>NW_026596440.1:5684069-5787998 GCF_907164565.1 Psammomys obesus | reverse complement strand
GCTCTGAAGATAACTTGCAGGAATCAGTTCTCTTATTCTTCCATGTGAGTCCCAGAAATCGAAGTTGGGTGCTCAGTCTTTTAAAAAATCAGGCTAGAAAGCAGGTAAAGGTGCTGCTACCAAGCCCACTGGCCTCAGCTCAACCCCTAGGACACACATGGCGGAATAAAGAGAACTGACTCTCATGAGCTGTTTTCTGACCTCAAAAAACATAGACACATACCCAACGTGCAGCTTGGAAATGCTGTCTCTGTCTATGTGTGGCTCTCTTGACAGTTTTGTTTGTTGCCTGCCGTCAAGTTCTGTAGCCCGCTCAGAGGCCAGGCACCTTGTAAGTATCTCATCTGCTGAGCCCTCTCCTTTCTCCCCTCCTTTTTAAAAAATGTGTTTTACATCCCAAGGGGTCCCCTCTCAGTCCTTCCTCTCCCCTCCCCTCTCCCCCCCGAAAAGGAGATTCCCCTTCCCATGCCGTATCAACTTTCCCCAGTGCATCAAGTCGCATCAAGACTGAGCAAAGACCAAGAGAGCCCAATTCTTGACACCTCTTCACAGAGAGATGCAGGTGCTGGCTCACGTCCTGTGGAGAGCCTGGGGCATTGGAGAGATAGGACCCTGTCCCCGTACAGACAGTTTAATGAGGCTGCCATGAGTGCTTTTCAGATGCCTCAACATACACAGGTAGTTAACAGGAGTGCCCAAGTCCAGTTGTGGGAGGCACTTCCAGGAGCCCTGTGTGTGTTTCCAGGAACCCTGAAGACACAGTGCCTCCTTGAAGAATCTACCATCCATCTTCACCAGTCCCTCCCTGAGGTCCTGGAACTCTTCTAGTTCCGTATTACTCTGAGAGTTTCTAATTTCAGAGGTTTGGAAGCCACCGCCATGAGTTGACCTGGATGGGGAAGCACAAGCTCCTAGAGGAGGTTTGAAGAGATGAGGCCAAGAGATGGCACTACCCATACACAGCGTGCTTACACACTCATTCAGTGGGGTCTAGGTGTGGGAGCAAGAATATGAACAGTCTGAGTTTGCCCATGCAAAATCACACATACTTATATACACACAGGTGGCTGTGTGTGTACGCATGTACTCAACACACTCATTAATGGGTCTGTGCTGTTTGCACACACAGGCACACTTTCCTAAGAGGGCTCTGGCCTCCTGGATCCACATCTCACTGGCTCCTCCCACATCTATTGCTAGCTTGTGAGTCTTCCTGTGTGACTGTGATAAACCACACTGCTTCTACCCTGCAGCTGGGGCTCCCCAAGTTCCAGGGTCCTCACTTTCAAAGGAGCGCTCATGCTTACTTCCCTGTGTCACCTTCTCAGTCAACTATCTCTTGGACAGCTTCTCCAAAGTTGGAGGCCCAGGATGCCCAGAGAGGGCCCAGGAGAAAAGCCTATCTGATGCCAAGAGCTTAGGTTGAGGGACCCAATGCAGCCCCAGAACAACAGGAGAGCTGGTCCACGTCCCCTGAACAAACGTGGGCCAAATCTAAGAGCAAAGTCCCCAGCAACTAATAGTTTTCCACTCCTCCTTTTCTTCAAAAAAGTGCATAAAACCAGGCTTTTTAACTTTCCCATCTTGACTTGCAAGAAACTCTTTCCCAGTAGAGAACTCAAAACTAACTGGACTTTGGCACATCAACTCAGCAGGTGGTAAATCCAGCAGGTTTCCTGACCTGCCCAGGATGGGAGAGAGGACCAGACCACTCCTCCTATGGAGACTTCCCTCTTTAGGGAGAGCTTGAAAATCTGACCTGAAAACGATGCTGGTTTGTCTTCATCTAGGGATAACTCCAGGCTGAACTGCTGACCCCACACAAAGCCTTCAAAATATATGTCTAGGGACATAAGCCTGGCAGGTGCTCCTAACCATCTCCTTCCCAGGTGCTGAATGTTTTTTTCAGGGGCCCCAGGTAAAGTCCACACTATTACCCAACAATGAGGCTCCTCTATCTGTCCCTGACCACACTCTCTCCAACCAACGATGATCCTGATCCTGATATTTTCCTGTTGGCCCCTATTTCTTGGGTCCGCAGGGCTTGAGCTAGTGTCCAGTCCCTTTACTCTGAAGGTCTACTTACTGTGTCTAAGACGGGCCACTCCCTCTGCATTTCTAGCAGCTCTCCGGCTCCTTAGTCTGAACTCTGTCCCCTGTAGCAGCAGTTCGAGGGCTCTCCTTCAGACAGGAGATCCTTCTTAGATAAATGACACTCAGTGATGACAGTGACAAGAGGAGCAACCAGCTAGAAGCAAAGCCCAGTGCACACAAGCCTGACAGACCTCACCTGTCCAGCTGCTAGGTTGACACTCAGGTGTGACAGCCACAGTACTCTAAGCTTATGGGAGCACCCCTTGCCTGCCATGCCTGAAAACTTATCAACCAGGGATGTCGTGCACAGAAAACCAGGTGACAGTTTGGGGAAGAATTTGGCTAAGGACTTAGGAATCTCTTCCTTGGACTCAGGACCAAAGTGGTGCTGGGAGCTGAAGGGAGGAGGCCACCAGGTTTATCCACATGTCATTTATCCATCTATGCATGTATATATCCGTGTATGCAACCAGCTGTTCATGCCTAACCTCACATGCATTCACTCCCAGAAACCTTGCTAGGTATAGACAGAACAGCCACAAGAGACTTTAACAAGAGCAAGATTGCACGCTTGCTTGAGAAAAAAGAGGTTGGAGATAGGGAAGGTATCCTCAAGAGCTGGGGTAGCTTAGGGATTTCTAAGCTAGGAAGAGGTGGGGTAGTAGGAAGACAGGTGTGAAAGGATAAGGCTGGGCATGAGGGAGGTAGATTCTGGGCTCTAGCTGGACCTGGAGAAGGACATTGCTGGAACTCAGCTGGCACCCATCTCAGAGCCATGAGACACTCACTGGCAGCCCTCACCTTATTCCTTCTTGTCACTCACTGTCCCTCCCATGACATTCCACTATAGTGGCCATGACTCCTCAAGGCAGGTGAGGTTAGGAAGAACTGGGGCACATCCTAAACTCACAGTTCTTACCCATTCATATCCCTGGCTGGAGACCTGAAAAAAGTAAAGCCTAGAGAAGAGCAGAAAGAGAGGAGTGCTGAGAGGAGAGGGGAGAGGGGAGAGGTTAGGGGGCATGAGGGACAGCAGGGTAGAATGCAGCTCAGGCTATCAGCTGGGGCTTGCTTAGCTCCTCTTGGTAGGGAGGTATCCAGGAGCGTGAACAAGGACTCCCCGCTGTCCACACGGATCAGAGAAGCCACACCCATCTCAGCCTCAACACTGAGATGTTGACACATGGTGCTCTGAGCCCTAGCAGCTTGGCACAGTGATCCTAGGGGCAACTATATCCTAGCATAGAAAAGATAAAAAGCTATTCTCTAAGGGGAGCTCCAAACCCTGGGGCTGGGTGGAGAAAGGACAGCTGAGGTGATCCTTACCTCGGCAGGCTCATTCAACTACACTAGGACCCCATGGGACTCTTGAGGTATACACATGCACGGGAACCCTAACTTTAAAGCACCTGAACCTCAGGCTCTTGTAAAAAAGAAACTGAAAGGAGAGTTCTGGCACAGGACAGGAATAGATCAGAATTCCACAGCCATGACCTGACTTGAAGTCACCTGAATGTGAGGGTATCAGGGCCCAGAGATATACTGTAGCAGCCTGGCTCGTTATGGTGAGCAGTTTGTAGAGGGCTGGTGGAGTACCTGTGCCCCACACTGGGGTTTCGCAGGACGAGAATCCTAGAAAGCAGCAGAAGGGGCAGGGTGGCCTAGCCATCTGTGTGAACAGGCCGAGCTAGTCAGAGCTCATCCCTGCCATGCTGCAACCCTTCCTAACCTTTGCTGTCTTTCCTCAGGGTGCTTCAGCTTCAAAACGGTGCATGATTTTACAGCTCAAGCAACTGCCCAGGGTCAGTTTCCAAAAATAAGACTGAAGGTATACTTCAGCGCCTCCCAGCAGATTCTAGAGAATCCCCTCAGCCACATGAGCTCTGCTCCATGGCCTGCCCCTAGACTGTCTCCCTTTCAGTGCCTCTGTCTCACTGACCAGTATAGTCCCCATGCCATTCTGGTCTGGTCTGAGAGGTTACTGATTCCACACTGATGGGATTCAGCTCAGGGTTGGTCACTGTTACTGTCTCGATGCCCTTCACTGAGCTCCTCTGGACATTTTGTCCTCTACAATGACCTCCTCCTCTACTTTTCCCAGTCTCCTCCATCAACTCCTAGTTCCCTCTCTGGCTTTAGACAGAAGGTTTGGGCGCTATGCTTTGAGGCTCAGGGACCATGAGGTGAGATCTATGCTACAGTGGCCGCAACTGCTCCCAGCACAGTGGCCGCAACTGCTCCCAGCACAGTGGCAAGGACCGAAAAGTTGTGTGCTAATAGCCCTGCTTCCAGAGCTCTTCCTTCAGCAAGTCTGGGCAACTTCCTCACCTTCCTGAAGCCCCGAGGCTGACTGTTCTCAGCACAGCCTCTCTGGTCTTGAACCCTGTCTTCAACCAAAGCAGTGGTCTGAGAGGTCAGTCATGACTGAGGCCACCCTCTACACAAATTCAGCAAGGACCAAAGTCCTCTAAGGCCTGCATAGAAATCGCTTCCGTCTTCCCCTAGCATTGCCTCAGCCAATCCTACTTTCTTTTCAGTTTCTTTTCCACAGGTTCCCCCTTGCCTCCTCTCACCCGCTCTTGGCCACTTCTAGTCTCCCTTCAACCTCTCCACCAACTCCCCTGGAATCCCTTCAGACTCCTGCCCCTGCTTTTCCCTATCCTCAACAACTTCCTACTACATGCTCCTGAAGCTGCATGGGTCCACCCTGGGTGGACTCTGACACCTAGTTCTGCCCGTGTCCTGATGTGGGCCCTTGTAGCCTAGCACCTACCCAGCTTTGATTCCCACCACCATTTGGGAGGCTGAGACTCCCAAATGGCAGTGTGTGGACAGAGAAGGGGGCACCTCACCCACCTTGAGTGGACTCTAGCCTTCCACCACAGACAATCAGACCTTTCAGCCTACGAACCCTGCCCCTGTAGACAGGCATCCTGGCCTTGATATCCCTGCCCTTGGCCTTCCTCAGTCCCCAACTGCAATACTTACACTACTTGTGTTCCAGGGTCTGTGTCTTTCTCCCTAGCTGGGTCAAAACTGGTGGGAAGAGTTACAACCTCCTAATCACAAGGTTGGACTGGGGTTAGAAACAATCAGAAGAAAATGTGAATCCCTTCAGCTAAAGACCTTCCCATCTTCTCCTGGAAGGCAGTTCCTGTACAACTTGAGGATGAAGTAGTGTGGACAGTCCTAAACATTTTTTTTTAAGTAAGTAGGGATTAACCAGTGAAAGCCACATCCTTATATTGACGATGTGGTAGATTTAGCTACACTACCTGAATTTACACATGTATCAGCTATGTGCCCACAAAGTTATGCATGAGGATCTGTGATGGCACATCTGAAGCTGATTGTAAAGGAAGGGAGTCTGGGAGGCTTCTGAAAGACAGGTCAAGGTCAACAAGGATCTGAAAAAATTCAGAGTTCACAGCTGAGGAAAGAGTTGTAAGGCAAAGTCTAGGTATGGGAGTCCATGCTACCAAGACAGTGGTTCTTAGAACCAGGAAGGGCAGAGCTGAACCTGCAGGTTGCTTCTCTCAGTTTCTCTCCCTTCTTGTATCTGTATTGAGTCTTCAGGGTGGACAATGGGTGCCTGCTTGAGTCCGATTAGAGCAAATCTGCCTCAAGAGCTAGACCAGTGAAGATTTGATGTGATTGCCTATTGTTGGGGCTGAAAGGGATGGAATTGAGGGACAGCAGCTTTGGTCCTCAAAGGTGCGGAGATATCTGCTGTGATGCCTGAAATGCAGCCATACTTGAGGAACCTCCAGGATAAAAGTGTCAGGTCTTAGGTGAACATGCTGGTGACTAGCAGGGAGAGGACCAATATGGCCAAGTTCTGCAGGCTTAATCAGGGAAGGAATTTGGGGGACAAAGCAGGATCTGGTAGAGGTACTTGGATCAGTAAGAGCCACTCAGCCACCAGGAGGCCTTGGGAAGGACCTGGGAAGGATCATCCCCATAAGTTCTAGAAGTCAGGGGTGGGGTAAAGTTGAATGACAGGGAGCACCTGGGCCCACTAAACTACTTAAAATGGAGAGGTCCTTCTGAAGAGCTGCCTGTCCACTGACGATCCTCTTCACTAATATTGGTGAAAGTTGCTACTGACTTCTTGGAGCCAGTCAAGGCCCCTGGGGACCTGCAGAACTATAGCCCTTAGGGATCTGGCTGCCCCTTAGTCAGTGTGCTGTCCGAGCACAGAGAATGGCAGAGAAACCTGGCTGCTGCTGAGATGAGATGGTAAGCTCCAGGGGTACAGAGAAAAGCACCTAGACAACACAGAAGGCACACACTCACTTCATGTTCTGGGATGCTGCAGCCCATGGAGAAGCAGGTGAGCGTGATGAAAGGGCATCCTTCCAACCTCCCTTGGCCCTTCCTGAGTACTCTGTATGAAGAAGTCAGTACTGTCTAGCCACAGCAACGTAAACCTTATTGAAACACTCTGTCAGACAACATACGCAAGGAGAACCCAGTACCAGATCCACAGTCTAAATGAATGGAAGGAGGAGGCAGCAGGAAGTACAAAAAAGAAGGAGGAGGAGGAGAAGGAGGAGGAGGAGGAGGAGGAGGAGGAGGAGGAGGAGGAAGTGGAGGAAGAGGAGGAAGAGGAGGAGGAAGAGGAGGAAGAGGAGGAAGAGGAGGAGGAAGAGGAGGAAGAGGAGGAGGAGAAGAAAGAAAGAAGAAAAGTAAAGAAAAAAGGGGGAGGAGGAGAGGAAGAAGAGAAAGAGGAAGAAGAAGCTTACCAACCAGGCATTCTGAGTCTGAGCTCTCCAAATCTTGTCTCCATAGCTCGGCCCTCCCCTGTCCTGCTAAAGAGGCATGCCCCCTTCTGTCTTTTCTAGTCCAGACCTTAAAGGAAATTGCAGGCTAGGGATCTCTTGCATCTGCTCTTGCTCTTCTGGAATAGGTGTCTAGTGAATTCCTCAGGGACCACATCCCCAATACCTCCAGAAAGATAATGAAGCTTTGATCCTCTTAGAATTTTTAAGAGGTCTGACCTTCCTCTCACCTTGGCAGGAGCTCCTTCAGTCCTACCTCCCAGATTCACTGAACCATCTGAGAGGAGAACCATCCTCCCTCCAGACAAGGGGTCATGAGTTTCCCTGGATTTAGTCATAAGTAACATTTGTTTGTTTGTTTGTCTGTTTGTTTGACTACTCTGGACCCAGACTTCACTTACAAGTAAGTTTTCTCAGTGCAATATCAAGTCCCAGGGTACCAAGAAGGGCAGCATCCAGAGAAGGAGTTGGGCACAATAGGGCCATGAGCTAGAAGGTGGGGCAATGCCCATCCTGTAGGATGGAGTGTGGTGCCTCTGGGTTAGCTGGTGCGTCCGCTTCTCCAACCAACTCCCTGCGCCAACTCCTTCTCTTCCCCAGAAGGGGATAGAAAGGGCAAAGGCAGGTGGTACAGACTCTAAGGGCATGGCTATGACTCAGTCACAGGATACCATGATCCCCAAAACCACCGGCCTCTTACCGACTTTGGCCAAGCTGGCCACGAGGATCCAAAGCGCTATGATGTACGGGTCCTGGACGTGGTGCCATTTGAACGTGACCACCTGGAAGCTCCCACCTTCGCTCGGTTCCTCCTCAAAGCCTCTTGCCCCTCGCAGGCTGGTCAGCGCCAGCGCCAGCGCCAGCAGCGGCTTCCAGCCTGGTCCCAGAGCCTGGTGCCACATCGCCGCCTCTCAGCTCTGGGAGCCAAAACGCATACCTTGGTGAGTGCCTGCTGCGCTCTCTATCGCAGCCCTCTGCGCGATCTCGGTGCTGGCAGCAGTCAGGTCCCCTGGCCGGCCCGGGTGGCCTTTAATCCCGCTGCCCCCTCCCGCGCCAGGGCGGGGCCTTCCCGCCCCCGCTGCGCACACGTGAACGCAAACAGTGCTGCATTAGAGGCACTCCCCGACTGCCCTGCTCACGCCCACCTAGTTGGTTGGCCCCCTGCTTGGACGTCTGGGCTCCCTGGGTGCCTCGGCTCCTGAAACAGCTGCCAGGACCTGTGGATTTCGAGGTCCTCGAGGTGGCTCGCCCCCAAGGTCGAGCGGTACCCCGTCCACAAGCAGCCGCTTCCCTCACAGAGGGACGCAGCGCGAGGCGTGTCACTGCCAGGGGGACCTACTTCTCCCACCGTGGCCCCCTCAGTACCAGATGGTCTGCCGCACCCCTTTACCTACACGCGGCAAGGCTCCTCTCCATTGAAAGGAGTCCTGGGTAGCCACCTGGTCATCTAAGTAAACATGAGGCATTATAGAAAGACAGAGAAAATTAAGGGGACATAGGACAGGAAAGGGACTTCTCATTTCAGAGTATCCTAAGCCTCTGGCTAAGTAAGAGTCAAGAATTCCATCACAATTAAAAACGGCCGTGAACTTTGCATGCGTACAGTATCCTTTTATATGGAAAATCTTTAATGTTAAAATGGCAGTGAACCACGTTTAATGCCTAAGTGTATATGACTTTAATCCCTTTCCCAGATATAAGCCTGCAATTTTCTGGGAATCTCACAAATAAGACTATAAACTTTGTTTATAGAAAAGACAAAAACAAAAAAATTATCATAGCTGGGGTGGTGATCCCTGGCTGTTACATCAGCATTTGGGAGGTGGAGGAAGGAATTCAAAGCAAGCCTTGGCTGTGTAAGCAAATTTAAGGCCGGTTTGGGATATATGAGACCCTGACTCAAACAAACACAACAAAAAGCCATGTCTTAACCCCCTTGAACAATCTTTGCAATCCAAGGTTTCACCTTATCAGCAGTAATCCTATTTGGTGTACCCTAAACCCTACCCTACCATCACATTTAGGGAAAAAGAAAAACTTCTCAGCAACCCTTTAAGATGTAACTGTAAAGACACTTTAAGAGATGCCCATACACACATATTCATAATGTCCTTTCCCTTGGGTACCTTTTTTGGTTAACCCCTATTTCTAAATCTGTTACAATCTTTCTATACACTCCAGCTTTGCTTCACACTGACCTCCTCTGAAATTCTTTCTGTGTCACAGTCAAGAAGCCCAAATCCACCTGCGTAGACCGCTCTTCAGCTACAGGTGCGGTGTCTGCAGCCAGTGTTGCCAACCAGTCCACACTCTGTAACAGCACAATTCAGGCCTCCTCAGCTCCTAAGCCCTGCATACTGTGGTCTGGGAGTCTCCCTTCCGTAAGAGCAGTTCTTACCTAGGCCTGTGAGCACAGCTCACTCCATTGTCATTCAATGCTCTTTATGCCCATCGGTGTTAGTTTCTCCTCAGTGGGGGTTGCAATCTAGGCATCTTAGCTCCCCGTAAGGGCTAACTTTCTAGGCCCTTTCTACTTTCCAAACTTACCTTTCAACCACAGTCCCTCGCAGCTCCTCTTCCAACCTCACTCAAGCTTTGAAAGCTCTTGGATAGATACTCTTCAGCTTTAGGACCTCCTTACCCAACCCAGAAGATCGATCCAATTCTCCCTGGATTCAATCCATCTTCAGACCATAGTTCCTCATAGATAACCCCCTGCTCTGCTTGCCCAGACAGGCAACACCCTTCTCTGAGGCTTCAGACATTCCCCATGCTCACCACTTGAGCTCCCTGAGGTCTTGATCTCGTGTCTAGTGTTTTGATACTGAGCTCCTGACTTCCTGACAGATCTGCGCCTCAGCTTAGCTCAGTCACCAGCCACTAGGCTGTACTTCCCTGGGCTGCCCTCTGTGGAATGTGTGCTTTGTAAGTGAGGGGCTGTAGCGGGAACATGGCTGATCTCCGGGACTTAGAATAGTGCCTAGCAGCATGTATGAAATACTGAATGGGTGGATGGGAGGTTAACTGAACAAGGGATTGGTGGTTGGACCCAGGACAGGTGGGGTTACTTTTTAGCATCTAAGCCTAGAGGTCAGGGCTCCCAGGAGGGAAGTACTGAGCTAAGTGGCTTTATTTTTGTCTCTCTATTTTATGCTGTTGGGTGTTGGCTTGCATGGCAGGGTGGTAGGGTTGGGTTGTTGGGTGATGAGTGTTGAGGCAGAGGATGGGTGGTTGGACTGAGCCAATCACAGGGCCTGGCACAGAACAGGGCATCATAACTCTGTAATTGGCCATCAGACTTGCATTATTGTATAGTGAGTTGCTGGAATTGCTCCCAGTTCATATGGTCTACCTGAAACTGCTGTTCCCAGTCACATTCCCAGCCTTCTGTCTCAGAGGAAGGCTAGGAGAATGAGAACAGTGTTGTTTCTAGTTCAGAAGCTCCTGGGTAGAGCCTCAGGTGGGCATACTTTCTGGATGCTGCCCTTGTATTACACAGGAAGGCCAGACCACATGACAAGAGTATGTCCATGATGTCCAATGGCCTTCCAAGGATTTTATCTGTACCTGCCTAACCTGAGGCAGCCAGGAGCCCAGGCAATTCAAATGAAGCTGAATAACATTGCAATGTACATATGAAAACTCAAGCTGAACACTGAGGCCGTCCACGGCTGTTAATGTGATGTGCCCCTTACACTGCACACCTCCTAAGACAAGGTGAAACATGTCTAATTGGGGAGAGAATGCAAAGAGCCCCTGCAGTGTCACAGACAAAAGCAAGGCACCCCATAACCCCCTACTCATTACTCAGGTGAGAGCTTGGCTGTGTGGCAGGGTCTGTAGGCACTTGAGAATTAAGTTTCACATGCCCCCAGGCTTGCTAGAAGGCTCCAGCAGTGAGTGTTCCCACACTCTGGTGATGGAAAGGAGTGAAGCAGTGGTCATGGACACCAGCCATGGCAGAAGCTGTCATGATAGGTATGTGGTGTTGTATCTCATCAGTGGACTGGGGCCAGGTTGCAGGCAGTTTTCTTCTGCAAGCCTCTGGTTTTAGAAAGCTCATGCCATCCCGCCAGGCCAGGGCACCCACATTTGGAAAACAGTATGAGTGGTGACAGCACTAGCTGTGCCTGGGGAAAGGCGAGCTCATTACAGAGCTGCCCTGCCCTTCTTTCTTGGGCTGTGTATTGAAGTTGCCCACGGGGGACCAAGCAGAGTTCGAAGAGGTCCACCTGGGAACTCTTCCAGAAACCAAAACCAAAATCGCCACTCAAGGCAGAGTTATTGTTACTTTTTTTTCCCTTGGTTGCTAGTATACAATTGAAGATTGAATTTCTCAAAAACAAATGAGCATCGTGTTTTATGTCTGCCTGTTAGTGCCTTTGACACTCCCTGCTCAGGCCTGGGCCTTTGCCCAGCTTGGAACTTGCAGGAGAGTCCCTTTGGACACTTGGCCTGTATTCTGCTCCTGACTGTGCCAGGTAAGCCCAGGTCTCATCTCACGTGGCAGATGGGCAGGGCACTATCACTGTGTTTCTGGCTCCTGGGAAACGTGGGAGCTGCTTGGGCTAGGCACACCTAAGCCAGCAGCAAAGCCACTATAGGGAAATGGGGTATTTGTGCTGCCAATCCCAGACGGCTCTCAGTGGGCTGAGCTGAGGCCAGAGGCTGCTCTGGCTCTGCTGCATTGCATTCTTTTCTAATTGATTAATTAATTAATTCACTTTACATCTCAGTCATAGTCACCTCCCTTCTCTCTTCCCAGTCCCACCCTCTTTCCCTATCCCCTCTCCCCTATTCCTCAGAAAAGGGGCACCCCCTACCCACCCACTCCAGCTTATCAAATGGCTTGAGGACTGATTTTTGTCCTCTTCCCAACCCAAATGTCCCTCAACTGAAGAATGGATAAAGAAACTGATATAATTACACAAAGGAATACTATTCAGCCATTAAAAATAAGGGAAAATAGATGGAACTAGATAAGATCATCCTGAGTGAGGTAACACAAACCTAGAAGGACACGCTTGGCATGTACTCACTTATAAGCAGATTTTAGCCAGGTAGCACATACTGTAATTCACAGACCCAAATAAGATCAATAAGGAGGAGGGCCCAAGGGAGGATACTTAACTCTCACTCAGAAGGGGAAACAGAATAGACAGAAGTAGTGGCTGACAAGAGGGAACAAGGTAGGAGAGGGTACAGAGAAATAAAGGCGGATATCAGACCTGGGGAGAGCAGAGGCCGGGAGGACAGAGGCCTGCAGAGAAAAGAAAAATTGGGGGTAGGGACATCTCTGTGACAAGCTGGAGACCTAAGTCAAGGTAGGCCTCTGGGAGGATATGAGGGGGACTCTAGCTGAGACTCCTAGTAGCAGAGGCCGTGGAGACTGAAGAGGACACCCTCTATTAGACAAGACTCCTAGTGAAGGGAGGAGAACACCAACCCACCCACAAAAAAACTCCGATCCAAAACTTACCCTGCCTGCAAGACCTGCAGAGACAAAGATAGAGTAGATAGATGAGAGATTGAGGGAATGTCTAGCCAATGCCTGGCCCAACCCAAGACCCACCCCATGGAAGAGAGGCAGGTCCTGACACTATTACTCTGCTATGGTTGCAGACAGGAGCCTAGTACATTACATTCTGAAGTGAGGGTTAGAGGCAGTAGGGTCTCAGGACCACAACTTTCCCAGCCCCTAGCCCTGCCCTGCTCTTCCTGTCACCTGTTCATCTTCCAGTTGTCACGTGTCACCCTGACTCACACTCTGTGAGGCACCATCTTTCCTGGGGAAGTTTCCCAGTTCTTGATCTACTCGGCAGGATTTTTCAGCTCTCTTCCTTGCTAGATCTGATTCCCAGAGGAACACATTTGGTGCCCTAGTATGTGGATATTATTAAGTCCCCCTTTTACCCTCCCGTCCCTGGGCTGGGTCCCCACCTGTCTGGTCCTCTATTGACAGCCCCACAGATCCTGCATAGGCCCCGTGGTACAGCCAAGACTGAGGGCCTTATAGAAAAGGACTACACGGACCTGGGACACATATTTCCCACGCTGACCTCAAGTGGAGGGGTGTCCAGCTGTCCCCAGACAAACCGCTGTGGGAAAGAACAAGGCCTAAAATGTGTTGTGGACTGAGCTGGGACACAAAGCCACCAAACTGCATTCAGTAGATGAAATACTCAACAGGCTGTGGCCAAGCTGGATAGGCAGGCAGGACAACTTGCAAACTGAAAAAAAAAAAAAATTCCTCTAACCTGATAACTAGAAGATGAACTGGGGACTCCACATAGCAGGAGAAGCTTGAGAGCAGGGGACATGGCAGGTACCTTCAGCCCTCTCTGCATCCTGGTGTTTGAGCTCAGTCTCCTGCTCTGAAAACTGCACTTTAAGAGTAGGGAAGGGAAAACTCCAAATTCTGAAGAAGTCTCAGGCAAATCACCAGCATGCAGGCGCAATTTTCCATAATGTGGTCATAGATTATACAGCCCAGTGACCTCAGCTTAGGCTTGGTTGGTATGGACACACTTAGATGTCTGCAAGAGGTCAAATGTCCACCTTCAACCATCTGGGCTGGCTCTCCTCTGTGCACTGCTGTGCTCCCTCTTCTTTTTCACACGGAACCTGGTGGGAACCGATCTCCCTCAGGTCACACACACTTGGGTGATCATCCAGACATTGTCCTTCAACTTCCCTCTAGGTCTCTCGGGATCTTTGGAGTGTGTCCAGCCAGATGCAGGCCAATCTTGCAGGCTGGGCTTGTGCATCTGCTTCATTCCAGGGATCCTAACCTTGATAATTTTCTTGCATTTCCTTGGGGAGGTCACTAGTCACACTGAAGACATAGCAGTTCTTTCAATGGTAAGGTTGGCTGAGACCCCAGACCGCCGTGTGGTCTTCAGAGCCCTAGAAACAGCTGTAAATGAGTGTAGCTGGTGGGCGCAGACTGAGGCCAGTGTCCTGGTGTCCCAGGAATGTCCCACCCTCCTGACTTTCCTATTCTCCTCTGTAAACTGAAGCGTCCTTAACTCCAATGCCTGCATGGGGGCCCTCTTGAATACCAGACTGTGCGCAGTGTGACCGAAAAGAGTACTTTGGATCTGGCTGGACTCAGATCCTACCTGTCTTGGACAAGACTTGATTTTATCCATCAGTTGCCCCATGTGTCTGTGTCTGTGTCTTACTTTTGTGAGCAGCAACCTTCTTGCACTTGCATTGTGCCCCTTGAAGATCCCTGACAACATAACCAGGACCCACCGCAGGCAGCGCCAGCCCACCACCTGTACTCCAGACCTCCCAGAACAGCAACAACATACAGCTCCCCTATCAGTCAAGGAGAAAGCTCCAGAGAAGGGAACAGCTCAGGGCGCTGGAAAATGGCCAGGTCCCCTTGAGCCTGAGAAGTACAGCTGTCCCAGCTGTTAAGGGCCCCTGCCTTGTCTAGAGATCAATGGTCTTAAGCCTTGAAAAGCTGGATGACAATAGGCCCTAAAGAAGAAGGCTGCTGGACTTTGTCTATGTCTGATATGGTGCATGCCGAAGGATTTGGGTGGCACTGCCTTAGGAGCATTGTACATTTGAAGAAATTCCACCCTTTGGGCCCAGCAAGGGACCCCGGCTGTTGGGATGAGCTCTATTCATGACGAGCAGACACAGCTTTGTTTGCAGAATCACTGCTAATAGGCTTTCTTAAGAATACATGGGATTTCCCTGATGAATGACACTTTTGTTTATAGGAACATGTCCAGAGGTCCCAATAGCATGTCGTAGAAATGGTAATGCATTTGTCACCAGTGACATTCTTAAGTATCAGCAGAGGCTAAAGTCTGTCTGTAGGCTTCCACATCACATGGTGTTGTAAATCCAGGAGTTAAAGCAAGCCCCCTGTTAGACATCTTCCCCAGGTACTAGGGAGGCTTGTTGGAGTGATAACAACTCTTCTTACCCTCTGGAAGGTGAGACATGGCCACCTCCAGGAGCAGGGTGGATAAACTTCTCCATCAGAAGCTCAGGTAGGGGCTGACTGCAGAGGCTATGGAAATGCAGCCCCAGTCAGGTCACTTTCACGTGTTGGTCTGGATTGGTGGGAGCCACATCAATCCATTGGTTGCCCACCAAGCCCAGAATTATCAGAATAGGAAGGGATCTGGCTGCATACCTGGCTTGAGTACCAGAAAAGGAGTTAGGGCCTTTTAACAACAGTCTCTGACCCAGGTCTGCACTCCAAAGACCTAACAGAGGACAGCAGACAAAGAGCCTCAGGAGAAACCCCAGGCCTCATGTCCCTAGATACCACTGTCAAGGGAAGAGAAAAGGCATCATCAAAACCAAAAGTAGTGCTAGCCCCTGAAAACAGGGCATATCAAAATTGCTCAGCAGAGGGTGGAAATTTTCAGTAAGGAATGTTGGAGGGATGGGGAATTCCCAGGCAGAGGCCAGAACACGACTCATTTGCACATTAGCCTTTCAGATTGGAATGTCACTCATGCCAGACCCCGGTGGCCCAGAATAGTTTCTGGGGCAGGACTCCGTGTCCTGGCACATGAGGACCCCTGGCTCCTCCAAGCCCACAGACTCTTCTCTTAAGTCTGTCGTCACATTCATGGCTTATAGATGTGGGACTCTGCATACTAGCCCAACTCAAGCAGGGAAAGGAGAGCAGTGCCCACTGAGCCAATCATTCCGGGGACAGCAAGTGGGCTGCCAGCCAGCATTCCATATGCAGCTGGGCCTGGGAAGTCTGTGGGATGTACACAGCCCAGGCTAGAGCTGGCCCTTCTTGAGGCCCTGCTTCGCCCCAGTCCCCTGTTCTTTCTCCACCAGAAGGGGACCTATTCCATCATGTGTGCAACTCTACAGCCCCAACCAGGTCCACCTGAGACCTTGCAGGAGGAACTTGGCCATACTCTCACCCCAGGTGGGTACAGGCTGTCCTGGACCAGCCCTCGCTGGGCTTAGGTCAATTGGGTTGTAAAGGAGACATGTCCTGCTGGGCATAAACCCTGACTTCTTCCCAGAACCAGGAGCTGCGGGTTTATAGAGAGTAATCCCGAGGGAGGATTAGGCCACCAGCACCATCTGAGTCACCATTTAGTGGCCCTGGAGAGGGTGTGGGAGCCTCTCCCCACCTGGACAGCCCACCTGAGCAAGAGGAGCCTGGGGTGAGAGGAGGAAGAGCCCTCTTTCAAGATCTGCAGGGCAAGACATCATTCAGAAATGCCTTCCCTGGCACCTTAAACTGAGGGAAAGGGGTACCAGAGACCAGATTTGAAGTCTTGCTGCCAGGATCACCAGCTGCGAGTTTATATTTCAGGAATAATATTTTTGAAGATCAATCTCATGCTTCCGCTATTTCAGCTTGTAAAAACAAGGGTGTTTTCCTTGGACGTGGGTGTGGGGTATGTTCCCCTCCCTGAGTGAAGTGACCTTTTGGCAGCTTTAGATGCAAGCTGACACATTGCTCCTACCCTATCTGTACTGCCCTAGTGTCAGAGCGTCTGAACATATGTCTTGTGGATTCTGGTTCCAGCTGAATTGAGGTGTGTTGCACTCTAGTTCAACAGTATCTCCCTGATAAGGATGTCTCTCAGGGTCCCTCCTCAGCATCTGTCAGGGGAACAGACAGGGTGCCCTGACTGTGCAAGAGATAAGAGACTGCTGGGAAGGAATGTATGCTCCTCCAGCTGAACACCCACTGGTGCTCCTTCTCTCCCACGGCACTGGCTGCTGTGGGCCCCTGTAGTAGGCCACGTGGATGGCCCTTTGTGCTTGTCTGCACATGAATGCACCCATTGTTCTGTCTATGAGTTTCCCTATTTAGAGACTGGTATTATAGACACAGAAAAACAACAACAGCCTCTAGCTGGCACCCCCTTATGTACCCTCACCTGGGTTTCATTTGATACCCTTGGGAACCATGAAGGCACGCTGGCCTGGCATTCACGTTGTACACCTAATCCCATTTTAAAGCCAGGAAGCTGAAGGTTTTGGTGGCACGCCTAGAGGCGCTCAGTCACAGAGCCAGTGCCCTGCACTCACCCAGCCCTGATGCCCACCCTTTGCTGCTTATGTCTCACTAAGATTCAAGAATTCTCACTAAGATTCAAGAATTCTGTCCATGCCAAAAGCCTGTAAAATTTATGCCATATCTGCTGTTTGGGAGATCAACAGGTGTTTAGCCACCTACTCTAGGAAAAAGTCAAGACTCCAGGCTTAGTGAAGGCAAATATGGGTAAATGGCAGCCTGACTGTGAGCCCTATGAAAGTGTTCTACAGGCACAAGAGGCTGTTTGTAATGAATCTTCTGGGTGCATGGCTAAAATGGAGCTCCTCCAGTACAACACACTCACCCTGGTAGACAAGGGTAGCAAGCTGTCAGACAAGTTGGTGACAAGGACAATGAATTGGTTTATTTGTCCCAATAGCTCTGATGGCAATGTTCTGTTAGTCATTGGTTGGTCACAGTTAGTTAGTGTTGATCTGAATGAGTGGCTCCCATAGGCCCGTATGTTTGAATGCTTATTCACCGGGAGTGGCAATATTTGAAAGGATTAGAAGGATTAGCTGGTGTGGTTTTTTTGGAGGAAGTGTATCATTGGGGTGCACTTTGAGGTTTCAAAAGCACGTGCCCAGGGTCTCTTGTTGTCTATAGATCAGTATGTAGTATGTATTGCTGTGACAGGCCTGACCATGCTTTTGTCTGGAGGAATATGGAAGAGTTTGGAACTTTGGACTAGAAAAAAGTGGTTGAATGCTTTAAGCAGGGGTTTAATAGATCATTCTAGTAGGAGGATGGAAAGCATTAATGCTGAGAGTGATGTATATTATACATCTCTCCAGAGACTTTGGAGAGAAAGAATATTACTAAGTGGTCTAGAAACAAAGAATGTGGCTGCTTTTTCCCTTCATAAACATCTTCCTGAGAATAAATTGAAGAGTTTTGGATTAATGGCCTTGGCAGAGGAGATTTCAAGGGAGCCTAGTATGGACTGTGTCGTATGACTACTAGTAATCAGTCTTATGGAGATCTATAATAAAAAGGAGATAGACAAAGAGAAATACGAAATGTACAGTTTGGGGAGAAAAGGAGCACCAGGAAAGGTGATCTTGGAGCCAAGTCCTTTGCTCAAAAAAATAAAAAGTTTAAAGAAAAGCTTGATGCTAAATGGGATAAAGAAAATAGTGACATCAGGGCAAGACCCCACCTAGCTAAGCTTCCAACTTGTGAAAAGGAATTAAAGGAAAGCCTAAGCCATGAAGGAAACCATCAATAACAGAAAACTGGTGTAAATGTAATTGAACAAGAGGAAAAGTTCCAGCCCATCAGGCAGCAGAACTTGACAGCTTCAGCCATACAGTTCTGGCTTTGTCAAAAATACAAAATACAAAAATACAAGAAAGGGATTGTGGACTCACTCTCCATGGCTAAGGAAAACTGCTGAGGCCAGCTGTGTGACAGGGTCTCTAGAAAGAGGCCTAGAAAGGTCATTACATGAGACTGTGAAAGTGAAGTCTAAGTCGCATTGGAAATCCTAAGACGGTGGAGATGCTAGAGTCACGGGATATATGCCAAGGAGAGCTGCAGACTAGGGGTAAAACCAGCCCAAGGGGACAATCATGTTCTAGTCAATGAGCTGAAAGGAGGTGGATGTCCAAAGAGGGCTTTGACATGAGACATGACGATGCAGAATTTGGAGTTTGCCTTCTTTGTTTCTGGTTTTGCTTTGGTCCAGTATTTCCTCATTATGCTTCCTTTCCTCCCTTTTAGAATGGTAATGCATAGTCTGTGCCATTGTATGGTGGAAGTACGTGATCTGTTTTTTATTTTCATTTTCCAGGGGGTTACAGTTAAGAGATTGCCTCAAGGCTCAGAAGAGACTTAGGACTTTTAAACAATCTTGAGACTGTGATAGACAATGGAGACTTTTTTTTTTATGACAAAACTTAAAATCATTTATTGTTGTTCTTTAGAAGACAGAGAGAAGAAGGGAAAGGGATAAGTTATAGAATTTTAGAAAACCTTTGAAGATCATTTTAAATAGAAACTACCAATTCTGAGAACCATAGGAACAGAAATGTCTTGGAATAATTCATTATTTGTTCTGGGTCCACAGAATTCATAAGCTTATTTACTTTTCTATAATTAATTCTGGATGAAGAAAATTTCAGTATGTTAATTTTTGTTCGTAGAGTTTATAAAGAGTTCTTAGAAAATTCCTGATTTTCAAACTTCAAGTAATCAATGGAATCTAGAAAGCATTTATCATTTGCATAATAAAATGTTGAAAGAACAACAGGTTTAGTCAATTAATTTTTACATAAAATAAATGTTTAGTGTGTTTCCATTCCCCACAGTTTTTAGACATCTGAAACTTAATACTGTAAATCAAAGTAAAAAATTAAAACAGAAAGTCGTTTGGTTTGCTGTATAACTTAGTAAGGAATGACTTTTAGTGTGATTGCAGAGGCATAAGAAGGGAATGAGAACGGATGCAAAGGAGATAGGCTGCTCTGGATCCAGAAAAGCACTTCAACTTAGCACAGGCGCCTTAAGTACAGACATTCTACCAGCTGGGAACTCACAGAAGACATTTTGGATGTGACTGCAGCCCAGTTGCTAGAGATTTTTCTCTAAAATTTGCCCCATATGTTCAACAGTTTATGGGTAGCTAATGCTTAAGGACACTCTTCAAAGAGAAAAGGAGTAACACATATTATATGAGTTGAATGTGATTTTCTTCAAGAAGATATTTCTGGCTAACAGTAAATCATACTTAAAACATTTTAATTTTGCTTTGTAGAAATGATGTCAATTGTATTATTATTCATTCACAATTGCTCTAAAGGTTTTGAAAATTGCTCCCAATAAACAGATTATTAAATAATTTTTTTACACTTTACTTACTTTGTATCCCCCTGTAGTTCCCTCCCTCCTTCCCTCCCAATCCCTCCCTTCCTCCTCCTTCTCCACAAATGCCCCTCCCCAAGTCCACTGGTAGGGGAGGTCTTCTTTTCCTTCTTCAAACAGATTTTTTTTAAATGTGATCCCGTGATATGATCCCAGAAAATTAAATATGCCAGAGGTGTTTATGCTAATTACAGACTCAAAAAGTTTTCTGGTAATAAATTTATTGTTGTAATTTAATTTTTAGCACAATAAAACATCCTTTATGCATAGGTCGCATTTATCCTAACTTTGTATGTTATAAAATAATATAACAAAGCCACAACTCCTGTCAGAGTATTACCAATATTTGAAATCTCCTAAATTCTCTTAATCTAAGAATACATGTCCTACTTAGTTTTACTGTCAGTTTGGCACCTAAAAATTAGTGCCAGGAAATCCTGGCCCTAATAAAAAGCAGAAGGCCAAAAAAAAAAAAAATTCAGATGTCCTTTAATTATTGCTTCATTTTGTTGCTGCAACAAAACCGTGGCCAAGAAAACATTTATTGTGCTTAAATGTCCAGGTCATAGCTATTCATTTATGGAAAGTGAGGACAGGAACTCAAGTAGGAACTTGTAGCAGGAACTGTGGCATTTGCTTATTTGCTTATGCACATACCTACCTAGCTTTCTTACATAGTCCAGGACCATTTGCCCAGGGAATAGTGTTGCCCGCAGTGGACTGGGCCCTTTGATATCAATTAAAATTCAAGACAACCACCCATTGCCAATCTGATCTGGGTGATCCGTCAAATGACAATGGAGACTTTTAAAAATTATTTATTTTCATTTTTATGTGCATTGATACATGCATCTGTGTGAGGGTGTCAGACCTTGGAGTTATAGACAATTGTGAACTGCCATGTGGGTGCTGGGATTTGAACCTGGGTCCTCTGGAAGAGCAGTCAGTGCTTTTATCCACTGAGCCATCTCTCCAGCTCTGACAATGGAGGCTTTGGAAGTTGGACTGAATGCATTTTTACATTGTGATATGGCTACAAACTTATGGGGGCCAGGAGTGAAATGTGGTTTGAATAAGAATGGCTCCCATAAGCTCATATATTTGAAAGCTTAGTCACCAGGAAGTGGCAATATTTGAAAGGATTAGAAAGATTAGGAGGTGTGGCTTTGTTGGAGGAAATGTGTCACTAGCGTTAGACTTTGAGGTTTTAAAATCTCATTCCAAGCAACCCAGGGTCTCTCTCTCTCTCTCTCTCTTTCTCTGCCTGTAGAGTTCAGCATTTGCTCCGGCACCTGTGTGCATGTTGCCATGCTTGATAATGGATTAAACCTCTGAAACTGTAAGTAAGCCCCAAACTAAATACTCTGTCTTCTAATAGTTTCCTTGGTCATAGTGTCTCTTCAGAGAAATAAAACAATGACTAAGACACAGACCATGGTCACTGTCCCCAGCCTCAGCACAGAGCCTCAACTCAGAGCTACCCAGTGCTCTGCCATATGCTCCTCAAACCAGTAGTCAGCATGTCAGAGGAATTACATGGGGTGCCCATGGGGTAAGGATCCAGGAGTCCTGATTGTCCCTGAGCAGCCTATGGGCATCCAAGAAAAGAATAAGAATTATCAGTCTACTGCATGTGCCTTTGTAACATTGCTGCCTGGGTGCGGCTTGAGCCGCCAGGTGTGCACGGGACTGTTATACACAGACCACGGCCTCTTCCGACTTTCTGACTTTCTTCTGGCTCTAGCTGGCCAAGTGACTAAACATTTGCTGAAGAGCAGAGTTGCTTCTCTGTTACTGCCGCAAGTTCCCCCAAGCTATAATCCATGCTCCAAGGTTGTGACAGCTATGGTATAGATTGGCTGGTGAATATAGAATATATAAAATGTGATCTTCTTCTAGATTTCTTCTCAGGTGTTCCTAAATCTAGGCTCACGAAACCCACAACATGCCTGCAGTCAACTGGCTCAAATGTCAGAGCATCCAACACCAGTGGGGTCAGCCCTGTTGTGTAGCAGCTTCTCCAGCAGCTTGGCCCACTAGCCTGAGCACAGGAGATGGAACAGAGTAGGGCAGGGCATAGAGCCAATACTTAGCTGCATCTGCAAGGAAACTGTCCTTCACGGGACTAGCTGTCTGAAACAGAGCATGTCACAGCACATATGTGCTGGTGTATGTATGATCTAGGAAGATGACAGAAATTTTGCTTCAACCTCTTCAACTCAAGGACCTCAGGTAGAGCTAGCTCTGTGGTGGGCTCATGAGCCTGTTTTTTTTTTGTTGTTGTTGTTGTTGTTGTTTTTTGTTTTGTTTTGTTTTGTTTTTTTTTTGTTTTTTTTTTTTTTACGTTTTGGTGCTTGAACATAACTTCCCACTTTTCTCTTCTACATCAGCTCACGTAGGAAGCAGTGGCCTCAGAGAGTCCTACCAGGGCTCTGACTGCCTTCCTGAGGAAGGAGGTTTTAACTTCCTACCCCCCCCCCAAACAAGGACGACACAAAATTATTTCACTGGAAGAATGATCATGACAGAAGGGCAGTGTTGAAAAGAGGCCTATCGGCTCCTTTTCCTGAAATTAATTCCCTTGTGCCCTTGGAAGGGAGGAATGCCTGCCCCAGAGCCTCTGCTTCTTTGCTGGTGGCCAGGTCTTTCCACAGTCCACTTATCTAATATGGCACCCAGTCATCTCTCATGCTCTCAGGACAGGCTGGGAGGAGCCTGGTTTACGGTAGACTATATTCCTACCATAACCTGTCTGCAGGAAGAGAGCTACCAGCCCATGAACTGAATAACTGTGATGAGAAAATGGGCTTCTGTAGACAAGAAGACCCTGACTTCAGCCTGGGCCCCTGTGGTGGCTGCTTATATAAATGAACATCTCACCAAGGCCTGAGAACTGAAGTGGACAATGGTATGAGATAATGCCAAATATGCAACCCCAAGAGGAGCTTCCAATAGAGAAAAGGTCAAAGAATCCCATAGTCGGGGAAGGGGGCAGTGTGGTGGGTGCAGACAGGAGAGGGACAAGGCCTAGGGAACGCTGCATCCTCCCCTGGTGTGTGGTCAGAAGTTGGCTCCTTTCCCTCATGACCTTGGCATCTCACAATGAGAAAAGGCTCTTATCCGCTTTCCTTCTCATTAAATCTTTATCGAACAATAGCTCTGCATTGATGAGATACTGAAGGGTGTGGAATTATATATTAACTTGTGCTAATTAATGTTTATGATACAGGGTGCTGTATGCCACTAGCCACAACCACAACCACAACTTTTGTAAGTGAGCTACTTACAAAAGTAAGCCTGGGAGATCAATACAGAATGCCCGGAGAGAATTAAATGAAGTAAACTGTGTAATAGGCTCCACAGAACACTGTGGCTTGCTGTGGCTGTGCAAGGGCCTTTCCAGGAGCCCAGACACACTGCAGATCTGAACAGCTTGAGTGGGGAAGTGCATGCTGGGAAGCCTCAGGGTGACCTTGACTGGAAAGGAGCCAGTTGCCAGGTATGACTATGAAGGCCAGGAATCTTCAGGATAGATATGCTAGGCATCAAAGTCAGAGGACTACCAGAGGACAAGAACATTACCAGTACAGGGACAAATACTGCCTGGCTTTGAGGAAGTTTGGGAACACTAGAACAGAGGTGACTCCAGAGGAGGAAGCCTAATGCTAGGAACCACCTGCTGCTGTCCTGATGGTCCAGAGCTAAGGACTACCAAGAAGGGATTCCCAGGAAATGCGCTACCTTCACAGACCATGCCTTCTATGACCAGGCCTCCAGGTCATCAAAGCAAAGCTTTTAGTTTCCAAGAGCATGTGATGCAGGCAGTGCTACCTATGGCCCAGCTTAAAAGTTTTTTTTCCCCCCTCAGCATAGTGAATTCCAAAGTGCCAGCCAGGACAGCCAGGGAGAGAAGCCTCAAGGAGATGCTGAAGAGGCAGGCTATGACACAGGTTGAGATTACACTGAAAAGTAGTTAGGTTGTCCCTACATGTCTGTCTCTGAGCCCTCATCAGGTGCTCTGTCTTCAATCTTAGGGCTTCTTTTCTCTTCCAGTGAAGCTTCTTCCAATATCACTAGGAAGGGAGTCTATGGGTATGTCCACAGCCTTCCCAAGGAGAAACACTTTGTGAATGGCACAGTCCTACTGGCCGTTGCCGGGCTGTATCACAGCAAATCTGTGAATGCAAATCTGGATTATGCCCACTCTGTTGGAAGGCTCTCCCACGGACTAGGCACAGGCCAGTCAGGGTCTCCAGGATGGGGTGATGACCTGTGATGGCCTCTAAGGTTGTTGTAATTTGTCCCTAGAGTCAGTCATATATGGGTACTTATGACAGGGCTAGGACCTGACTCTCCTAGCCTAGCCTCCTGGTATTCTTCCAGAAAACGTGCTGGGTTGAAAGCATCAGATGTGTAAGAGGAGGGAAGAGTGGGACAGAAAACCAGAGAGCCTGGGCCTCTCTGGCAGACTTTACATGCACCCATCAAGGCAGAACTGCATCTAGATAACTTCTTGACAAAATCTCTGTCTTCATACTGCAGAGCAACACACATTTCTGGTTAAATCCAGACAGAACTCAGAAGGTGAGACTGTGTTCCAGCCTTCTTATCACTTCATAAAGAATCCAGAAGACCTAAGTCTGTAGGCAACACTGCCCTTGCCTCCTCACATGAATATATTGGCTGTTGCTTGTCCCTGCTGAGGGTCTGGGACCAAGTTAAGGACCAGTGGGAGTCTTTATCTCCTGAATAGCTACAGTCTGTGAGAAGCAGGTAACAAAGGAGAAGCTGAGCCTGGTGCCAGGTTCATTCTGGATAGTTCAGCCATCACTGTTGCCCAGACTCCTTTACCAACGTCCCTTCTGGGCTGTATCATGCCTGTGGGTGGGGCCTAGAGGTCCAGGGTTTTAGTAGTGTCAAGACTGGGCACAGGAGGCATCATTCTCTGAGCTGACCGAGGTGTGCATCATTGTTGGCTAAAGGTAAGGCAATGGGAACAATATGAGTGTCTCAGGGCCACCTTGGTTCTACCCAAGGTTCTGCTGAGATTGGAGATGACCCAGATTCTCAAATGGTGATCCTGAGTCCACCATCCACGCATGGAGAAGATCTGTTTTACAATCACAAGCGTGATATGTCTTTCTAAGTCTAGGCAGTCCTCAGCCCGAAAATTGGTGGCGGGTCCCTCAGTTAACCTCTTTGGACACCAGATCAGAGCAGTTATATAAAGGGCAGTTTAACAATGCTACTGTAATGAGAATACTCCATGGAGTTGGATTCAACAGGAATGGAAGGAGGGACCAAGAGGGCTGAGCTCAGGATACCAGGTGAACCTTCCAGCAAGGAGACAGGAGCACAGAGCCATGGGAGTGTCTGTGGGTGTAGGGTCTGGTGTGTGTGTGTTCAGGAGGAAAGACACAAAATGGAGCATATGCATGTCAACATAATCATTAGATTATTGAGGGATAAGCTCAAGTCCCTGAAATAAAAGCAGGCAGACCGTGGCCAGGTATACAGTGACCTGGTGAGGATACAGAGGTCAGGAATACTCATGGAAGAAGGCCTAAGCACAGAGAATGTGGTTCTGGGGTGACTGTTGGAGAGGTGAGGTGGCCAGAGAAGGCACCAACACAACTGAGGGGTCCTTCCAGGTACAGTGGGGCCTCCTGGCGTGCAATGGAGCTGTCTCACGGAGATGAACAGAAAGAGCAGGGAGTAGAGTGGGAACATCCGCAGTGTGGGTGACCCTGTGACCAATAAGAGAAAAGAGAGGAAATGCAACACAGGGCCTCTGTGAAGGAACCAAGTTTAGGCGACCTAGATGAAAAGCTGAACCTGGAAGTGGAAGTAAAGACCCGCTATGATGACCTATGCCATCATAGGAAGGAATCAAGGAACATGGCACACGATGACTGCCACAATTTTGGAGGCATGAAAGCTGTTCTCCTTCAGGTCCCTAATCATGAAGGTCCAGGGATAGTGGCTCTGACTAGTTATCATCACAATGGACATTCTTGGAGATGAGAACTAACTGAGAAGCCAGTGCGCCCTGTCCTTGAGGGAGCCCTGGACAACTGCTTTATGGCGCCTATGGCTAGTCCTATTGCTCCCTCTCTAACCCTGGAGGCTGAGCTATTCTTTTAAAAGTGGGACAAGTCATCTTCCTGTTGTAGCCCTGTGAGAAATGCAAAGTCTACCCTGACATGCCCCTTCTGAGGTAGTAAGAGCAGGGAGGACCCTCCTACTGGCCAGTACATTTCCCTCATGCTCACATTCCTAAGGCTTCTAAGGTGGGTAGCTTAGGACAGAGTGGGAGTATGAGACAGTATCTTGTGAATGGAATTGTGATAATTACCCCCAACAGTCTGGTCCAGGGCTCAGAGGAGACCCTTGGCTCCTAGTCTACCCTTTGTAGGCCTCTCAAGGTCTTCTGAGTCCTAATCAGTTAAGGAGAAATGTTTCTCTTCTAGGAAACTAGGCAATTCTCAAAAGCCACGTCCACATCCAGTCTCAGCTGGATTCCGGTCAGCAGGACTACCATCAGGAAAGTCAGGAAACTGGGACTCATTCCACCACCTCACCTTTAGCCACTCTCCTTACTGGGAGAGGTGAAGAGCCAGGAAGTCAGCAGGTCTGCCAAATTCAGGCCAGTGCTACACGGAGGAGGTGGAGGCCTCTCCCTTCTACTTCCTCACCTCATTTTAGGTTTATAGGCTTTTAAATTGAACATGTAGAGACAGACAGTGCTGGGCCCTGCAACTAGGTTGAAATCTCAAGTTGGGCTTTGGGCCCTTGGATCCCAAGGAAGACAGAAGACAGGGAAAAGTGCTTGGTTGTCTTCTTGGGCATCAGCCTCCTTCCCACAGACACGCTCTTGGTGATGCCATGGGGAGCCCTTGGTGAGCCACGAAGCAGTGAACAGCTACCCAAAGACATCTGTTTCTCACTCTGTGATCAAGACTGTGGTGACTGACCCTTCCCTGGGTTCTATTTAGCTAGGCCACAAGGGAATTTCCAGCTATCACACAAGCTAGATAGGGCCCAAAAGTCACCAAAGGAGTCTGCCCTCAGGCCAAAGTAGAAGAGCCAGCTGGTTTTGTCACTGTCTTCTGCCACCAGACTATGGAACAGAGAGGTTATTGCAGTATTTTCTCAAAGTACCAAGCCCTCAAACAAACCATAATGAATAAGCAAGCCTTGGCCTTCTTTCCTGTTTGTCTGTTTGTCTGTCTGTTTGTTTGTTTGTTTGTTTGTGGCATGCCCTGGCTATGTAATGTAAGCTGGCTTCAAATTGACAGTCTTCAGCTTCAGCCTCCCAACTGCTGGGATTCGAGATACACCTGGCTTCCTAGACTTTCTTTCCCATCTATGTCTTTATCTCTTCCTCTCTTTTTCTGGTGTATTTCATGTGTGTTTGTATATATGAAAGTATATACATGTGTGTGAATGTGTATGTGGAAGCCAGAGGTCAGCTTCAGGTGTCATTCCTCTGAAGTTGTCCATCTCTTTATTTAATAAAGGACCTCTATGCTGGCCCTGGGTTTCACCAAGTACACTAGGCTAACTAGCTAGAGATCTGTTTCCCCAGTGCTGGGATTATAAGCCCACACTAGCACACCTAGCTTTTTACCTGGTAAAACTCAGGTCCTCCTGCTTTCATTTTAAGCACTTTATCAGCTGAGCTATCTCCCTCAGTCCCAACACTGTCTAAAAGTGTGGTCATGAGGGGATCCTTGTCAGAATTAGTCCCTGGTGGCTAGTGGCCAAATTAGCTCATTGACCAGCCCTGATTAGTGAAGGGCCCTGGTCAATATGGAGCTCTGATAGTGCAAAGCTCCTGGCTAGCTGTTCGGGGTCTTTTCCATGGATGATGTATTTGTGGGTACACAGGGTTGCCTTGTGGTGAAAGGTTCTGCTTCATGGTAGAAGGTTAGCAAGCACTCTGGGTTGGGACACACATTCTTATGCCTCAAAAATCTGCTCCAATAATCGCTTCAGACTAACAAATATTCTACTGTCTAATCCTAAATTTTTCTGTCCCTTGCCTTGATCAACCATGCCCTGAGTCATCACCCCAGGAAGCAGTCTTATGTTTATAGTTTTAAACTAGCTTGGTAGTTTTATAGCCAGTGGTCATCACTGGCTAGCTGCCCACATGATCAGAGGGCCTATGCTTTGTGGGTAACTTCAGGCTAGTGTGTGCCTTGGACTACCTACTAGCAAAACCAAGATAACCAGATTATTTCATTCAAGGACTGAGGTAAATGTCTAGCTTTCTATTAAAACAATTTCATGAGCCTCCTTCCCTCTTAGGACAAGGTCAGGGACTACAACTGTGGCCAAGTCCTCAGGCTCCAGGAACCCTGCCCTCCCTAACTCCATCCATGTATTGTCATCTGTGGAGTTTACAAAGCCTATGCCTGTAGTTTGAACTGATTTGTAAGCCTCTTGTTATTTAGTAGGCCCAGAGCCATAAGTCTATGCTTCTGTCCAGGCCTCTGTAGTTCCTGGAAAGCTTGGATAGCTTTGGGAAGATAACAGGAAGGAGGAGGTAGAGAAAAGTCACCTTGTTGGCTCCTGCCAAGGCCAGAGCAGCTGCCAGGGTCTTATCAGGAGGAAAGTCCACCCAAGGCCACACCTGTCCTGGTATGACCCCAATGTTGACATTAAAAAAAAACCTATTATTTTTCTTGGAGTGGGGATCTTAGTCTGAAGTATGGTTGTGTCAGTGGGTCACACAGTGACAACATATAATAGTGTCTCAATAGACCCCTACACCAGCAGCTTCAGTCCCAGTAAGCCAGCCCTCAAGGTCTTCCTGTTCCTGTCCTATGCCCTTTCCCCCACTGGAGGCCAAGGCTCAGAGCCTCATGCACTCAACAGCCTTGCTGTTGGGTTGGGACACCGCATGCTTATGCCTGAATGAGTTTAGGATAGGGTGAGCACGTTGTGAGACAGCCACTCCTACTAATAAAGTTCACAGAATTACAAGGCTTGGACTTTGTGACATCTGATTATTCCTACCTCTCAGACAGCCACACAAATTTCCTGCTTCTGAATAAGGCAAGAAACTTTCCTTTGCTGCAGAGCCCAGCTCCTCAGGGCTAAGCCCTCTAGATGTTCATAGCATAGCTCTTGACTGTAGCTGCCTCTATCTACAAACAAATTAGGACCTCAGTTTGTGTGGCAGGTCAAGAGGCTCCCAAGAGTTCAGTTAGAGGTCCTCAGTCCACGGGAGAAACAAGACAGCTCAGAGGGTAGAAAAAGACATTGTTGTGGGGACGCCAAAGAGCCACAGGATTTAGGGAGGGAGGGGGCTGCCAAGGATTAACAGACTAAACATCAGAATCACTGACATAAGGTTATTTTGCATGTCAGATATGTAAGGCAGGCCTCACTCTCTTAGCAGCTTAGAGCCCATTCATGTCCCCAGGCTTAGTACACAGCACTGACATCAGCCTGACAGCCACAGCCCAGAGTTATGGGCTG
Organism: Psammomys obesus; assembly: GCF_907164565.1. Classification (NCBI taxonomy): domain Eukaryota; kingdom Metazoa; phylum Chordata; class Mammalia; order Rodentia; family Muridae; genus Psammomys; species Psammomys obesus. Next base: position 5,758,727 of record NW_026596440.1, on the reverse strand, counting down.
TCAGTGGTAAGGCTGAGGTTCAACAGTAGACAGACCTCCAATGGTGGTGGAGACTAAGAATAAAAAGATGGAGTGCTCGCTCTGGAAAAGCTCCCGGTCAACGTCCCCATGGTCTAGGAACGTGTTAACTTGACGCGGCACCTTCCCTGGAAGTATATATTCCTCCAGGTCCTTTAAGGGTGGGTGCCCAGACCCAGGTGTGTTCTCTAGAGGGAATGAGCTGTTAAGTGAGGGAGAGAAAGGCCATCTTGGCGATCGGATGAGTAGATACACATCTATCCCCAGGCGGTGTGTCTCGACAGGGGGAATGGAGTGTGGTCCCTGTCTAACCCATTCCAAATGGTCAACTGACAAGCAACCACCTTAAGGAGAGTAATCCAATTCCCACAGGCCTATGAGCCACATCTGTGACTTGCTAGTTATCTATTTCTGGAGGTTGAGCACCTTCCTGACCCACTGTCCCATCATCCCAGCTGACTTATCATGTACCTAAAGTTCTGCTTAGCATGGGCCCTTATGTGAACTCAGGAAATAAAAAGTTATAAATAAGCAATGTTATCACAGAATTTTAAGGGTATGGAAAACTATTTGATGTCAGGAGAAAAAACTCAGACCCATATATACTGTGACTGTCATTAAATAGAAAAATAATATCATATACAGATGTGTGCAAAAAAAAAAAAAAAAAAAAAGCTCCTGGGCAGACATGTAGTCTGGTCTTCCTGTACACTGAAAGCTGAGATGTAGGATATATTGTACTTGTTTTTATTAACTTTTATATGAAGCTTTTTCATCTAAAGCTTCCCTTTTTTCTTTTTATATTGAACACATATGACATAGAAGCAAAGGGAAAAAAGTTATTTTTTTAGAGTAAGTTATTTTGAAAAGTTATTTTTAACAACTATTTTAGCTGAGGCCCCTTTCCAAATAAGAAAGAGTAACTAGGACAAAGATTACACTGCCAGCGGTCTGAACCAAATAAGACTCAGAAATAAGACATGAAGCAAAAGCTCTCAAGACTCTAGACATCAGACATGGTGTAGCATGATCTCTGAGACATGGGAAGAAAATTATTACTCCGTAATACAAAGCATTATTGCATATGTAGGGAAAGTGTGTGACAGAAATAGCACAAAGCCAAGAGGGAAGAAACAGAAAACGAAGTTGTAAGACCTTTAGTTCAGTGCTGTCACTCGGAGGTAGACTATGAGGGATCCCAGATGTGCATCAGAGATACTAAGACAGCAAATATAAAACCAAATCCCAAAGGAAACAAAATGGAACCACAGAAAAAGAGAAAACAAAATAAGACAGAACAGAAAGAATAGATGGAATAAATAGAAAACAAAAATTTCATGTTTAAACTCAGCCTTTCACAACCACATTAAATACATATGTTTTAAACACTACAATTTAAAAAAAAAAAAAAAGAGTGCTAGATTGAAGGTGGGAGCATCTAAGGCCCAGTTATCTGCTTCTTACATAACAAACAAACAAAACCTTTAAATATAAAGACCTTTTGTCTTAACTTTTTTAAGCCAGAATTAAAGTATTGGAGGAAAACCACATTGTGTTGGTCCTAATCAAAGCAAGTGAGAGAGGTTAAAACAATGTCAAAGTTGGAAAGAATCTGAGTGAGCACTATAAGGATGAAAGGTTATGGTACACTTATACAATGGAATACAACAGCCTCTTATCAGGACGAAGGCTGTCCCTCAGGTCAGAGCTGGAGCTCAGAACAGCTCTTCCGAGGAAAGGCAGAAAGACAAAAAATGAAAAGTAACAGTGTACAGTCACATTTCTGGAAGAGCTCTAGAAGATGAATTGTAGCTCTTAGTGACATGGTGAGCTGCTTTGGCTCTGCTGAGATGGGTCATGGCCAGGGAGGGAGCTTCAAGGGACACAAAAACCTATGGATGATGGAAACATCTCTTATCTTGTTTATGGAGGCATTTTCTCCAGTGGAGACACATGTCAGAACATTGAATTGATGCTTTACAGGGTTGATTGTATGTCAATTACCCCTCAGTAAAGCTGTTAAATAAAGAATGGATGAGTGAGGAATTTTATATTGGTTCTTACTTAAAACACACACACACACACACACACACACACACACACACACGACTGCCACATCCCAGTGCTCTCTGCATTGGGCACTCAAGTTGCCAGAGTAAATGTCCGCTCATTCCCGTCCTAGTGCAAGGTCCCATCTTTACGTCTTTCCTTCTAAGCTATGCATGCAGGAGGGAAAGAATTCATCTGACAGCCTCAGCTGAGGAGGAGGCTCCTGCCCTCTGAGCACCCTTTCCTGGGATCCCTGAAGACAGGCCCAGGCATATCTAGCCTTACTCTACTCTTCCTACAAACTTGCCTCCCGCTTTGAGTTTTGTATGCAAAATAGCAAGTGCTGCTTCCACCCCTTGGGGCATCTCCCAGGCTGTCAACTCTTGCTTCACTGTAGTGTAGATCACTTTTACAGCAGGGAAATAAACGAGTATTACCTTTCGCCGAATCACAAGGCACTGTGCGTACACTATACACCCTGCCCACGTCCTACAGGAATTTCAAGCAGGTTATAAAATTATCCTCAACATAGAGCGAGCTAACTATAAATAGAAAAGAAACTGCAGCCGGCCTCTTCTGGGGTGCCTGGGAGGTTACAGAAGTGGGCTCTGAGATGACGTGTGGCCAATTCAGTGGGTGACTTTGCACTCCCATGAGGCTCTGCTTCTGCGCACACAGCCTGGGACAATGCTCTCTCCACACACTGCTGTCTCCTGAATAATCAGCACAGCCATTCCAGTTAGCACAGGGCAGGTATGGCAACTGGGTAATCTGCTTCCAGAGACCATATTTTAACTCACAGCAGCTGAGGAAATTGGTGGCTTACCCGTAAAAAAAAAAAAAGAGAGAACTTTAGGGAATTGCCTCTTCGCTTAAGGAGGGTAAGCGGTAGTGCCTCTGGGAGAGCATGTGCCCACCGCTGCCTGGGGGATGGAGGCAAGACCTACCCAGATGTCTAGCCATGATGAAAGAATCCCTGACTTCAAGGCTCCTGGATCTAACCCTTATGTGTGAATCCTGAACACCCCCACCAACCTTTGCCCATACCCAATGATAGAGGCTCTTTGCACACACAGAAACATGTGATCAGTGGCCACTCCCCCTATGTTACCAGTCTAGTATAATGTGTGAGAAAGGCCAAGTACAACTGAGCATGGCTCTTACATGTATCCAAGTAGGACCATGGGGGAGCATAAAATCTGGCTTGTGGCTGCAGTTGCTCCTGTCTCAAGCAAATGGGATAGCCAAAGTGTTGGCATGTTCCTGTAATGCCAGCACCTAGGAGTCAGAAGCAGGAGGATTGCCACAAGTCTGAGTGAGTTTGAGGCCAGCCATGGCTACAAAGCAAGACTGTGTCTCAAATGAGCCAAAGCCCAGGGGCCATTCCACAGTGAAAGCCTATCATTTCTGCTTCAAGAAGCCACATGTTCCAAAAATGCCTAGTCCGGGTGTGCACAGCATGTTCAGGGGACCTGAAAGTGACTAAGAAGAGACAGGATGTCTGCCATGGTGCCCACAACTGCTCAAGAAACAATTGAATAAACTATAGTACATTCTAAACCATTTATGTCAAAGAAGATCATGCAGGTTCTTTAGACCGATGATACATAGAGACAATGGAAACAGATATACACGGACATAATAGGCAAATAGATTGATAACTGGCACATATAAGGAGATGACAGAGAGATGACAGATATGAATAGATCTATGTAGGTGTGTAGATGCATCGGCATAAAGGTGATAAGCGTGTTAGACAAGAAAAAGACAGACGGATGACGGTAGGGGATAGGTGACAAGAACAGAGGGCTTAGATAGGGGACAGTAGGTAGTAGATAATGGACAGATGATAAATGTACACTATTCAGACTGTTAGTACTAGAGAAAAATTAGGGGAAATGTTCCAAGGTATTGACAGCTACTCACAGGCAGAAATTTCCAAGGCATTTTGGAAAGTGTATTACAGAGGAATGTATTTCCTATGCAAGAAGAGTGGACAAAACAAGTGTCCAGGCAAGAGCCCTGCACCTGAGCTTAGACAGAATGGGCCAACACAGAATTATTTATCTGGCCTCCACCTCTCTCTCTCTCTCTCTCTCTCTCTCTCTCTCTCTCTCTCTGTGTGTGTGTGTGTGTGTGTGTGTGTGTGTGTAGGCCAGAGATGGATTTTGGATATCTTGCATACAAAACTCAAAATGGGAGTAGGGTTTATAGAAAGAGTAGAGCAAGGCTAGAAATGCCTGTTGCCTGTCTTCAGTTCTTCTTTCTTTGTGTCTGGCCAGCTTCTTCAGCTCAGCCACGTGAAGAATGAACAGGGATCCCAGGGCCACTGTTCCAGGGTCTTTAGTGAGAAATAACCACAGGTATTTAGTGAGAAATAGCCAAAGTAAGCCAGCTCCCTGGTAGACTAGGCTGGGCCCGGGCCACTGGAAAAATAACCTGTGTAGGACAGCCTTTTCTCTGCAGGGTTCCTGGGCCACCAGAAAATTAGGGTCCCAACTTCTTGGACCCCTGTAGGCCTGGCTGGTGGGACTGGGGTAGGAATGAGCACAAGACTGAACTTCACACTGGTGGGAACACACCTGTGTTCCGGTCCTGCTGCCTTCTATAGTGGACTGTGTGGGGAGATCTGAGTCTGATAACCTGCCCCCGGGCTGAGGCTTGGACCACAGGGGCCTGAGACAGCCTAGCACTTGTTATTCCTGGAGGATCAGGAGCCATGAGAAGCCACAGCTCGTACCTCTGCTGGAGTGCTAAGCCATGAGCCATCAGGTTTTCTACTGTCTCTGACACCAACCTAGAAAGTTGCCAGTACTAGAAAAATCCTTAACATCAGAGCAGTGTTGGAAAGTGGTGCAAGCTTCAGCTAGCAACAGAAGAGGACAGGTGAGCCTCCATCTCAGGATGGCACCTAGAAGAAGCACCTTCTCTCTGAGCCCTGATGGAAAAGCCAGGCAGAATCCTGGGTGTGGGAGATAGCCCAGCACAGGAAAAGCCACCCTGGTGCTCGCAGCTGTACCCATGAGGGCTTATGTGGGGGTCAGAGACAGAAGTGCTGAGAAGGCCTGGCTCCTCATAGCCTGTTATTTCCTCTGCCCATACTGGGGAGGTGGGGCTGAGGAGGCAGCCAACTCTTATCCCTAACCTGTCCCACCCTTCCCAAAGGTGATTTTTTTTTCAGCTGTGGTTTCTGACTTCTAATCTTTATCTCTGATAAAAATTATATAGACAGGGACAAACAAAAGGAACACATAGGATCCCAAGACAAAACTGGTTAGTGGAGCAGACTCCCCTCCAGCTCGCTGCTGATGACCCTGAAGAGGGGACTGCCTGCCCCCTGCTGGCTGTGGCCTAGTAAAGGCCCTTGGAAGGAGAGCCATTAGCCTATATGAGCACACAGGTAGATGTGGTGGACAGCTTTGCTGAGAACATGGCAGGCTTTGGTGTGTCTATTGAGGAAAACCTCTACTGCAGCTCCAGAACTTCAGATGTCACCATGCACAAACTCAGCCCTGCACAGACCCAGCTTCAGCCAAACTCCAGGCCCGAACAGATACTACCCCTATGCAAGTATCAGTCAGACACAGATCCAAGCTCTGCATAAACCCCAGCTCTCAACAACACTCTTGCCCAGACCCCTGCCCTATGCAGAGACCAGTCATGCACATACCTCAGGCCTGTGTAGACCCCAGCTAGGCTCATATGCAGACCTCACCATACACAAACTTTAGCCCTGATTATATACCAGTCCTGCAGAGATTCCAGCCCTGCACACACCGTCCTGATGGACAGTAAGCCATATGAAAGCCAAGTCTGTCTGCAAAGGTGTTTTGAGCCCTGAATAAGGTCACACCCACAAAACAGAATTTCCTCACAGCTAATTTTCTCACTGAGGAGACCCTTCCACCTAGTGCCATTCCATTCTTCCATCACCTAGAAGCCCCGAGACATTGTAAAATGTGATTTTTTTTAAACTTAGCAGGCTTGAGTAGACCGGGACTCTGCAGGTCTGGCAGCTCCAGGCCCCAGCATAGGTGGGTGAGTCTTTGAGCCACCAAACCCTGCTGATGCTGTCCTAGGTCATGGCTGAATGCTAGAGAAGAACCACTGTTCAAGCACAAAGCCACAGGCGTTCTGAGCGTAGTGGAGCACAGCCTTCTCTTGGGTCTATACAGCCTAGAAGATGGACATAGGGGTTTCTGCTCTGTAAATACTTTCCTGATGGTCAGACAGGCAGAGCTTTTGACTTAAGGGAGTATTGTGAGTTTATATGTTCTTGAATGACAATTTATCTTTTTCCAGAATCTTCTTTCTATCTCTCTATATCTATTATGTTACCATTTCAAGTATTGCTTCTGGGCTTCATCACATTTTTTTTTACACCATTGTGTATTCTATTTCCAGAAAACCAACCTTTAGTGCTATTATTCCCCTCCACCATCTTCTATATTCTCTCCCTCTATAGCTCTTTCTTTCACCATCTCTCTCCTTCCCTCCCTCCCTCCACCCTCTCACCCCTTCACTTGTCTTCTATGTTTCAGGTTCTGTCCTAGGCTCACGAATGACAAAAGTTCTGTCTTGTTTATGTGATGGTGCATTTTAACTTAATTAAACATATTTATATGTGTTTAAATTTAACATAATTAAAATAAATCTTAAAAAATAAAGAAGCAGACTAAGGAGTGTGGAGATGGCTCGGTGGTTAAAGCGCTTGCTGTGTGAACCTGACGATCTGAGTCTGGGTCCTCAACATGCACATAAAGGCCAGCCATGACAGCATGCACCTATAACCCCTCATGGGGTCAGGAGTCAAAAACAGGAAGATCCCACGTTGCACTGGCCAGCTAATCTAACTGAAACAGTGAGGTCTAGGCTCAGTGAGAGATCTTGTCTCAAAAAATAATTGGAAGAGTGATTTTGATACCCAAAATCAATCTCTGACCTACAGAGAGAGAGAGAGAGAGAGAGAGAGAGAGGTGGAGGCCAGATAAATAATTCTGTGTTGGCCCATTCTGTCTAAGCTCAGGTGCAGGGCTCTTGCCTGGACACTTGTTTTGTCCACTCTTCTTGCATAGGAAATACATTCCTCTGTAATACACTTTCCAAAATGCCTTGGAAATTTCTGCCTGTGAGTAGCTGTCAATACCTTGGAACATTTCCCCTAATTTTTCTCTAGTACTAACTGTCTGAATAGTGTACATTTATCATCTGTCCATTATCTACTACCTACTGTCCCCTATCTAAGCCCTCTGTTCTTGTCACCTATCCCCTACCGTCATCCGTCTGTCTTTTTCTTGTCTAACACGCTTATCACCTTTATGCCGATGCATCTACACACCTACATAGATCTATTCATATCTGTCATCTCTCTGTCATCTCCTTATATGTGCCAGTTATCAATCTATTTGCCTATTATGTCCGTGTATATCTGTTTCCATTGTCTCTATGTATCATCGGTCTAAAGAACCTGCATGATCTTCTTTGACATAAATGGTTTAGAATGTACTATAGTTTATTCAATTGTTTCTTGAGCAGTTGTGGGCACCATGGCAGACATCCTGTCTCTTCTTAGTCACTTTCAGGTCCCCTGAACATGCTGTGCACACCCGGACTAGGCATTTTTGGAACATGTGGCTTCTTGAAGCAGAAATGATAGGCTTTCACTGTGGAATGGCCCTAGGTGACACACAGCCCCACAGGAGTATGAGAGCTGAGAGGCAGCAGAGCTGTCCTTTGATAAATTCTGAACTTAGAAAATATGTTTCATTTTTGCTCAAACTTTTTTTAAAGATATTATCTTATTCAGCGTAATTTCACTAGGCTCTGTCAAAGTATTATAACAATAACTCTCTGAAGAAATCATTTCTCTTTTCTGCTCTGAAGAAGGAAAGCTCTGTTTCCTTTCTCTAACTGGGGTGAAATGCCATCTCCTTACAGTTTTGATTTGCATTTTTGTGGTGACTAATAATATTAAGTATTTTTTTCATACATTTGTTGGCCAGTTGTGTTTCTTTTTTTGAGAAGTGTCTTTTCAGCTCAGCTGACTATTTACTAATTTGGACTGCTGGGTTTATGAGGTTTTCTGAATTCTTTGTACAGTCTGGATGTTAATCCCCTGTCAGATGAATACTTGACAAATTTTTTCTCCCAGTTTTTTTTAACACTACCTTTTAGTGTAATGCAATTCCATCTTCAATTCTTGATTCACTTTCACTGCTCTATACAAATATTAAAACATTTCCCTATGTTTTCCTCTAGTGATTACGGAGTTTCCTCTTTTTCTTCTTCTCCTTCTCCTCCTTCTTCATCTTTTTCTTCCAGTGTTAGGAATAGATTGCAGGACTTAGCATTTGTTAGACAGATACTCTTCCAGACATATCTCTGCCTGAGTTTCAGGTATTTGATTCATTGTTTGTTTGCTGGACAGGACAAGAGAGACCATTTAAATTTCAATCTTCTACACCTAGATACCCAGTTTCTCAGCATCTCTTGTTGGAGAGGCTGATTTACCAATGTATATTTGGGGTGCCTTTGCTGAGATCCAGTTGGCTATAACTTGGTGAATTTATTTCTGGGTTCTGTTTAATTAGTTTGCCTGTCCATTTTTATGCCATGCCACGTAGTTTTCGCTACCCTTTCTCTGTCATGTAGTTTGAGATTAGGTGTGGCGCTACTGTCAGCACTGCAGTTCTTACTCAGGTTTGATTGTTTTGGCTATTCTGAATCATTATGAATTTTGAGATCATTTTTTCTAGTTTTGTGGAAAATGTCATTGGCGCTTTGATGGTGGACTATGTTGAATATGCAGATTGCTTTGCAGTGTGTACATTTTAGCAATAACATTGCTTCTAATCCACTAACACAGGAGGCATTTCTATTCGTTTGTTTATTTTCTGTCATTGAAATTCTATAATTACCACTGTAGAGGTCTTTCACACCCTTGGTTAAATTTATTCTAGGTTTTATTTTACTTATTTTTATGGTTATAGTAAACATTATTGATGTTATTTCTCTCTCAGCAAGTTGTTATTGGCATATAAAAACCGTACTGGTGAGGGTGTGAGGAATGAGCTCTACCCACAGCATTGCCTAGAATGTAACTAGTACATGGAGGACATTATGGAGACCTCCCAAACACAAAAACTAGGACTTCCGTATGATTCTACTATCTGCCTACATGTCCAAAGGAAATTAAAACATCATGTTAGAGAGACACCTGCATACCTGTATTTATTGTACTATTCTAAGGAGCCAGCATATGGAATTAGCCTACATAGGTGTTCATCAATAGAAAAAATGGATAAATAAAATGTGATACACACACAATGGAATATTATCAAGCCATAAATAAAGACTAAATGTCATTTTTAGCAAAATACATGAAGCTGCAAAACATGTTAACAGGAGAGGAGCCAGATATATGTGCTATTCTTGCTTATATGGAGCCTAAAAATATTAATCTGGAGGTAGGAAAGTGTTTGTTAGAGATCAGAACAATGGAAGATGAATGAAAGGAGGACGTATTTGATCAGTACATGACGTGTATGTGTGTGGAAATATCACACAGAATGCCACTAATGTACATACTTGATGCATGTCAATAAAAACAAAGTAACTTAAGGTGATTGTGTAGGCAAGAAGAGTTGCTTTATGTTCTCAGGCCTCTGAGGGCCTCACATAAAGGTATATGAACAAGGGCCCTCAGAGGAGTCCGCATCTTTCAAACCCAGTCCTTTGTAGTTGGTGGTCTGAGGTAGGGGTAGGGAGCAGACCTGGGACCACCAGTGAGATGATGGTCTCTGGAGTCTCTCTGGTATTCCACACTCTCCCCAAATGTTTGTGTTCAGTTGGGCTTAGAGTGATGAGGAAGAGAAAGTGAGTATGGTTCCATATAGGCTTGAGAGCAGGGTTTGAGAGCAGAGTTCTGTCCCTGAGGAGCCAGAGCCCAGGAGGCCAAATACTGAAAGGAAGGAAGGGTAGAAACCCAGTGCACACACACCCCTGGTAGGTATACATGCCATCCCCTCACTTGCCCTGGCGAGCTACTGCACAGGCCACAGCTGGCAGTTCTGGGTGACAGGACAGTGTACACTGCCTGCAGCCTTCACCACAGTCATGGCCCTGTGGCAAGCTCAGCTCTTTAAACACACACGAGTCCCCTGAGCACACTAGGGCTTCTGTTAGAACTGTCATCCTCTGTGGCCCTGCACTTCCCCCAAAATGGCACAGAACGTTGGGAGGTCCTGGGTCTCAGACACAGCTGGAGAAAAACAAGTCCCTCCAAGGGCATCATTCCACATACTTTAGAACGACCTACTAGCTTATCATTAATGAAACAAACATATGCATGCTTTTTAAAGCAGCAGCTTAGTAAGGATGGTGTGGCCTTCAGGGGAGGAAGGTTAGTGGAAAAGTACTATTGAACCATGCAAAGACATAAAGGAGAGCTCCACAGCAAATTAATTTCATGTTTTAACACATTTTTTAAAGAAAGCAGGGAAAAAAAAAAACAAAAAAAACCCCTACTGATCAGAAGTTGAACACAGCTCAGAAAACTGACCAAAGATCCATAAATAGGGAGCAAACTTCTGTAAGGACGTGCTATGACCCCCTGCTACTCTTGACCAGCGCTGCACGGCTCTTCTAAAACTTCACCCTTCTGTGTAAATTTCAACCCAACTGGCTAGTTTATAATCAGAAGTCCCAATGGGATTAAGATTAGAACTGCATTGAATTTATAAATAACTTTTGAAATTTATCTCCAAAGGAGCCACAAGGGATTTACAGGTCACTGTCAAGGATAGCTGTGTGCTCTGGCTACTGTTGTTTGTTTGTTTGTTTGTTTGTTTGTTTGTTTTTGTCAATTTGACACAAGCTAGAATGATTTGGGAAGAGGGACTCTTAAATGAGAAAATGCTTCCATAGGACTGACTGATAGGCAAATCTATCAGGTATTTCCTTGATTAATGATTAATGCCTACCATGGGTGGTACCACTTAGGAAGATGGTCCTGGGTGGTGCAGGAAAGCAAACTGGGAAAGCCATGAGGAGAAAACCAGTGTACAGTACTCCTCCATGGCTCCTGCTTTACTTCTGCCTCCAGGTTCCTTGTCCTGACTTCCCGGATGATAGACTACAACTGTAAGATGAAATAAGCCCTTTCTTCTCCCAGTTGTTTTGATCCTAGTGTTTACTATGTATGTGCGGGCACATATGTGCATACATGAGTGTGGAGGAGGCCGGAGGCTGACTTTGTGTGTTGCTCCTCAGAGAGCATCCACCTGTTTTGGGAAAGGGCCTCTCACTGGGGCCTGGAGCTTTCTGACCATGCTAGGCTGGGTGACTAGCAAGCCTCAGGATCTGCCTAGCTCCACCTCTCCAGCACTGGTATTACAAGAGCACTTAAACTTTTTATGTAAGTTTTGTGGATCAGATTCAGCTCTTGGTGCTCCAACAGTAAGAGCTCTGCTGACCAAGCTACCTCTCCAGAACAAAACAGAAACTTCTGAAAAGGAGCTCTGTTGTCTATCTCTGGCTCCTGTTCCTGCTAGTCACTGCCCTGCTGCCACAAAGGGGAGATGAAGGGATCTGGGGAGCCAGTGCAGATCCATTGCAGAATGATAGGGTCTCTTTGGGTGGAAGACAATAGAGATGGAATCTCAGTGGAGGAGAACGTGGAGGAAATAAGACTGGGCAATGACAGGGCCAGAAGCTGAGTCTCATTGCATAAGAAGTAACATCAATGTGCATAGGACTGGCTGGAACAGAGGAGAGAGAGGGCACATCTTATGATGAAAGACATTAGGAGATGGATGACACATGGCTAGATGGCATCCATACTTCTTCATTGCAAGTTAGGTAAAGATCAGTCAGTTTTCACAACTGAAATTTGTGGACAAGTTTGCTAGTCATAACTTGACTAGGAAAACTTTTGTTTTGTTTTTGTTTTTCAAGACAGGGTTTCTCTGTGTAGCAATGGCTAGAAATCACTTTGTAGACCAAGCTGACCTTGAACTCGGAGCCGCCTGCCTCTGCCTCCCAAGTGCAGGCATTAAAGTCACCACCCAATGACTAGCAAAACATGCAACATGGACTCAGTTGGATAAACAGAAATTAAATGATCCATTCAGCCCAGTAACTTCTCCTAGAGAGAGGGACATGCCTAGGGCTAGGTGGTGCTCCCCAGCTACTCCTAAAAATTGGAGCTTCCTTGCTGGAGATAAGATAGAAAGGAAAGCCTGTAGCAGGCTGGTTAGCCTAAAGGCCTTGCATTCCAGAAGGAGCCTCACTTGGGGCAAACTGTAGAAGATTCTTAGAGGGGGAGGCTTGACAGTGCAGGAAAGAGTTCACCGAGGATTCAGTGTAATCTCAGCTGGTTTGAGCTACACTAGGGGAATGCACTCCAAACAGTACAAGACCTGCACACGCCTCTCATGATAATCTAGAGTACTCTAGAAGACAAGAAGGTCAGGAATGCACAGACCTTTGAGGATTTGAGAGATTTTAGAGTAGGACAGCACAATTCTGCATGAAACTGAAAGATAAGTACAGGAAGGTGTCACCACACAAGGCCACATGGGTATGGGCGTAGTGGTGGGATCACTCTAGAAGGGGTGGAGAATCAAGCAAGGTTCCCTCCCTGACTCCTCTGAGTGTTTTTTGAAGAGTATTTTTCTCCTAACATAGATAATCCAATTCACAATAGCCAGAGGGTGGCCTCAGGGCCTACTCTAGACCTCTCCACCTATGTGATACCCTCTAGTCTCCTCTTCCCAAGGTTCTACATCCCAGCCAACCTTCTCTGGGGCTAGATGGAGCATCAGTTGCTTCTTCAGGTCCTTCATGAGCTGCCCACACACCATGAACTTCCACTACAGGCCTGTTTTTTCTCCAGAAGGACCTCCATAGTGAAGATCTATTCATCTATTTGTCTAGAGTACAGAGGGACCCAGGAACAAGAATAAGTCCCTAAGATTGCAGCGGGCTGTGAGCCCTTGGCACACAGAGACTCTGAGAAGGTATGATTCCTTGGCACACAGGGACCCTGGGAAGTATGTGAGACCTTAATAAACAGGGACCACAAAAGGGTTGTGGGCTTTCGGCATACAGAGACCCTGGGCACAAATGAAACTTGCGTAGAGTATGAGACTATATTATATGGAAACAATGGAAAGGGTGTGAGAACCTGGCGCAAGAGGAATGTGTGGTGGTGCTGATGGCCTTGTGAAGGCCATCAGACAGACCTCAGGCTCAGTATGTTTACTTTGCCCATACTGGAAGCTATACTCTCTTGCCAAATGTCCCACTTTCCTAAGGACCAGTGGACCTCAGCTTTAGCCTGCCCCATCTTCTGGTTTCCCACCTGAGAGGGACAAGTTCTATCCTCTTATGATTCTCATCTCCCAGCTCTCCCTGTAAGTGCTCTGCTGAGGGAACTCTTCACCAGATGTTAATCCCAATTCCCTAAATCCCCAAATCCAACTCCTGAGTGCTGCCATATATGGCCCCTACCAGTGGGCAGTGGGACACCAGGAGCCCACTTGCTCACTTGAACGTATTTGCAGCAAATGAAAAGACATTATCTCACCCAGGCTTTGCACCCAAGCCATGAAAAACTGTTCAGGGTTGTTGGGTATCAAAAGGGCATATGATGAGTGATGAGGGCCTAGTTTTCTTTGGTTATGATAGATGATACCCACATACTCATATGAAAGTCTGGAAGGATGGAGAGCTATGGCCCCAGTCGTGGGACATAGCCTCTTCCTAAGAGAGAGGGATCAGTTCCTACCTTCTATGTGGTGAGCTTATTTTCCCCACTTGTTTGGCATGCAGGGTTGCTGAGGATGTTTTGATTGGGGAGGAGTGGAGAAGGGCTGCCCCAGTCAAGGGATGACTTTTCTGTTGAAAATCTATGACCCAGACAGGCTTCCACCTGACATGTCATTTCTTCATACTCCTTAATCTGTGTCAATGGCCTTCGTGCCAAAGTGGGTCTAGACCAGCTGCCAACAAAAGTGACCAGCAGACTGCACAGAAGTATCCCAACTCAGTGGACCTTCTACCAAGGGCAGACTCTTGTCCCCAACATTCTGTTTTCTTCATCTTGATTTGATCATTTCCAGGTATTGGTCAGCTCCCATTTAATTGGATACAACAACCCAGATAAGATTTTGCCTTAGAGATGAGTTACCAATTCTGCGTAGTTTTACTCAGTGAGTATATGGTTCAGTACAAACAATGATGTTAGACCTCAATTTCTCTCTCTCTCCTTTCTCTCCCCTCAGGGTTTTTTTTTTTTTTTTTGTTTTGTTTTTTTTGAGACAGAGTTTCTCTGTGTAAGCTTGGCTGGTCTGGACTCGCTTTGTAGACCAGGCTGGCTTTGAATTCTCAGAACTCTGCCTGCCTCTGCCTCCCCAAGTGCTGGGATTACAGGCGTGCTGCACCGTGCCTGGCTTCCCTCAGTCTCTTTTTATAGGTAGCATAAAATCTGAGGAAGATACTAAGCACTTAGATGGGACAGCTGACCTCATGTAAGGGACATGTCCCTCTCTATGCAGCTTGTACACATATGGACAACAACCAGGCCCAGGGGCCCTCCACAACTGTAGAGAAAGGATTCCTGTAGAGCATCTTGTACGTTCTCAGGAGCTACTCAACCTAGTGTATTCAGAACCAATTTCACCTCAGTGTCCAATCAAAATTCAACAGGCTTCAAAAATGCAGCCTTTTTTTTTTTTTTTATCAGACCAGCTGGGAGAGTCTTTGGACTGAGAGCCCAGAGGGCATCCGGGTCTCTGTGAAGCCTCAGGAAGATCACTGAGTGACTATGTCCAATAGATACATGCCAGGTCTTTGGAGGCCATTTCTATATGGAAAGGGCATTTCTATATGGAAAGATTATTCATGATACCCAGAAAGTAGAACACAGAATAAAAAAGGCTCTGTTAATGAACACAGAACAACAACAACAACAACAAACCTCAAGCCAATGCAGGCTGCTTACCTAGGACAGAGAAAAGAGCCACCAAGATCCATACAGTGGTGAAGAAGGGAACCCGCACAGAGAGCCACTGTAGACTGGCCACTGAGAGCCCACTGCTGTTCCAAGGATGGAGCTCTGGTCCCATGCCTGGGCCCGAAAGTCCCTGGGGGTAAGCCGTACCCACCAGCCAGGCCAGTAGAACAAGGGCACACAAACTGTCAGACTCCCATGTCCACATGGTGGGGGCTATGCTCCCATAAGGCTGAGTTTCTGCCTGAGCTTGTCAACAGGCAGTCCTGATCTGAGAAGGCACATGCCCAGCTGCTCTATAGATATCAGAGGGACATCTGGCTCTCCCTCCTCTGTCCAGACCCTCCCTTTTGCTGACCACAGGCCCAGCCTTGTTCTGGGCAGCCCATGTCTCCTGCCATCTCAGACATCTCCCTACAAAGCAGCAAACCACTTCCTCCAGGCAGGAGTTCAAAGCCTTTGCCCACTTCCCTGTCCTGGAAGATAAAAGGCCACCTGTCTGCAGAGATTGGCTACTGCTGTCACATAAAATAACAGTGAATGAAGAAGCAGGGTTTAATGGGTTCTTTATCGAGGATTTGGCCTCTAATAGGAGCACACAGGAGACAAGAGAAACTTCAGACAACAGTTCAAGGCAACGTCACAGTGCAGACTGTGGGGCTGCAGCAAAGGGTGTCTGCACAACACCAACTCCTCCCTGGGTTTCCTTATCCTGTTTGGCGCCCTCAATTCACCAGATTCTCTGTGCCTGACTTTCCAACTTACCTTCCAACTCAGTGTAAGATCTTTGTCATGCCAGGAGAACAGACAGAAAACAACACATGGCTTACTGTGTGGCCCATGAAAAATGAGAATGTAGGCATCCGCAAAGCCTGCAGGCGTGGGGCCTGTTCTGAGGACAAATGAATTGGGTATGTGGAAATAAATTCTGGATGTAAATAGCAACGTGTCATCTGAGTGTGCATGTATATCTGAGTGTGAACAGGCATGTGCTCCTATTTCCAGCCTGGAAAAGGCAAGGAGTGAAATGCCAAGTGCAGTAAGCCGCATCCAGTACTCAGTCTGTGTTATCTCTATTAGGAGGGAACTGGGCTGGGCTTGGTGGCACATGCCTTTAATCCCAGAACTCAGGAGGAGGCAGGGACAGGCAGATCTCTGATGAGGCCAGCCTGGCCTACAGAGTGAGTTCCCGGACAGCCAAGGCTGCCCAGAGAGATGCTCTCTCTCTCTCAAACAAACAAACAAACCAACAAACCAAACACCAGGAACTTGTGAAAAGGAGAAGTCTGAAAAGGTCACCCTTTTGTCCCCTCTTTGTGCATCAATAAGGCTGATCCACCACCTAACATCTGACAGGCACACTGCACACCTCGGTGAGACGGCAAAGAAACTAGCAGGGTGGGATGTTTGTAGGGCAAGTGATGACATGTAAGGCAGGTCTGTATGATAAACTGTATGTGACATGTGGAGGTATGTTGAGTGATACAGGGAACCAGTACAACTCTCAAGCAATGTTACTGAATTACGGAGGTGTGAAATGCCTTGTCTCTCCCTTGACACAAATCCTCTCACCACAAATCCAGATGAGGTGAATGTGCCAAGCACGGCAGAGGCTGAAGGAAAGGCAGTGGCTTCCCTACCTTGGTGCTGCTTGGGCTGTTATTTTGTCGTTAGCTCACAACTCTGATATCCAGGTATGAATTGTGAGCCATATGAAAAGATGTGGATCAAGGTTGCTCTGATGAAGAACCACTGAAACACTGACTTCTGACTTGTTCTAAGGGAAGCATGTCACAAATGACATTTCATCCTAACTAATACATTCAAGCTAATAATGGAAATGTAAACATTTTCCGGTTTTCCCCTGTGTGGAGTGAAAAGAGCCCAGAGAACGAGAGAGTCGATGCTAGCTCCCCCACTCCTTGTTTACTTCTTGGTTTCATGTCATGAATGTACACAGATTCACAGGCCACAGACGGCCTACAGCGAGGACCCAAAAGGCTCTGCTAAGGCCAGTGTCACCATCACCCTGCCTCTCTTTAACCTTCTCCACTCTATCTTAACGTTTTCTCATCCTCACACTTTAATCTTGCAGTTTTTCACTGTGTGTTTTCTGTACATTCCTCAACACTTTTGGCAATAACACCAACGAATGTAAATGTAGGTTATTTGTCCTTTCTCCAGAGAGATATTTACTGGTTGGGATATCTTTAATCTTGCACTATGTTTATTATAGAACTGCCAAAGATGTTTCTTTGACTGATTGTATGGGAGAAGCCAGCATATTTGGGCTAGAAAATTTCTGGGGAGTCAGAATTATCTCCTCAGTGAACTCCGGGACAGCCTAACTTCTCCAGAAATGGCTGTGTTCAGGGTCTTAAATGACAAGCTAATAAATCTGCCAAGCCCAGTCTTATTCACTGTTCTACTGCTGTGAAGAGACACCATGACTAAAGCAATTCTTACAAAAGGAAGCATTTAATTAGGGGTTTACTTATAGTTTCAGAGGCTTAGTCCATTATCATCGTGGTGGGAAGCATGGTGGCACACGTGGTTCTGGAGTAGAAGAGAGCTACCTTCTGATCTGTAGGCAGACAGAGAAAAAGAGAGATTGGGCCTGGCATTGGCTTTTGAAATCTCAAAGCCCACCTCCAGGGACACACTTCCTCCAACAAAGCCACACCTGCTAATCCTCCTAATCCTTTCAAAGTGTTGCACTCCCTGGTGACTAAGCTTTCAAATCTATGAGACTATGGAAGCCATTCTTCCTCAGACTACCACCTTTCACTCCCTGACTCCCATGGCTTGTAGCCATATCATAGTGTAAAAATGCATTCAGTCCAACTTCAAAAATCCCCATATTCTAACCGTCCCAACACTGTATAAAAGTCCAAATTTCAAAGTCTCTTCTGAGACTCCAAGCAATCTCTTAACCATAAATGCCCTTCCCTATAAAATAAAAATTAAAAAAAAGATCACATGTTTTCAACATAAAATGGTACAGAATGTATATTACCATTTCAAAAGGGAAGAAAGAGAGCATAGTGAGGAAATAGTGGATGAAAGAAAAACTCCAAATTCTGTATCTCCATGCCTGATGTCAAAATGCTCTTCAGATCTCTAGCTCCTTTCAGTTTTGTCTGACAGGGCAAAGATTCCTCCATCTTGTCTCAGCTGGAGCCATCTTTTATCTAACTTTTATCTATCTTTTATGAAAGATCCCCGGAGGGTATCTTCCGTCAGAGAGACCCCCTCCCAAAGAACAACGAGTCCCTTCGGATGCAAACAGCAAGAGGCTTTTATTTTGATTCACGAGTACTCGGGCAGCAAGGTCACTCGAGAGAACCTTGCGCGCCTGCTTGGGGAAAAACTGGGGTTTTTATAGGGTTTTAGAGCAGAAGCACTGGTACAGAAACGAGAGGGCATGGTTACAGGGGGCTGATTGGTACGTTTACACGAGACCACAATTTGCGTCAAAGTTTGGCAGGGGCACCAAGATTCCAGGAACTGGGTGATCAAGGGGGGTAGGATGACCCCTTGACGTGGCCCGCCACCTGTTATTTTGTTTTTCCCTATCTTAGCTGAAACAGTCTCACAGATATCTATGAGAGTGATTAACACAAACTGTTTTTAGTATGACTGGGGCAGCCTGACCACAGATATCCCAAGTGGGTGACACAGCTAGGATTTTTCAGTAATTTTCCAGTTTCTCATCTGGCCTTCAGAGTTTTATAAAACAGTGGTGTCTCACAAAATGGCGTTAGCCATGTTTAACTTAGTGTGAGGCTGGGGTCTTTCAGTCCCAACACTGTATAAAAGTCCAAATTTCAAAGTCTCTTCTGAGACTCCAAGCAATCTCTTAACCATAAATGCCCTTCCCTATAAAATAAAAATTAAAAAAAAAAGATCACATGTTTTCAACATAAAATGGTACAGAATGTATATTACCATTTCAAAAGGGAAGAAAGAGAGCATAGTGAGGAAATAGTGGATGAAAGAAAAACTCCAAATTCTGTATCTCCATGCCTGATGTCAAAATGCTCTTCAGATCTCTAGCTCCTTTCAGTTTTGTCTGACAGGGCAAAGATTCCTCCATCTTGTCTCAGCTGGAGCCATCTTTTATCTAACCTGAAACTGGCCCCCTCATGAAAACTGTCCCATCATGAAAATTCACATGGGAAAGTAGCCAACCCTATTCTAGAAAACTCAGGGTTGAAGGGTCCCAGCAAACTGCATGTTTTTTGCTTCTGTTAAACTGCTTGCCTGCTTTACTTCTCCCTGCAACTGCCAACCAGCATGTAGTTTTCTGTATTTTTTTTTTTTGCCTTTAAAAGCTCCCTGTAAAATACTTTCAAGGGTGCTCTATAAGAACTACTTCTCTCTGGCTCAATACAATCTCTCAATTCGTTGTTGTGTGTAACTGTTCAGTTTTCTATGCCTGACCTAGCTCTGAATAATGACATGGACACATACTTATATATGATAGCTTTAGAACCAAGAGGGGAGGCTTGCAGAGACTTAAGTACCAACCAAAGACCATACATGGACTAGACTTAGGCCCCTTACATATATGTACCCAATAAGCAGGTTGGTCTTCATGTGGGTTCCCTAATAAGAGGATCAGGGACTGTCTCTGACTTGGACTCTGTTGCATGCTTTTCGATCATTTTCCCCTGATGGGGCTGTCTTGCCAGGCCACCTAGGAAGAGGATGTGCTCAGTCCTGATGTTAATTGATGTGCTGGAGTGGGTTAGTAGAAAGGGGAGTGCCCCTTTTCTGAGGGGTAGGGAAAGGGGAAGAGGGGGAAGAGGGAGGAGGGTGGGACTAGGAGAAAGAAGAGAGGAGGCTACAATTGGAATGAGATAACCCAGAACCAAAAAGACTCACATATTATATACTTACTTATAAGTGGGTGATATAAGATAATCATACTAAAATCTACAGACCTAAAGAAGCTAAACAACAAGGAGGACCTTAGGGAAGATGCTTAATTCTCATTCAGAATGGCAAACAGGATAGTCTGGCAAACACCAGAAACAGTGGAAGAGAGGAAACAGGATGGGAGCCTACCATAGATGTCCTCTGAAAAGTTCCACCCAACAGGGGAACAGATACAGAGACTCACAGCCAAACTTTGGGCAGAATACAGGGAGTCTTTTCAAAGAAGGGAAGGATAGAAGGAAGGGACAGGAGCTCACAAGAAGACCAACAAAACCAAAATATCTGGGCCCAGGGGGGGCCTTCAGAGACTGATGCACCAACCAATGACCATGCATGGAGGGTACCTAGATCCCCTGCTCAGTCTCCATGTGGGTTCTGACAGCAGGGCCTGTCTCTGACAGAATCTCAGTTGCCAGCTCTTTGATCACTTCCCCCTGGTGGTTCAGCCTTGCCTGAACACAGAGGAAAAGAATCCAGGCAGTCTTGATGAAATTTGATAGGCTAGGGTTAGATGATAGGAGAGAAGGTATCCCCCTTTCAGTGGAAAAGGGGAAGGAGGAAAGTGAGGGAGGTGGGACTGGGAGGAGATGAGGGAAGGGATACAATCAGGATATAAAATGAATAAATTGCAAAAAATAAAAATTAAAAAAGTGAATAACTAACTAAATAAATAAATAGCGTTAGGCCTTGGCTTACTGTTGTTCACAAATAGTTCTTATAACCTATGTTTAATCTATGTTCCAGCACATGGTTCTTTACCTCTCCTCAGTTTCATACATGTGACTTTCTCCATGTCTCTTAGGTGAGTCCTCTCAAGCCCCTTTCTTTCCCAGACTTCCCTTTCTCTGCCCAGAAGCCTCACCTCCTAATCCTGCTTCAGTTTATTGGCCATTAATTTTTTATTAAAACCATGATAGAGAACAATGTTTACAAAACGTTGAGATATAAAAATGGAAATTCCAAAGTCCCACCTGTATTCAACTCTCTGGGTACAGAAGTCTGCCTTGAATACACAGTGCACAAAAACATCACTCCAACATTTGTGCTGAGTCAACTCCAACAACTGACTGCAACATACTTCCCTCCCTTGGGCTGGTGCCACACCCAGTCTGCAGCTTTCCTTGCCAGGTATCCCATAACTCTGCCATTTCCAACCTCTTGGGCTCTCCAGCACAATCCAGGCTTTACATTCACAGCTACATGCAATGCCCCTCTGGGCTTCCATGCAGGGACACACCTAGCTTCGGTGGTTTTTCTTAGTTGTGGAGGGAGGTCTCACAACCCTTGTCTCTAAAGTCAGAGCCCCATGGTGGAAGACGTCATGTTTTGTTGATGGGACTGAAACTTGGCCTTTTGTTCAAATGTATTTTTATCAGTTTTCTATTGTTAATGGTTCCCTTGCTGCTAACATTTTCCTTTAACTCTCTTTCACAAGTTGGAAGGTTAGTTGGATGGGGTCTTGCCCTGAGGTCACTACTCTCTTTATTCTATTTAGCTTCAGAATTTTCTTTAAACTTTTTAGTTCCTTGAGCACTGGACTTAGCTCCATTACACTTCCTGGTGATCCTTTTCTCCTCAGACTGTACATTCTGTATATCTCTTTGTCCAGCTTGCTCCTTTTCTTTATAGATCCACATAAGAGCAATTACTAATAACACCGTGATAAAGTCCATACCAGGCTGTCTTGAAATCTCCTCTGCCAATATCATTAACCCAAAACTCTTCAATTTAGCCTCAGGGAGATTTTAGGGGTCAAGGGTAGAGAGAAACCACATTCTTCACTAAAATATCACAAAAATGGTCTGCAGGCCACTTAGTAGTATTTTTCTCTTCTGAAAGCTCTTGAGTAGTCTCTAGGCCACTTACTGACATTCCTCCCCTCTGAAGTCCCTTGAGTTGGGCCATTATACTCTACATAACCTACACTCTCAAATCACTGCCTTCCGTGGTCCTAATAGGATGGCCCACAAAGCCCTTAAACTATTCAACTGCTTTTCTAGTCCAAAGTCCCAAAGTGTTTTATATTTCTACAACAAACATCAGGATGGCCAGGCCAGTCATAGCAATATTCCACTCCCTGGTACCAATTTGTCATAGTCACTGTTCTATTGCTGTGAAGAGATACCATGACCAAAGCAATTCTCATAAAAGAAAGCATTTAATTGGGAGCTTGTTTACAGTTTTAGAGTTTTAGTCCATTATAATCTTGGTGAAGAGTATGGCAGCTTATAATGGTGATAGAGTAGTAGCTGAGAGCTACATTCTGATCCATAGCAGAAAGAAAGAAAGAAAGAAAGAAAGAAAGAAAGAAAGAAAGAAAGAAAGAAAGAAAGAGAGAAAGAGAGAAAGAGAGAAAGAGAGAAAGAGAGAGAGATTGGGTTTGGCATGGGCTTTTGAAACGTCAAAGCCCACCTCCAGTGACATACTTCCTCCAATAAAGCCATACCTCCTAATTCTTCTAATCCTACTAAATTTCTCTCCCTGTGACTAAACATTCAACTATATGAGCCCATGGGGGGGGGGGCAAGTCGTCTTCAAATCACTACACCCACATTTTACTTCTACTTCCTTCTGCTGATTTAGTCTCAGGTAAAATCTGCCTTTTTCCCCCAAAATTTCAGAAATTGTTGGCTGAAACACTCAACTACCTAGAGTTTCCTACCATGGGTATCCTTTGAAACCTGTAGATAGAAAATAGAAAAGGCAATCCCAGGTGAAGTTCCAGGGGCTGACACCAGGTGAAGGGAGGCAGCACTAGACACTATGCATTCAGCAGTGAGAGTGAGTAAGAAGAGCATCCGTCTAAGCAGAGCCAAAAGCAAAAAGGCCAAGAGTGGTAATTTCTGACAAGTAGAGAGCTGGGACTTTGCTCAAGACACATGGTAGGAGCAATGAAATGTTTCAGTCACAGAATGAACATTCTATGCTCTGCTGCCAGAGGCTTTTTATATCAGTATGATGGGAGGCTTGGCACCATGCCCCGTGAATGGGTGTGTGCATAAATGGATATATAAGTAGATAAATGTAGGGGTAGGGTGAGTGGATGAAAGGATGGTAGAAGGTAGATAAGTGAAATGATGGTAGATGGATGGATGGGTAGATGTGTGGATGGATAAATGAAATGATAGTAAGTGGATGCTGGGTGGATGGTGAGTGGATAAAGGATTTATTGACTGATTGTAGATGGATGGATAGTGGCTCTTATCATGTAATCGGCATCAATGGGGACTCCTATGAGCAGATATCAGTCTTCCTTTATTCTGTATAACAATTTAGGCCCCCATACTTTTCTAGTCATGCCTAAATGCCTTCACCCTGTATCATGCAGGGAGCTAATTAAAAGAAATGGGAGCATTCAACTGCATTAAACTTTTTTTTTTAAATTAGGTCCCTACATTCTTTTAATTAGGTCCCTGCCCAATACCCCCCTACAGCATTGCATACTAAAGTCCATGATCACCTCTTTTCAAGGCACAATGGTTCAGTACTTACAAGACTCTTCATTATCGCCAGACATGGGCTACTCCCATGGAAGTCGGGCAATCACGGACATTTCAGCTATAATCAGTTAAGGTGCTCACATGCCTTCCTTGACCATAAACAACATTTGCTCTGGCTTGAATAGGGTGTCAACCTATAGCCAGTACAGTCCTCTCTAAAGAGTCACCTGGTCAGGCTCCAATGTTTACTGTTAAAGTTATTCCTCGGGTTGATCTCCCCACATAGCTTCAAAGGTATAATATTCCTTCCTTTATTTCCTAGATCTTTTGGTCTACAGCTAGATCTGTGGAAAATAAGTAACCCTCGTTTCTTTTGAAGACCTCAGTGAGGGGAAGGTGGGATAATTAGGACTACAGTCACTTGTTAAATCACTTTTCCAGGAATCTGGCCTTCCCTGGAAGGTAATATAATCGTTTGTGTTCCTCAGAGTTCATGTAGATTAGAAGTTCTCAGCCTTTCTAAGGCTGTGATCCTTTAATACAGCTCCTTATGTTTTGGTGAGCCCCCCACACCATAAAATTATTTTGTTGCTACTTTATAACTGTAATTTTGCTACTGTTATAGGTCAAAATGTAAATATCTTATATGCAGGATATCCCAAGGAGGTCACGACCCACAGGTAAAGAACTGCTGATGCAGACCCTTGTTCAGTTGAGGTGTTCTGATGGGTACTCTTTTTTATGTTCAGATCTGTTCTTAGATGAAGAAACCCAATCTTTAAGCCACTTGTTTCTAGACTCAACAAATTTCAGCAAAGTATCAAAGAATATGGACTGCAGAAAGACTCTCACAAGAAAATACTGCCCAGTGAGCATGGAAAAGTCAGCACAGAAGTCACTGCACATGCTTAAATAAGCAGCCATGCCTCACTGTCCATCTTTAGTTCTATTCAACTTTTTGTTACACTTATGTTACAGAAATAATTGTTTAATTGTTTCCCATTGGTATGATCATTTAGCTTCCACTTTTATTTCATCTATAGCACTGGAGGACATCATTTGGCACATTCAAACTCTTACTAAATATACTCAGAAGGCTTTACATGACATCGCCAAAGGAATTTCTCTTCTTTTAAATTTTTTTATAGTGTGTGTGTATGTGTCTGATGTACATGTGTGAGTACAGGTACAGGCACATGTGTCACAGCAGAGGTGTGGAGATCAGAGGAGAACTTTCCGAAGTCGGTTTTCTCTTCTCCTGTGGGTTCTGGGGGAAGTGAACTCGGGTCATCGGGGTTATAGAGCACATACTTCTGCCCAGTAGGCCATCTCCCCAGCCCTTGTTTCCCTTTTTAATTTCTAAAATCCAACTGAATAAAACAGCAGTTATAAAAACCATATAGCTTTAGGGCTGGGGAGATGGTTCAACTGGTAAAATGTTTGCCACTTTACCAACTGAGAGCCTGAGTTTTTTCTGCCTTCTCAGCACCCATTTTTGCTTGGTTTTAATTGTTTTCATTGTTTTTGTTACTGTTGGTTGCTTGTTTTGTTTTGTGTTAAAGGTTTGGCTTTTAATCTCAGTGCTAGGGACTCACAGGATAATCCCTAGGTTTGATGCTTTGGGCTGAATTGCAGAGCTCCGGGTTCATTGAGAGACAAGAGACTGTCTAAAACACAAAGCAAACAATAAAGGCAGATCCTGGTGAGATGCTGCACACCTTTAATCCAAGTACTGGAAGGCAAAGGCAGACAGAACTCCGAGTTCGTGGCCAGACTTGTCTGGATAGTGAATTTCAGGACATCCAGGGCTATGTACAAAGACCTCTCAGGTCCAAAGGGAACCCCAGTTCCCAAAAGGCAGTGGATTACCCCAAGATGTCAGTCTTTGCTCAGTTTAAGATTGACTATAGCAGAAGCAGCATTCCTCAGGAACCTGTGAAATGGGTTTCTGCCTGTCAGAAAGGGCCACTGCTCTGTGATTACATATGAACACTTATTCACAAGAACCTCTTATGCATTTCCTGGTCCTTCTCATCTCCCCCTCTACCCTAGACACCCAGGCTGTTCCACTTCACAGGCTTTGCTTCCCTCAGCTATCAGCTACTAATAACACACACGATTTTTCCACTCTCTGCTTTTCTAGTCCCGGCCGTGACCAGTCTCCTTTTTCTCTCTGCTCTGGACTCTTCCAGATACATCTATCTGCTCTTTCTCTAACCTACAATAAAACTCTTCCCCATCCATGGAGCAGCCACTTCAGTGGTTTCTTTACTGATAACTGTCTCAAAATAAAAATAAAGTATAGATAGTAGACAGACAGACAGCTAAGATAGATAGATAAAGGTGGAGAACACTTTACAAAGACACCTGATATCAATCCTTGGCCTCTACGTATGTGTGCACATATAGACTCATGAATCCCTCCCTAAACAAACACAAACACACAAACAAAACAATAACAACAAAAAGAGAACCCCTAAGACTGCTCAAATGGGCATTCATACTATTATCAAGGTTCACTGCTACATGCATATTTCTGGTAATTCTACCAATGTCTTCTCTGTTTCACAAGACCTATAAAACCAGAGCCAAGCCTCATTAGATATGACCACCTCTTCTGAAGAATAGCTTTGTCACTGAATCTTCAGACTTTCGTGGTAGAAGTGGGTTACATCTATTATAATCTTGATGCTAAGCCAATTAGTCTTTTGACCTCTGTGCTTCGCTGCTATTGTAATTTTATCTCCTCTTATTTGCAGCCAATTCACCCTTTTATGACTATATAACCCTGCATACCTGGGACCTGTTGATCATTCCAGGAGGCCTAAAAATAGACCAAAGGAAGAACCAACCACAGTCCACACCCGCCCTCAGTTTATCACAACTATTGGCCAATGTGACATGCTCCACGTCACCATTGTTGCATATTTTTCCTATATGAATGTTCCATACCCCTCCCCCATAAGCCATGCTGTCATGGCCTGCTGTCTGTGTGTGTGTGTGTGTGTGTGTCTGTGTGTGTGTATGTGTGTGTGTGTGTGTCTGTCTGTCTGTCTGTGTCCTATCTCTCCCCAGCTCTCACTGAAGCATCCTTTCACACACCCCCAAACAAAACTCTGGCATGAGGTCTGCTGTGTGTTGTGGTTTTTTTGAAGCACTTCTCAGCCCTCTGATCACCAAGATACCCTTTTGCCACAAAACCTTTCGTGCATCATGTCAGATCAATGTGACATTCTTCCCAACTCATTTTAGGGTGTCTGGTCTAGACTGAGCATTGTTAGGCAATTAGAAATTAGGAGGCTTGAAAGTTATTGGAGATGGACCTCTCCGTTCATGATCAACTTTGTGCCCCACCTCTGTTTCGTTGTTAATACTATGATTTAAAGATGGGGAAAGTATCATAAATGTCCTTCAGATTTAAAATGTTATATGAAAAAATAGCTATAGATGAAGGGAAAGTGGAGGTAGAGAACTTAAGACTCAGTAAAGGGGCCGCAGAGACAGCTCAGTGGTTAACAGCACTGTCTGTTCTTCCAAAGGACCCAGGTTCAATTCCCAGCACCCATATGGCAGTTCACAACTGTCTATACCTCAATTCTAAGGGCTCTGACACCTTCACACATAATATAAAATAAAATAATGCATATAAAAAATAAAATAAATTTTAAAAAAGACTCAGTAAAGTTTCGTAGAGGAAAAAGTGGTTATTTATATCAATCTGTTCTACTACATGATTTTTGATCTAAGGGTTCTGAGTTGTGTCACTGGTCCTAGATGTAAACACAACTTTGTGAACTACCAGAAAGATAGCAAGATTATCTAGCAGCTGGGTTATTGTTGAAGAACAAAGATACACTATTGTCCCCTCCTTCGGAGTTAATTCAAACAAGCCTATCATGAAATAGGCGTTGAGATAGTACAAGGTCTATCTAAACACACATGTGGCACAGTGGTCCCTTGGTTCCTTGCCCACTGTCATCCCTGAGAATGCTTCTGCTGTGCTGCATTAAGTCTCTTTCTTCTACACCACACTCTGAGTCTTTCCTGACTTCATTTAGCAGAGAACTCAAGGACCAGAGAGAAAAGCCAAAGTGAGATCCTATTCCCCTGGTCCATAAAATGCCAAAGGCAGCTTGCTGAGTATCATAGGACCTAACAGGCATAACCAATTCCCCTCAGGACTGTGGTGAAGCACAGGGATGGCATTATTCTTGGCACCCGCTCTCCCACAGTAGCATGGCATAGCTTCTTATGACCTACAGCTCAGGTCTACACCGCCTGGTGAGAAGGGGATTCTCTAATGATTGGTAGGTGGTTTTAGGAAACCCAGACTCAGCAGGATGTTGCTGTCTAGACTCTCACCTGAGTAGGTGATCTGCTACCTCCTTGTCTCACTGGCTTGAACTTTAAGTAACACAATTAGATGCACGCTGTTGACCCTGAAGACCTAAGGCTCCTGAACCATCACTGAACATGAGAAGGAAGATGCCAAGCAGCCACAGAGCTTTAACTATCAACTCGTTTCATCTACTTCATCCAGTATTGCCAAAAAACAAAGCTCTAGGACCTTGTCAATTTAAAACAGGAGCAAGCCTTGATGAAGCTTTATGAGGAATCTGGAGGGACAAGGAGGGCTGGTTCTGTGACAGAGTTTTATGTAGCTGTGTCAGCTCTGGATAGAGCAGTGGACCACTGAAAGCTGTGTGTTTTCCAGGTCATGTTCATGAAGCTGATAGAGACATTGAAACCTTTCCTAAGGCCGCCAGAGCTGGCAATCCAAGAAAGCATTTAGGATGTTACCACAGCCTTCTACTGTTGAATCTCAGGTGACACCCACCACATTTGATACCTTTAAATGGTTCCAAAGTCTAGCCCTGATGTGACGACAAGAAACCACTCACCTACATGGTTCCTGTGAACAGGACCTGCTTGGAGCTGACACTGTTGAGGCAGGTTTGTTTTGCTCTGAATAAATGCTAATTAACAGCCTGATGTGTGACCTTGAAAATGAGTCATTCATCTTCCACAGGCTAACCCAACATCAAGTGTGGCATAAAGATAGTAAAAGAAAATCTTCAGAAATAGTTTTTAAATTGCACTCTTTTTCTGAGGGATACTTGAACACATGACTATACCATGATAGTTAATCTGCCAACTGAGACACCTGCTCTATAATTAATAGGCATTGATTTCTTTAGTGAGAGCATGCTGCACGAAAGGCTTGATTCTTGTCCATGCTGGGAGGACAAAGTCAGGCAGCCTGCGGCTCAGGTGGCTGCTCAGGGCAGCTTCCTAGTGATCTCAGCAGCTTGCCTCACTATCTCATCACTTGGACTCTGCAACCTGCCACAGGATCCAGGAGTAAGGGGAGGAGACACAGCATACAGGGAGATGCTGAAGAGGACACTCCCATGAGGCATGTTTCAACATTCACTCACGATTGCTCTATCTTCCTGTTGTTGCTCTTTCTCTGTGTCTGATACACACATTAAGCCTGACCATCGATACACATGTACATGGTATGACGTATGACATGTTAGTACCAGCTGAAGCTCCAGGCACCCACTGAGACTCTTGGACATATCCCCAGGGATAGGGAGACAACTATGCATTGTTGGATCTTCCTATCGCTGCAAAAAGGATTATTCTTACGGAGAAGGACAGAGGTTTGTCACAATTAACTCGTGAAAGAGCTGTGATCAGTATCTAATTCTGATTTCTAGTTCGTCTCTGAAGAAAGACACATAACCCTTGCCTTTA
The DNA here is from genome assembly GCF_907164565.1 of Psammomys obesus. NCBI lineage: Eukaryota > Metazoa > Chordata > Mammalia > Rodentia > Muridae > Psammomys > Psammomys obesus. The sequence goes on along the minus strand of NW_026596440.1, from coordinate 5,729,507 downwards.
GGGATTCAGAAATGTTCTTAGGTTAATTTATATACAACAAAAATATTTTTAAGTGCACAGATGAATGAAGATCAGTGGCTTTTGTGTTTCTATAAATTTCAGTAGCCAATGACCAATAAAAGAAATGTTAATGCAACTAGATATGTTCTGATAACAGGAAGAATAATTTTCTTAACAATGTTATCCCTATTTTATGTTGAATTATGTATGTGTGTCCACACTGGGTATGTGCCCAGAAACCTGAAGGGGGTGTTAGATCAGGGTGTTAGATCCACTGGAACTGGAACTGCAAATGATTGTGAGTATTTCATATGGCTGCTGAGAAGTAAACTCTGGTCCTCTGCAAGAGTAGTACATGCCCTTAATTGCTGAACCATCTCTCCAGTCCTTAAATATTTTAATGAGTTTTTATTAGCTCGATCCCTCCCCATCTCCTTCTCCTCACCCTCCATCTCTCTGTTGCTTGTGTGTGTGTGTGTGTGTGTGTGTGTGTGTGTGTGTGTGTTTATGCGCATGTGTTCACTCATGCATATACCCATGCCACAGCACACAAATGAAGGTCAGGGGACAATCTGTGGAAGTCAGCTCTATTCTTCCTCCATACAGAGCCTCAGGTCATCAGGCTTAGTGGCAGATGCCTTCAGCTGCTGGGCCATCTCACCAGTCCCAAAGAATAATTTTCTTATTAAGAATGTTAATGTAAGACAATATGTTATAAAGGAATTTAAATTTATATGTTAAAGTGTGAATTTCCACTTATATTAATAACAAATAGTTGTAGACTTCCTTCCGTAAGAGCCAGTCAGGGGAGAAGAATTCTCCAAGAAGAGCTTCATCAAAGTATGCTCAGCTACCATAAGCTTGTATGCACTGAGAAACTTTATGGAGGCAGAAGGCCACAGGCAGTGGGCTCTGTGCCTATGGCTGGAAGACAAATGGGACATACAGGACATTATTATATCCTAGGGGCTCAGAAGAAAGGCGTGGATTTAATTTTCTCCATGTGATATACAGTCAGTTCAGCTTCTGAAAAGTTCTCATCTCCACTGCTCTGCGGCTTCTGTGTTGCGTTCTCCAAAGACTGATTTCTTTGTGATAAAAAAAAAATGTCATGCTAAAATGATATTTTTAATAGCAAATAAATTTTAGCCCAGGGGTCATTTTTTCTTGCAATGTCGCAGGATGTTCATGGCCATGTGATTTTTTTCCTGGAATGTTGTTCTTTTTTACTTGATCTGATTCTATCTACAAGTTGCCTTTGTGATTTTGTTCTGTTTTACTTTTCTGCAGTTTCACTGTAATGTGCAAAACACATGGATTTCTTTCTAAAACATTGTGCCTAGACTCCAAATCTATTGATGGTATTTGAAGATCCTTGCTCATTCTCTCTCCCAATGCAGATTCAGTACCTACTAAATTTTCTCTCCTCCTCCCATGACCCTTTCTTTGATTCCTTTTTCACTCTTGGCCTCATTTTTGACCTTTCCTCTGATCTGTCTTTCAGGCCTGAGATGTTTTTCTGTGCTGTTGCCCTGCTGTTGAACTCACATTATTGCATGTACATGTGTGTTTTAATTTTTTTTAGCTATTGTAATAAAGCTCTAGAATTTCTATTTGGGTCTTTGAACCTGATGGGTCAGTTTTCAGTGTCTGGCTCTCTATTTTCAGCCTTACATTTATCCCTTTGAATACTCTGATAGGACAATTTGAAGATTTTAAGTGATGACCAGGCTAATTCCCTGCACAGTAGTCTGTTTTCTTATTGCTTATGGCTTCTTTTCTTTCGTTTTAGCCACTGGTACATGTGCTAAATTGCTCACTGTGCGCATTATCATAGAAACAAGTTGAAACCATATCATTCTCTCTTTCTTTACCTGGAATTTGTGTTGGATTCTTCATAAGTTTAGACACATCATCCCATCTGATGCTGCTCTGACCCAGCAGGAGGAATAGGGGCTACCTGAAATACTCAAGGCTAGGTGTTAGCCTTGAAACCAGTAGACTCATTTACCAGGTAAAGGCTAGAAAGAAGAGCTTGCCTTCCTGTAGGTCCCAGTGACAACACTTGCCCCTTGACCTCAGGGTACCTTCAAAACAGTAAGTTCAGCTTTGAGGACTGGCATAGCCAGTGGCAGAGCCCACAGGAGTACAGCCCTCTCCTAGACTCTTCAGATTTTCATTCCTCTCAGGAATCTCTATATGATTTCATTTACTTTCCGGTGCCTTCATTCGCTCGAAACCAAGCCCTTAACATCAGGCTTAGTTTAAACTAACTAGGCTTTCATTCCTAGCTATTGTTCTTCAAGTTTGATATTTAAAGAGACACTGAATGGGGCTGAAGAGATGGTTTACCTATTAAGAACACTTGTAGCTCTTTTGAAGGACCTGAGTTCAGATCCCAGACCCACAGCAGGTGTCTCACAACTGCCTGTTTCAAGCTCCACAGGATTTTACATCTTTTTCTGGCCTCCAAAGGTACCTCTCCTACTCACATATACACATAGATATAAGTCTTTCTTTAAAGAAATAAAAGACATTGCACAAGTTCTGCTCTTATCATAGATTGCAAACATCGGAAATAACCCCAGCTCGTGTCACAAAACAAGGGGTGCCCAACGCTCAGCCAAGGCAAAGGAGGAAATGAAACCATTTGTCTGCTGAGGGCATCACTGTTTAATTCCAGGGAATTAGCAATGAGGCAAGCCCTGATAGAACTAGTTAGGCAAGGTCCCAAATCCCAGTGTTGACACACAGAGAACCAGCTCTGCTTTACTCTTAGGCAGGGAGCACATAGGGATCACAACTCAGAGTTCAGTGCCAGCCCTTGTGAGAAGGATTAAAACTGAGAACACGAAAAGATGTTCAGCCTTGCTAGCCACAGAGGGAAAAGCTCTAAAATGATAATGTGATACCACTATGCATCTAGGAGAGAGCACAAGAGAGAGAAAAGAAAGGGAACAAGGTACACAAGACAGCAAAGCCTTGCCTTGGATTTACACAAGAGGAAATAGCTTATCGCAAAGAGAAACTGGCACACGTCTGGGAAAAAAAAATTCATTAAAAACACTTAATCACAAGTTTTGACTCCTCGTCTGTTCTGCCTCATTGAAGTTCCGCTCTGAAACTTTGATTTTTCTTCAAATCCCTAAGAGTTTCTCTACTTAAGGGTATTAAACTAGTCATTCAATGCACTGCATAATAATGTAATATTTATTTTGAAAATTAAAATAAAGCCGAGTAAAGTATGTGGCATAGCTACCATTTGGTTTTGTATGTTGCAGATTGGCACAGAAGCAGAGAAAGACCAGATGCAGTGATTAGATAAAGAAATGGAGGCTGGCTGAGAAATAATCCCAAGCAGAAGAAACATGACGTAGAAAGAGTGGTGTCTGGATCCTCACTGGCAATGGTCAGTAACGGCAGAATTTGTTAAGAGTAAGACAGGTGCATGCCCACCCCTACCCCCAGTCTTTCTGGCAAGGGCACCAAATTGCCTGAATCTTTCTTTGTTGGATGTCTCCCCAAAGTCCCTAGCACCCTCCTGATCAGCCTGTCTTGTCCTACTTCATTGAGCCACATTCTGACCTTTTTAGGTCTGTAATCCCCGTCTATCATTTGCTTTTCTTCAAGAGCTTTGCATGCTTCACATCACAGAATAGGACCTAGGGCCTATGAGCTTTGCAACAGACACTTGAGAGCAAAGGGATGAGGCCCTTCTTTGGAAGTGAGCCAGCAAAGAAATTTCTTGGGCTCTGACCCAGAACACCTGCCTTCCCAGAACACAGGAAGCAAAGAAAGATAGCAGTCAGGGAACAAGGCCAAGGGTCAGAGGTTGAGGCCGCGTCAGGACCCTGAAACTGGGTGGAGAAGTTGGCAAGGGCAAGGGCCTCTGGGTTGGAGCTCCCTCCCCTACCACACACACACAATGACCCCCCCTGCCAGGTGGATCTTCCTGCCCATCCCTTCATTGCATGCCTTCCCATTTTTCTTGCTACTTCATGTCATACTGTGCATCCCACCTTGGGATTCTAAGACATCAGTCACGTCGGCAGATCAAGAGCCAGTTGCTAAACACACCCCTTGAAGTTGCTGGGAATTCAGGTGTGTGCTGGCTGGCCCTGCTGGTGGACCAGGTGTGAGTGACTTAGGACTTCAAAGGTCTTGGGCAGGAAAGAGGTTGTGAGCTCAAATAGGTGAGTCAGGCCCATTGTTCCATGTATCTGAAAAATCAATTGAGTCCAAAGTAAAACATGTATTTAACCAGCAAAAGTGTATGGCTAATTGGTTTTTAAAGGATGTGCTTCCTGATCCTTGATACTAAAAGGGACCTGAGATGAGAAAGAGGGAGAGAGAAAGTTCTGCAAGGATGGAGTTCTTGAAATGGCTGTCTGAGGCCAAGCAAGCACAGGAAATAGCAGAGTGCACAGAAGACAGTTCAGTCTTTTCTTTGAGGCTTCTACTACTCCAATGAGAGATAGCACAGAAAAACCTGCAGGCATATACCAACAGAAACAGCAGGCTGATAAGGGGGGTAGGCCTTCCCCGGGATCCCTATGTCTAATAGATGAAAGCTTGGCCTTCTCTGCATGGGTTCTGGATCAGACCTAGGCAGGCCTCTGGATCCCTGGTTCCTCAGTTTTCCTCTTCTGTAAGGTGAGCTCTCAAGTTTTATAGCACTCATAATGCTCCTGCACCAAAATAGCCCAAAGGTGAAGTTGTGGGCTACTGTGCCTCAGGTGTCCTTGGGGAACTGGTAGGTTTGGTGGCTCTTAGGATCCTAATCAACCTTAGACGCTCCTGTGGGGAGGGGCGGAGGCAAGAGCTACAGCAGGAGTCAGCTGGGCAGAGAGTCAATGAGAGCCCTGCCTGACCTCTGAGAGTTAGAGAGGACTAGGACTCTGAAGCCATGCATTCTGACATACACTGGAGATGTGGATGAAAACTCTGCAAAACAGCGGTCCTTGCATATTATGGTGTGACCTGACCAGCCCTCTCTGGAGCTTCTGATAGACAGTGAACACCTGTGAACAGCTTTCTATGTTAGGACCTCATCAATCTATCTTCTATATTCTAATGTCTTAATACATTTTTTGATTTGGAGTGTATAAAGGTTGTCATAATCAAATGGAGTAGTTTGTACCAAAACTAACCAAAATAAATTGAAAACAACCTGAGGTTGTGAAGAAGGAGACTCTCATGCACATGTGCCTGATAGGAGGGAGCAGAAAAGAGTGCCTGAAAGCAGTAGCTGTGGACTAAGACTCTGCTAGAGTCAGAGCCAGGCAGAAGCTACGATAGCTGCCTGTCCACTTTTGGGCTATTGACATCCTGGTTTCTGATCCTGATACCCAAGGATTAGTGTTTCAAAACAACTTATTCAGGCTTTTCACTTTACCTTTGAAAACTTTGTTTTGCCTCACGTCCCGAGAATGCCTCCAATACATGGCTTACATGGTCTCCTTGTTGCGTTCAATTCCAAACGCAACAGAGTCTTTAGAGACTCTCTGTGTTTGAGGTTGACACATGTGTGTGTATCTTGTTTCTGTGGCTGCTTTGTGAAATTACTAAAGACCTGCTCTGGAACAACCGAGCCTTCTTGTCTCACAGTCCTGGAGGCCATGAGCCACACACAGAAGTGTGGCCATAACTGGGCTCCCTCTGCGATGCCAGGGTGGGTCTTTCCTGCTTCCTCTAGCTCCCATGACCACAGGTGCTCTCAGACTAGGGATGCCTCACCTCAGCCTTTGCCTCAGCCTCAATTGTCTCCTCCTGGAAGTATCTTTTGATTCCTACAAGGACTGTACCTGGGCCAGCCTAGTAACCAAAACAAAGTCATCTCAAAATGGGCAGCCTTGTCTTCTGACCTATGAGGTGACATTTGCCATATGAGCACTTTTCAGGGCACCTCAGGCAATTCATGCTGTTGTGAGATGCTGTGTGCTTCAACAGCAATGCTTCTTTCTCAGTCCTAGCATCCAGGATCAGGCCCTGCTTCTTCTCTTGCAGAGAATAAGAAAACAGCTCGCTGACACCTCTTGGAAAAAGACTGATCCCAGTGTGAGGTTCTACCATGTCACCTCCCCAAGGCCTCTAGAGCTAACCCTTTTCCACTATGGTTAACACTTTAATATGTAGGTTTGGGGCTATAAACATGCCATCCATAAAACAAAACATGCATTAGCTTAACAAAGAACCTTTCCTCTCACATCACTCACTTAACTGAGAGCTTCTAAAAGGCAAAGTTCTATTTTATTTTCCTGGATGCTATATCCCTCAGCTCAGGGAAAGGAGTCTCATCCAAAGGATTGAGTCAACATATGATTAGAAATGACAAAAGCCAGCATGAAGCTCTGTGACTACTCCCTGCCTATACAACTAGGAAACCAGGTAAACAACTTCCAAGTTTTGCTTTGTGCTTTGCCCAGATCCACCTTCACTTGCCCACATTGCCTGGACTTCAGCCAGCTGGATTCCTGTCAAGGGTGTCACATTCCTTCAGGTTCCCCTTCTAAAGAAGCTTTAGCCCCTCCCTCTTCTCTGCTCCCTCCTGTCCCCATGTTCCAGGTACTGGATCTCCTTAACTATGCCCAAGTCCTCCAAGTAGAGTCCTTAAAACCTTCCCTTAGTCACATCCTCTATGTGGTGGGTGTGGCCTGTAACAAATGTATTGATTGCATCACCACCTTGGCAGATCTCGGCAGTCACACAATGCCTGTGTTTTCTCCCCTGCTCATGGAGACGTCTATAGGCAGTAGGTAGTGAATTAGTTTAGAGCCCAAGTTGAGCACCACTGTGATTCCATCTCTCCCCCTCTTTGTTCCAAGGTGGCTGATCCAGCCCTGGCTACCACAGCTCTGGCTTCAAAGCAAGGAGAGAAGGTGTGTGGCTCGACTCTTGGTCTAGAGACTCGGCTTTAAGTGCTGTAGCGTTATACCTGCACCCCCCCTGTCAGAACTTGCTGCCCTGAGCTGTAAGAGACGGGTCTCGTCTCCTGTAATGGGAAAGGCAAGGCTCAGAGGGTTAGAAGCCACTAGTTCCCTGATAAAGTTTTTATTTTTTACAATTTTTTTAGAGGTGAAGAAACTGAAGTTTGAAGTGAATCCAGTCCAGAGCCGCAGAATCCATGAGTTCCCACTCTTAGGACCCGGACAACATGTTGATATGTTCTAAAGCCAGGTCTCCCTCTGATCCTTGCACTAACCCCAGCCTCATACTCAATATGAGAGGATACTTTGGCCCATGCCCCGTGCCTTTGGCTGTCACATTAAGGTATGGGAATGTAGAACAGAAATGGGTGGCAGTGCTCACCCAGGTCCTGGCCTCACAGAGCATATACACAGTGTGTTGCTATGTAAAAGCCTTGAGCCTAATGAGAACAGTATTCCAGTGGTGGCCGGGCTGACACTGGGAATCCTGAGGAACAAGAGAACAGAGCTTGGTTGGCATAGCTAGTAGGGTCTGGGCCTGCTGACTAAGGCTGTTAAGTGAAGGCAAGTTTGTGAGATGGTAACAGGGTGAGGCTGGGTGTAAGCTCCTACTTATAGGAGGCCATTGGCTTTCTACAACCTGGCTACCTGGGTCACATTGTCTACTCTAGATGGAGAGTGAATTCCCAACTCCAGAGCCTCTAGGGGAGGTGGAGCTCCTCTAGACAGAGTGGGCCTGGACCTCAGAAGGTCTGGGCCTTGGCAGGAGGTGCCTGATCCACCTAGACTGGGTCCTTACTCTGTCTCTTATTGCAACTTACAAGCCTCAGTACAGATAGTTTGTCTGAGTGCATGGTTGAGGGAAAGTCAGGGGTGGGCCTAGGGTAGTTCCTGGTGAGGACAAGGGGACAAGTGTTTATGGGGTGTTGCATGCCACAGCATTCCTCAGACATCCCAGCACTGCAGTTGGTTATTATCTGAGAGTTGCAGATACAGCTCCAGAGTGTGGCTCATCTTCCTCTCTGAAGGTCACAGTTCAGCATTGATGGAGCAGCTGCCTGCCTAATGGTGTCACACCAGGAAGGGCACAACCATGGAAGTCACTGCCAGTGAAGAATCACCACCTGAAGGGGCACGCATGTGGCACCATGGCTCCCACCATGTGGGAGCATGCCTGAGAGTTTGTGCCTTAGATAGCACCATCTGGGGTCATATTTGGCTTGTCTCCATTTTAGAGGTCTGTTGGAAGGACACTGCTGTTTGAGGCTGCAGTCCTCCTAGTCTGGACAGCTATTCTGAGATCGGCATTAAGGTGCAGGACTCCCTCTCCCCAGCAGGGCCTCCTGCTCTCTGCCTGACTTCATCTGGAGAGTGTCTTTGGACATAGATGCCACTAACCACATTTGATATATGGTCTGTGACACAGCTTCCTGCTAGCTTACCCCTCCCTGTGTCTATAGGATAATTAGATGCTGTGTTCCTGTTCATATAATAGGAGCTTGCTGTTTAATGTGAATCAAGCATCCTTGAAATGCCTAGTTCCAATCAACTCTGTACACCTATCCTTGGAGTCTCCACCTATTCCCCATGGGTATATAGCCTTTGTTCTCTGGAATTAAAGTTGAACTAGCTCCCTAAAGTGGTTCCCAGAGTGTTTGATCTCTGTAGTGCTCAATGGCCTTCCAAGCTCTTTCGTCTCTTGCTCCTCTGCTCCCCAGGCAGGAGGAGAACCACAGGGTTCTACTTTAAAAGGCTCTTCCTCATGGGGTGAGGCCCTGGGCGATTTCTGCCTAAAGGATAGAATCTTCAGGGTTCATGCCCAGGGAGCCTCTCCCTGGAGGGTCATGCCTGGAGATTCTCCACCTGCAATGTCAGGACAGTAGGGTCACCATCTGGCAGGTTACACACAGGAAGAGTGCCATATGAGAATGCCATAAGAGTGCCATAAGAGAACCATGCCTATGAGGACCACCACCTGGCGAACACCACTGTGATGCCCGTAAAAGGAACTTGCATTCGCCTGTTTCAGCTGTTGTGCTCACCTAGGAAGAATCATATCTCTTGGGTCTGGTGGTTACATTTGGAGCCTCCACCACTTATGATGTTGTGATATAGAGCTCAAGCAATTGTAGAAACTGGAAGTAGAGACATTTCCCTGACATGAGCTTGCCGGGAACTAGCTCCTTCAGGCTCACTGCTAGATAACTGCTAAGGCTGTCCAGTCCTGGACAGAAGTGGCTTGACTCTGGCCTATGAGACCATGGGGAGTCTTTGGGTTTCTTGTCAGTGTGGCCCAGACCATTGGATTTGGGTAGTACAATTTTGAGCCAAATTTGAAGCAGGCTTTAATTAAATACTGACCAGGATGGACACTGGTCAGGTGACTCTCTAGAATCTCAGCAAGTGGTTATGAGTCACATGTTGTAGAAGCTTTTTAAGGGCAAACCACATGGCCACTATATTTCCATGTGGTGTTGTTATTTTCCAAGAACTACAACTCTTACAGGTAACCCAGCTACTATGGCCCAGCCTTGGGTCCCTGGGACAGGACAGTGTCAATGGCTCATCCTCACCATTGCTCCAATGTTGATAACAGTGTTTTCAAACTCCCGGAGACCCCAGCTTCAGGAACTCAAGAGGTGAAGTGACTTCAGCCTGGCCTCAGCCGACTTTACAGGTTCTGATTAGTGAAACCTGGATCACTATTTTGAGCTTTCACCTTTTCATAAACAGGACAGAATTCAAACCAGAGGTGTTTTCTAAACATCAGAGGTGAGCTATAGCCCAGCCCAGACAGAGCAGACTTCCTCCCTGGCCACACCACCAGCCATGAGACCCAGTGACCCCACAGTTTCTCCACACAGTATATCAAAGATCACTTCCAGCTCACGTTCCTCACTAAACTGTTTCCCATGCTACTATGGGCAAAGTCTAAGAGCAGGATGTGGTCTCCCTCACTGGAGTTAACTAATGAGTGAGGTAAGACACCATAATGCAGGCCCCCTAGGCCCACACCAATTATGTTTATGCAAAGCAGCTATGAGAAGGGTCTTGCATGACATCTGTATATTTCAGTGGGCGGGGATTCGGGGTAATATAGTGATAACTGCCAAGTACTAATGTTGATCTTGACTGGTGGAGATACAACTAGGGAGAAGAGTTATAAAAATGAACAGTTGTGCTGGGTGTGGTGGTATATACCTTTAATCCCAGCACTTGGGAGGCAGAGGCAGGTGGATCTCTATGAATTTAAAGCAAAACTGGTCTACAAAGCGAATTTCAGGACAGCCAGAGAAGTTATACAGAGAAAACTCTGTCTCAAAAAACAAAACAAAACAAAACAAAAAGAATGGACAGTTGCAACAGGAGGCAAGCTGGCCCTGGATCAGAGCCTCCTCAAGAGGAGAAGCAATGGGAACAGTGTGGGAATCCCCTCTACCCCTATCCCATTCCTGCTTCACTCCTTGAGATAGCAACAGCTTTTGCCTTCAAGGACGACAGGCACTGTGGGTTCAGCCACAGCTTTACTCTTCCCTTAAGGAGCCCCTGCTTAAGGGTCTTCCTAATGTATGTCTCTCTTGTTGGCTCCTCATTACCCTCTGCCCATAGCTACTGAGTGCTAACACTTGTCTGGGGAGACACAGTCAGAGCCAGAGCCTCTAGCATCTGTGTGCTTGTGCCAGTGGGAGGTCCATCTATAAGCATGGGAGGGTACCTTTCAGCATGGTCAGCAAGGAGGTACGGCTCCTGACTGACTTTAGGAGGAAGTACTGCTGTATACTTCCTTGTGATGACACACAAGCCCAGCTTTTGTAACAGGAAGGAAAGCTCTAACTCAGCTACCTGAAGCAAACTACCTGAAGCCCCTACAAGTGGAATGAAAGGAGCCAACAGTGTCCTGTTACCCACGGCTCAGTGAGGCCCGCTGAGGACTCAGGGCCAGGGAGCCTGGATGAGCCCTCCTCCTATCTGAAACTCAGTCAATACCATATCTCCTCCTTCTATTCCTTAGGGTCAAAGACAGTCAGAGTGTTAGGACCAGTGAAATGATGATGCACACAACAGATTTTATATGAACTAGGTTTATTAGATGGAGATGAAGAGAGAGAGGAGAGAGCAAGACATGACAGGGGGAAGGGAGGGGTGCCCTGACACAGAAAGGAAAGAGAGCAAGAGAGTAAGAGGGCAAGAGAGAGACAAAGTGGCAGGTTGGTCCTTTTAAAGAGTAATTTAACCACCCCTATAAGGTGTGGCTACCTGGCAGAGGACACACGATGACATCATATATTGCTAGGCAACCCACAGCAGGCTGCCTAAATACTAACAAAATCTTCTGAGTTAAGAGGCAGAGGGCATAGCTCCTGATGTGACCCAGCCTAGCTCACCATTTCTACCTCTGTGTCACATCACTGTTCCCTGTGCTTTCACCAGTACTAAATCTAGTTCCAGTGTTGTTGGTTCATCCCAAAAACACCTCAAATGGAACTTAAGGACATTATCCTACTAGGTGTTCATTTAAAAGAAGTAGAGTTAGGCACAAAAGACAGCTTAAAACCATTTGAGTTGGCTCACAATCTAATGTTTCCATTGCAGATGGTATTTAATCCCACCTTAAAGAGTATTTCCTAGTAATAATTAGCATAACCTCTTACTGAGGCTTGTAGGAATCTCTGCAGGATGCATAACTAATGCTTGTCCTTTTCTCAATGAAAATGCAAAGCTTTAGTAAACAAAAAGGTTATTTCCAAAGTTCTGCTGGCACTTCCATTAGAGTAGAAAGACTAGTCCTGGGTGTTGGAAAAAGCCTGGGCTGTACCCTGAGACGCCACTTCTCCTAGACGGCAACCGCAAAAGCCTTTTGTTTTGTCTCTGAAAAGCGTGGATATCTATCTGTTCATTGCCTGGAAGTCTCCTAGATGTACAACGTTCTGCTCAGTAGACCCGAGTTTGACGAAGGGGCTTTCTACGTGTCTTAGACGGGAGAACATTGCGAATCTTTTGTACCCAGCCTGTCTCTCCCAGTGGAAGTCTCTCTGTGAGGGGTCCTGGCGGGAAGGAGGAGCATCCCAGGAGCTGCGGCGGGATGGCACCGGGGCCGACCGCTCCTGGAAGGAGTAGGGAAAGATGAACGGAAGTGGGAGTAGACTCGAATGCCCCGGGCACTAGCTGCTGCTAATGGGGATGTCCTGGGGAGGGTCCAGTGCAGGGTGACACAGAACCCAGCCGGTTGGGCTAACCTAGCCGAAGGTGCCTGAAAGTTTTAGACACAACCCATGCTCCGCCCGCTGGCCCGGGTCCGCCCCTCGCACTGTTGGGCCTGCGCAGTCCAGTTCACCGTACTGCGCAGGCGCCCACGCGCCAGCGTCCGGTTTGAAAACATGGCGCCAGGCCATCGGTTGGTTTTGAGCGAGGAGCTTATCCGGGAGCGTAGCGCCTTGGGTCCCCACCGCGACCTGGGTGCGTGTGGGACCGACAGCTGCGGTTCAGGGCTCCCCCGGGGAGGCCTGCCTGGCCTGATATTGTGCCTCACTGTGGATGCGGCTTTGCCGCCGACGGTCTCGGCCCGCGGGACAGGGAGGCGGGACCTCTGGGCGGGTTTGTGAGGAAGGGCGTGGCTGTGGTCGCTGAGGCCAGTGGACCTGGCCCGAGTTTGTACGGCCAGGCTGAGTCAGTGTCTCTCTTTTGCAGCAGCTTCCTTCTCTGTCTTCCTACACTTCATTTCGTTGAGGGTTTTGGTATTTCTGTTTATGAGGGATGCAGGTCTGTTCTTATACGGTTTGGACATCAGGGCCTTTTTATGTTTTGTGCAAGAGGTCGTGTAGAATTTGTGCTGATTTTGTGACTTTGTCACCACCTAGACTCTTCCAGGAAAACCATGGAGGCCTAAACTTTTTTGAAGAGTTTGGGTTACAAATTCGATTTTTAAAATCATAGTGGTTTTATCTAGAGTTAATTTTTTTAATCTGGGATTTTGACTAAGTTAAGTTTTTTTTCTTGGTTGTCAAACATGTACACAGAAGTGTCTATTGCATTCTATACTGGTTTTTTAACGCTGGATCTATAAATTGCTCTTTAAATGTCACTTAGCTGCAAACACATTTACTAGTGTTTCCCTCCTGTTTATAATGATTCTGGAGGTCGAACCTAGGGTCTTGTGCATCCTTAAGCAAGCACTCTATCATGGAACTTCACCCTGACCTTTTATAATTTTTCAAGTGTATAATTTTTAAGCCGATATGATCTCCATATTTAGCCCAAGCTGGCCTTGGTTTTTAGTCAGATTCCCATGTAGCTAGGATTGCAGCCAGTTGCCACCATTACTTGTTCTGACCTTCATTGATTTCAATATGCTTTTAAAATATCTCTAGATATCTTCTTAGACCTATGAATTCTTTAGGAATTACTCACTTTTTTATATTTACTTTACGGATGTATTTTTTAAAGAATCATGTGTTTGGAGGTTTTCTTGTTATTTTTCTGTTGATTCCAGTATAATTCTATTATGGTCAGAAAACATATTGTGTTTGATTTTAAATTTGCAGAGGCTGTTTAATGACCAAGAATCTGGTGTCTCTTGGAGAGTGTTCCAAGTACATTTGAAAAGTGTGTTGTTGAATGTCAGATTGATCTTGGCTGATAGTATTCAATCAGAAGGATTTTTCTGTCCAGTGATTTTATTTGCTAAGAGGGTATATTAGCTGCTTTTCTCATTTCCTATATGAAATACCTGATAAGAAGAGTGAAAAGGTTTATTTGGAGGAGATAAAAATCAGGGTGAGGAAGGCAGAGTGGCTACGCTATAATGTTCACATCGCATTTGTAGTTAGGAAGCAGACAGCAATGAGTACTAGTGCTCAGCCCACTTCATTCATTCATTTATTCATTTATTTATTCATTCTTTCAAAGATAGGGTCTCTCTCTGTAGCTCTGGCTGTCCAGGAGCTTGCTTAGAAGTGGTGGTGCAGACCTGTAATCCTGGCACTCAGAAGTCTGAGGCAAGAAGATCTAGCATTTGAGGCCATCCATGGATGCCTATATTTGTCTCAAAAGCAAACAAGCAAAAAATCAAGAACATTAAAAAAGACTATTCCGGGCTGTTGGGATGGGCACAGGATGCAGCAGGATTCTGCAGTGTGAGGAGAGAAGATTCTGTTCCCAGGATGACGTGGGCAAGTAGACATTTTTAGCCACCAGGCAGGGCAGGGAAGCAGGGCTGTGGAATGTTACTGAAAGAAGAGGAGGGAACAGAATCTTGCTGTGGTACTGGGGCTGGTGAAGGAAGAGTAATGCAATAAGGGTGGAGGTGAGCAGACACCGAGGGCAGGGAATCCTTGCTGAAAGGACTTAATGGGGTTCTCTGCAAACGTTTATAAGAAGTACATTTATAGGCCTAGGATAGAATCTATAAGCCTAATTATACTTTGATCAAGTCAAGTTTGACTGTCAGTATCTGCTTCGTTTCTTAAAAAGTTCTAAACTATTCCCTCAAATTGAATTTCTGTTATACTATTTCAAATTTTTAAAAAGCATTAAAATCTTACAATTTTCTGTTCTTAGCTGAACTTCGATCTTTATCTATTCCGGGAACATACCAAGAGAAGATTACCCACCTGGGGAACTCTCTGATTCATCTGACAGCTCTAAAATCCTTAGATCTCTCACGGAACTCCTTGGTTAGTCTTGAGGTACGTTTTAGGCTTGTTTGTTAAAATTTATCACTCTTAGGATCAGAGGGACATAACTTAATGATTAAAAAATGCAACATGTTTTGAAACTATACAAAGAATGCTTATAAACTGTACATTTAGAATGATTGTATTATATTGTCACTCGTGTTTATCTAGAGCTAAGTGCCTAACCCATCCCATTATATCTTTAAACTACTCTGAAAGTAATAGCTTTCTAAAGAAGGGAATGAAACATAGCCCCAAAGACTATATTGTATGTGCCCATTCCTCTTCATCCCTTCAAATGCTCTTTTCCTCTTTCTGTACTTTGTATCTATTAACGGCATCTATTCATGGCCTTCTACCATAAATGACAGTGTGTGAATCTGAGGCTCATTGCACCAGTCATGATGAGAAAACAAGTATCCCAAGGGGACACAAGTGAGAAGCTTATATGAATACTGCTTATGGCTTAATTCAGAGAGGAGGGCCTTGCCCTGAAAGAAGCGCAGGCTGCCATTGCCTGGGAAGATGGTGCTTAATAGAGAACACTCCTGACATCTGTTTCAGATTCTGACTCAGTTAGGTACAAGGCTCCAGCTTTGGCTAAACCAAGCCGGCTATAGTGGTGCATGCCTTTAATCCTAGCACTGGGGAGGCAGAGGCAGGTTGGTCTGTGAGTTGGAGGTCAGCCTGGTCTACAAAGTGAGTCCAGGATAGCCAGGGTTATTACTTACACAAAGAAACCCTGTCCTGAAAAACCAACCAAACAAAAAAAAAAAAAACTACAAAACCAGCTTTAACTAAAACCAAGGGTTGCCTCCTCTCAAAGCATTAGCCTAAGCATTAGCTTCCTAATCTGGGTGTGTGCAGAGTAAATGAAACTGTAAATCACAAGGCTTGATTCATACTGGGCACTTAAGAGAAAGTAGCTGTGCTTAGTACCGTTGGGACTCACAGACCTCAATTCGGACACCCCATGTGGTTGCCACCCTATATGGAACATGGAACTTCACAAATAAGAACGTGCTGCATTGTTATTTTTTTTCTAGCAATAGTATGAGTTCTTTGTGTATTTAATTTGGTTAGCCCTTACCAGTGGGTTTTTTTTTTCATAGTGAACTAACTGAGCTGTGTTCTTATTAACAGGGCATTCAGTATCTGGCCTCCTTGGAGAGTCTCAATATCTACTACAACTGTATTTCTTCATTATCAGAAGTGTTTAGGCTCCACTCCCTGACGGAGCTCCAGGATGTAGACTTCCGGCTTAACCCTGTTGTGAAGAATGAATCTAGCTACCGCCTGTTTGTCGTACACATGCTCCCCAAGCTCCGACAGCTAGGTAGATGGCAGAGCCCTTGCGCTCACGTCCTCATGCAGTGGAGTCATTTTTGTACTCCTGGATAGGTTATACTGCTGTTCCCTGTTGGAAATTGAAGCTAGTTTTTTGTTTGTTTGTTTGTTTGTTTCATGGATGGCCTAAATCCCTGTTAGCTCTGGGCTATCCTTCACCCTCAAGAGCTCAGTCTTGCCAGCCAGCCTAGTCTTCCCAACCTAATCACCAAATTCTAAGCCCAGTCAGAGGCCTTATCCCAAAAAACAAGATGGATAGCCCCTGAGAAAAGATACCACCAGTGCTGAGCCTGGGGGCAAATGCCCAGAACACATTGTTTAATTAAAACATACTTGGAATTTCTGTGTTTAATTGGAAGATAGTTGGAAGGGATAAGTGCTTGTGTTCCATCCTTTATTTGACTGTAGGTAACTAATAAACAGTTGAGTTTGGCTTTGGTTTTAGAAGCATTACAACTATGGGTAGTCTTGAGATTCTTTAGTTTTAAATCGCTGCCTTCCTCTTGCCTGAAAAGTTTAGGTTTAGGATCATCCAGAGTTGATATGGAGGAAGAATGTAAGAGCTATTTTCATCCACAGCAAAGGGATATTACTGAAGTGAGGGTCACTGGAAAAATCCCATCCAAAGGCCCTGCATAGGCAGATGCTGGAAGAAAAGTTTCTTGGTCTGTGTAGGGCCTGCAGAGTGGCTTGGTCCTGCTTGTAGGTGGGAATTTGGAAGGCTCTGGATTAAATTGTGGAGAAAGGAGCAGAGGGATAGCCTGCTCCCCCTCTGTAGGATGCAATAGGTCAGAGAGGATGCTGCTGCTAGGGAAAAGTGGCTGCAGGTCTGGGGTAGGGTGGACTTCATTGGCTTTGGAAGTTTTGTGTTTGAGTTCTGGTGGAGTAGTCTAGGGATTTGCATTATATCTGAGGGGAAAGTAGCTCAGCTGAGACATGTTCTCCTAGTCCATAGAAGACGTGTAATTATGCAACATAGTGGGTTTTGTTTTGTTTTTTTTCTTACTCTTTACTATTTTTCACAATTTTCTGCCATAGAGTAAATACTGTTTAGAAGATAGCATGGGAATTTAACCACATGTGCAGCGTGAATGCTATAATAAAATGGGGAAAGTTCCCAGAGAAAGGGCCGCCTTATCCTTAGGTATTACATAAGAGGAGCCAGGAATTCTTGCCTGGGTTTGCTATATGGGACATTTGGGGTTTCTCCTTGTTCTCTGTGTTCCAGCATTGGGCTTCTGAGGACTGAACTCGCCTTTAAGAGCAAGCTTAGCTAATGTCAGTCTTCTTCATTGTGTTGAGAACTCTGTCTGCAGACCTTTAATGTGCTTATGTGACAGGACTTAGCCAGTGTCTGGCATGCACATTTAAGAAGCATGTCTTAAGTGGGAGTGCACCTCACTTGCGTCCTCCTTTCGCAAGGGCCATCTCCGTGTTCCATAGCAGGTCGTGGGCAGTGGGCTTTGAAGGCGTAGCCTCTTGGCATTGTATTTGGCATTGTTGAGAAGCTAAGTGTAGTTACCAGAGCTCTTCATTCCAGGATAATGCATGACATTCACTGATGAGAGCTGTGTCATCCCTGAGGCACCAGAGCCTTTCGGTAGTGTGAGCTCCAGGATAGTGGTGTGAGGTGTGTCCACTCTCAGGAAGAACATGGCCATCATTGCCCCTCTTGTTCTTTACGGTTCTGGGAATTTTCTTTTTAGATGACCGTCCTGTGAGAGAGAGTGAGCGGAAGGCTTCTCAGCTTCATTTTGCTTCAGAGGATTCACTGGACTCACAGGAGAACTTCTCAGCCACATTGACAGTTGGAAGGTATGGATTGATGTGGTTCCACTCAGAGATGGATCTCAAACTTGCCTGATGACAGGACAGTCAACCGTCAGGCACAAATGTCTGTGTGCTAGCTGCCTCTGCCAGACAAGGATGCAGAACAGATGGAAGAAGTTCTCAGCTCTGACTGGGGCTCAAGTAGGTGGTGATGCAGTCTATCTCTGTTTCTCCAGAAGTTCCTTCAGAGCTGCCAGCCTATTTCAAACAGGAAAGCTGCTGTATAGACAACCATACCACAGAGCATTGCACTTTGGGTCTCTTGGTGTCTCTTATGTTGGCTTTCTGTCTGATTTTATTTCTCTCACATTATGGTGCTAAGGGGAGTATTAGCATATCAGCAACAGGTCTTGGCTATGATCCAGTTTATGGAGAAAATGTTTTCTTTCTGTTTTTAAAGTTTGTTTTTCTTTCATATATGTGTATTGTTTTAGTTATGGGTTTTGTTGCTGTGATGAAACCCTATGTCCAGGGCCTCTTGGGGAAGAAGAGGTTTATACTTTCGGGTGACAGACCATCACTAAAATAAATCAAGGCAGGAACTTAAACAGAGCAGGATCCTGGAGGCAGGAGCTGATGCAGAGGCCATGGAGGTGTGCTGCTTACTGGCTTGCTCCTCATGGCTTGCTCAGCCTGCTTTGTTATAGAACCCAGGGATGGCACCACTCACAATGAACTGGGTCCTTCCCCATCAATTATTAATAAAGAAAATGCCTGACAGGCTTGCCTACACCCCTGATCTTTTGGATGCATTTTCTTAATTGATGTTCCCGCCTCTCAGAGATGACTTCAGCATGTGTCAAGTTGACATAAAACTCTGTGACATATACACTTTTAGGAAACTTCTACAGTAACAGATTTTCATACAGCTCCTCAAATGGCTCTTGGTGTTCATTGTCCCCCTCATAGTCCCTTCCTTCCCCTTCTCTTCTGTCCCCTTGCTCATTTAATCCTCCCCCTCAGGTCTCCTTCTTGTCCTTCTGGAACACTGTATTCCCTTTCCTTGGGAGGTCCTCCCTTCTAGTCCCTTAGTAGTTACCTCATCTCTGTTGGTATCATTCACATGGCATATCTTCTTGCATCTTTGACTCTGGAGTGAGTGTCTTAATATACAGCATAGAGTTGAATCATGATTTTCCTTTATTCTGCCAATCTCTGTCCTTCAATTGGAAAGTTCAATTCATGTTTGCTTATTGTAGTGCTGATAAGAAAGGACCTGTTTTTCTCTTTTCTGTTCCTTATGCCAGTTTTTATTCATTAGTGTCTGTTACTACTTTTGTGTTGGAGACTCTGTGTGTGTGTGTGTGTGTTGAGACAGGGTTTCTTGCTGTCCTGTACTTACTTTACACCAGGCTGGCCTCAAACTCACAGTGATCCACCTGCTCCTGCCTCCCGAGTGCCGAGATTAAAGGCATGCACCACCACACCTGAATATATACTTTTAGTGTACTATTTTAATATTTTAAATTACTCTTCTCTCCTGTATTTATGAGTTGTTTTTACATCTGTCGATACCAAATGAGAGAACAACCAAAGTTACTTTTTTTCAGTTGCCACCCACCATTGTGTTTGTGGGTGTGTGTATGTACATATCTGTGTGTGTACCTGTGTGCATGCATGTATGTCGAAGTAAAAAGTCAAGTTCAGATACCTTTCAGTCACGTTCTGCCTTAGTCGCGCTCTGCCCTAGGTTTGGAGAGACAGGGCCTATCACTGAGCCTGGAATTCACTGACCCTGATAGAGTAGTTAACCGGAGAATTACACTGATCTACCACCCTCACTACTTATTTCCTACCTCAGGCTGACCACAGATGCATGCTCTCATGCCCGGTTATCACATACATGCATGTAAAGTCCGAACTCAGGTCCTCGTGCTTACAAGGTAGGCGCTGTACCAACAGAGCCATCTTCTAAGGACCACAACCTTCCTCCTTTTTTTCCACCTCATTTTCCTCCACTCCAATTCCTTTCTATTCCACCACTTTTACCACTTTTTCTTCCTATAACTTCATGTGTTTTTGTTTTTTAACCCGCTGAGTCCACTTCGTGCCTCCTGTGTGTGGGGGTATAAGATCATCTGCAGGAGTGTGAGTAGCTTCTCAGGGGCCACATCCTTGAAGAGAACTGACTTCCTTCTTCTAGCCGCTATCAGTTGGAATGACTTCTCAGCACAAATGAGCCCCTCTCCTGTCTGCTAGGACTTGGCAGGCCTGCTACGATGCGGGTCTTCACAGCCACTGTGAGTTCACCTGTGCAATGGCACTGTCATGTCTGGCCAATGTAGCTCTTAGACTCTTCCTACTTCCAAGGTGACCCTGAACACTGGGGGTGGTGGGGTGTGATATATTATCCCATTTAGAGATGAGCTGTCCACAGTCTCTTATTCTCCAAAGTCTGACTCTAAGATACTACTTCTGAGTCATAGGCTGAGGAGAATCAAACAGGAGAATCAAACAGTCATAGGCTGAGGAGAATCTACCCTGGAAACTTTGTCCTCCCGGGAAGTTTTTATAGTGCCAGTGGCACTGTGCACACTTGTGAAGGAGAAAAATAGCCAACAGTCTGAACTAGCTGGGTGCCCCATCTTTCATACCAGGCTCTCTCACGAGCCTGGAGCTTCCCAAGTAGGCTGTTCTGTCCGGCCAGCTAGCCCAGGAATCCACTTATTCCTGTCTCCCCTATTCTGGGATTTACTAATCTTTTGTCAGATACATAGCTGCCAGAGATTTTTCCCTCATTCTGTGGGCTGCCTTTTCAGTAGATTAATAGTTTTCTTTGTAATTCAGAAGCTTTTGAATTTCATGAAATCCCACTAGCCGGTTGTTACTTTATTTCCTGGGTGACCATTGTCCTAGTCAGAAAGGCCTTAACTTGAAGCTCTATCCCAAAGTACACTCCCTGCTTTTTCTTTTCTTTCTTTCTTTTTTTTTTTTTTTTTTTTTAAATACATGAGGTTTTTTTTTATTGTAAATTACAAGCTGCAGCTTAGGCCCACACACCCCCACCACCGAAGCAGTGGGAGCTGAGCGCGCATGCCCAGGTTAGTTGGGTCATTTAAAGATTCTGGTCCATCCCAGCATGCCCAAGGCAGCTTTTTCTTGTAGACTTTTCAGTTTCAAGTCTAACATTGGGATCTTTGATTCATTTGGAATTGATTTGTGTGCAGGATTCAGAGAAAGGAATCAAATTTCATTTCTCTAAATGTAGAACCCAGTTTCCCCAATACCATTTAAAGATGCTGTCTAGCTTGGTTACTTTAATACTTTGTGCTCATTGTTGATTTCTCCATTAATGAGACCTTGTTCCCATATTTTCTTCTAGTTCTTTGTGAGGGTTTCTTCCAGCCTGTTGAACAAGTTCTTTGTCTAGAAAGTCTATAATGTCTTCATTTTTTCAAGTAATTTCTGAATTTGGTGGGTTGCTTTTGTTGTTGTTGTTGTTTTTTGGTGTGTGTGTATATATATATACAGTCTGTGCCTTTTTTGGTTTGGTTTGGTTTGGTTTGAGACAAAGTTTCTCTGGTTAGCCCTGGCTGTCCTGGACCTCACTCTATAGACCAGGCTGGCCTTTGATCTCAGAGATCTGCCTGCCTCTGCCTCTTGAGACTGGGATTAAAGGTGTGTGCCACCACTGCCTGACAAGTCTGTACCTCTTTTTTTCTCTGCATCCCTTTTAATTATGGTTAAGTATTGGACATTTTGAATAGAAAGTTTGGTAGCATCTCTGGAAGTCAGTTTCTCTATTCAGTTGGATGTATTGTTCTTGCTTGTTGAAGTTTGGTGGCAATTCTGAACAATTTCTGTGAACTTTCTTCTTTGTTGTATGTGGCCCCTGAAATCTCTGTTCAGTTAGCTTATCTTGAGTAGTGACTGGGCATTGATTATCTTACATGTATGGAAGGCTGTGTTAGCCATGCCTCAGTCAGCCATAGATAATATAAGCATCAGGAACATGAGGTCCTTTATGTCTCTTGATCACATGTATTTCTTGTAGATGTGCCAAGGAAAAACAAGTTGACATTTAATCTGTTAGAGGATTGTATGAACAGAGAAATAGTCTAGAAACTTTAAACTTTTTAGCTAATTTTAGTGGACTTCTATTTAATCTGGGGTAACAGGATTGGTGCCATGTTGTGACATTGCTTTTAGTTTCCAGTTGGGCCAAGTCCCTCTTCCAGGTTACTTTGTAATGAGAGCTATCCAACCAACAAATTCTTCCAAAGAGGTGTGTGAGGGTCTCCTGTAGGGTGGAGTGTATATGGGCCTGCTGACACTGAAGAGTTTTCTTTTCCCTTGCAGACCATACCACTCCAGAAACAGATGTGCTGATACTTCAGCCAAGAAATGCTTGGTTATGGATGCTGATGATGAGGCTGTCCTGAATCTCATTGCTGAGTGTGAATGGGACCTAAGCAATCCTCCTGGGAGCACGAGCTCCAGCCAGAAGGAACATGAGGCTGACCTCTATTATGTCCAAGGTGCGCTATGCAGCACAGTGAAGGCTCCATGGTTCAGGAAGGCCTGGGCTTGAGCATATACTTACGATGCTTATAGTATTGTCTTTGAATACTAATTCTTGCACTTCCCTTTACAAAGGGAAAAGTTAATGGGTCTAAGTTCAGTCTAGTCATAATTACAGTTGTTTGAATTTCATTCTTTCTCAGAGCATAGGAAAAATAATGTCTGACATAAACAAGAACACTAGATGTCCACAGCACCTGTGAGGAGCAGTTGGTCACTTGGCTCTTAGGATATGCCAGTGCTCAGGAGCCTGGTTAAGCCACTGTACCTATCAGGATCTCAGAGCCTCTCAAACTATGCAAACTTAATGTGCAGAGTCTAGGCGCTCTGCCTTTCATCAGAGACTTACTCACAAGCTTTAACTTAATGTCTGTTCTCCACGATGAGTTTCCCAGAGCCATTCATGCTGTAACCAGCAGCTCCTGAGCCACAGTCTTCCAATCCTGCTGTCCTCAGTCCTCTTAACCCTAATTCTTCTCCTGAGTTTGTGGTTGTGTTATAGTTTTAATTTACCTTTTCCTGGAGGGTGTTGACGCAGTCTTGGCAGGTGTGTTTTCTCCTATGATACCTTAAAGTCTGCCCACCCTTTTGTTGTTGAATCATACAAACTATGTGTGAATTTTGGATCTGAGACCTTTCTCTCACTCCATTGATTGATTGCCTTTCGCTTTCCTAACAGTGCTTCAAAGAACAACCAAGCCCAATGAGTCATTTTTCCTATGTTAGAAGCGCTTTATTGTGTCCTAATTGAGACCTTTCCCACCTTGTGCTACAGAAGGACTGTCCAGTTTGTGTACAGGCCACAGTGGGAGTCCGTGCTGAGTCCTGTGAGAGTGCTATTGCTGATTAAGACCTCTCACTTCCAGTTATTTTGAGCAGCTGTTGAAAGGAGCCATCTCTGATCGCTCCAGACGTTTGTTGAGGCAGTTGGCCCCATCTGTTTCCCATTCTGTCTTCCGCACACTGTCCCCTCATCTTGGTTACTTGGGATTGAGGCTTGTCATCCCTGAGCACTGCCATTTTCCTGCCTGTAGAACCAGCAGGAATTCACTCCAGTGTTTACTGCTGTAGTAACTCAGTTTTTTTATTTTGTCTTATTTAATTGATTTAAGCTTTATAGAGTCATATGTTTTCACAAACTTAAAATGTAATTTTTAGTGAAGTAAGACTCAAAATGTTTTTTAATAACATAGAGTCCAGACATCTGTTGAGTCCTTTGTCCATCCAGCACCAATGTGGGGACTCAGCGAGGCGAGGCCACGAGAAGAAGAAAGTCATCTCCAGAGGGTGCTGTCTCGCTCATTCTCCACAGGACCAGCTCTGTGGGGAGCTCCCCCCACATGGAGTGCCGGAGGCCTGCCATGTGCATGTGCAGCACAGCCGCATCACGTCACAGCCAGGTAGCCGCCTGGGCCTGTCGGGCCAAGCTGCCTTTCTGCGTGGTCACATGTCATTCGCAGTGTTTTTTTCTGACTCTAAAATTTTCCCCAATGTCATTATTCCTATTATATATGAAGTTCTAAAATATATTTGGAAAGGATTTCGTACATCAGAGTTTCTCATATACCCATATTTTAGATTGCTGGTTTATAAATTTCTTGGTATTTTCCCACTGTGTACACATACTTTTACTCTGCCTCTCACATTTCTCCCTAGCTCTCTTTAGCCCTGTAGACACGTTTTCTTCTAAATACATGGGCCAAACTCATGACAGTAGCTACATTTTTAATACCAAAGATGAGGAAAGTTAAATAAGTTAATTGAGAGTACCATGAGCATCCATAGTGTAAGAATCAAAAACTTCCCACATAAATGAACCTGTTATCTTGAGGCACTTGTTTTGGTCACATTTGTGAGGCCTTCAGAAGTACCATGGTCATGAAGTGTGGCTGTTTAGAGTTCCAGGCTGTGAGTAAGCCAGGGTCATGCTTCTGTTCAGTGCCTTCCCTGCTTTTACTGTTCTTCCCTAGACAAGAGTATGTCTGCCCCTCCCAAAGGGCATTAATGAGAAAAGACATAGGATCCCCCATGTCATTTGAGTATCCCTGCCCATTTAATCTCTTGGAAATGCACATGTGTGATGTTGTATAGAGAACTTTGTTGACACATTTATTCTGTAAGCTAATGCAGAGCAAGGACTTAAAAATCTATGACTTAACAAGGATGGATTCTGTCCACGTCATCAAGGCTCTTTTCAAAATCATTGCCTTACTATGTTTGCTCCCTATGTCCCTTCCTCCGTTCCCCTCCTACTTTTTCCTCTTGTGTGTCTCTATGTGTATACATGTCCATAGATAATGCATGTGTTTGTTGTGTGTGCCTGTGCCTGTGCCTGATGGACACCTGCACATTTATGGAAGTACTTTTAAAAATTGCAGTACCAGCCTCCAAATCAGAGAGAATTCAGTCTGAGAGAATTCAGACTGAGAGAATTCAGTCTGCTCATTTTCTCTGTATTACAGACTCTACGGATGTTGGGGACTGTGCTTCATCCTCTCAGAAGTCAACTTTGTCATCACAAAAGATACTAAATCCTTTGCCTGTTCCTGAAAAGTACAGGAAGCGAAGGATGCCTGGTGGTCGATTCCAGCTGCCTTCAGACCAGGAGTGTCTGAGCTGCCTAGAGAGGGCTGATGGGCCCTCTGGTCTTAAGGACAGTCTGAGCCAACAGAATGGCTTGGAGAGCCACAGTCAGATAGCCTTGACTCACTCTGAGTCTTTGGAGGCCGAAGAGCTGGTACCTCATGGCACAAGTGACCCCAGAGTGGTAAGCAGCTGTAGCAGAGGGTCAGCATGTGAAAACCTACCTCATTTCCCTTAAGTGTATTTCAGCAGCAAATTGTTTGGTCTCTTGTTTGCCATATCTTATATTTTCAGTCTTAATTGTGACCCCCACAGTGAAGTTGCTTTTGAACAACTTCCTTGGTCTCATGCTCCACTGTTCTAGTGCTCTGGTTCTGAGAGGCAAACACAACCACATAATAGGGATGATTTTTCTCATATTTACATTTGTCTCCAAATTTGGAATCTGGTTTATAGCAGGTTGAGTCGTCAATTGCACTGTCATGAGGGGAGAATCCTAGGAATACATTTTATGGTTTCCGAAGGATTCATTTCTAATGAGGGAATTAAGAGTTTTTTAAATCCTCAAGGACCTGGAGGTTCCAGAGCTACGCCACTGTCTTAGTTGCAGCCAGCTGGCCCAGTTGGAGGCTTTGAGACTCAAGGTCCACCCCCTGAAGTGAGAGCTGCTGGAGCAGTGTGGGGAAAATGGCATTTTTCTGAGAGCCTGTTGAAATGGAAACGGGAAAGTCTAGGAAGTAGAGCCCTTTGGCTTAGAATCTAGAGAGCTTTCAAGGTGGTGAATTCTCTGATTGGCCCTAAGCAATACCTGGGGAAAAACAAGCTGGCTCTTTGAAGCCACAATTAGGGTGCACTCCGGGGGTTTCTAGACTAGGACAGAGAGAGGCAGATGCCGCTGATAAGCATTAGTTCTGTGGGCTGTTTTCATATGTGATGTGACCATGTCTATTTGCAGCCTCTGTTTCCCAGGTTCTGGACTGAGAGAGAGGGAAAATGGGAGGGGAGAGCTGTGAGGTTGTTTCAGCCCCATGAGGAACTAGCTTCAGAGAAGGCTGTCTCTTATTCTCAGCTCAGGGTTGTGACCCCCCGGGCATGGGTTTTTTTTGTTGTTGTTGTGGAGACAAACATTTTAGATGCTGGCATATTGTGTTAGAGACCTAACGTTTTGCAGTGAGCTGCTAACCATCTTAATTACTGTGTCTTTATCCTAGCTGTCTCCTAAGCTCAGCTTGGCAGCGGGGTCTGAGCGAAGGTCCACTCTGGAAGTGGCACTTCTGGAGGCTCTCCTCGACCTACTCGACAGGTGCGCTAGTGGCAGTGGATCCCTGCATGGCAACGAGGCTTTCCTTGGTGAGCCCTCTCCTAGCGGCACCTACTAGTAGATTCTGCTCGCCTGCTGGGTTTGGGCCTCTGAGTGCTGACACAAGAGAAGTGGATATTTGTCTCCCAACTGTGTAACAGATACTCTCTTCTGAGTGTTACAGGATTTATTACATGTCCTCCCTACATGTTGCTGCCCTTCTCAGTGACTGGAGTGCTTTGTGACTATGGGCTACCACTTGCCAGTGCTACAAATGCTGTGCCCAGTATCAGTTTCTAATTACTTGGTCTTCTTCTGGGCATTTGGAAGGCTGGGAAACTCTCTCGTGTCTTGATTTTCTTTGTCCATCTGGCTGAGTACGGGGCCCTGGATTCACAGGTTCAGGTATATGATAGGAACCCAGTGGGATTGTCTTCCCTAGTGAGGACTCAGGTCTCCATATTGGAGATTCAGGGTGACAGTGTGCTAGGCTTTCTCATGCAGTGTTATGCTCTGAGCCTGGGCAATGGCTGCTTTCCAGAAGCCTGGCCTACATGTTACTGTCTTTTGGGAGCCAGGCCCATCAGCACTGAACTGCTTAAGCCACTGCCTACCATGGTTCCCGTCTTACTAGTTAGGCTTACTGTTGCTATGGTAAAACACCATGACCAAAAGCAACTTGGGAAGGAAAGGATTTATTCAGCTTATTCTTCTATATCACAGTTCATCATGGAAAAAAGTCAGGACAGGCACTCAAACAGAGTAGGAGCTTAGAGGCAGGAGCTCATGCAGAGGATATGGAGGAGTGCTACTTACTGGTTTACTCCTCATGACTTGCTCCATTTGCTTTCTTATGGAACCAGGGCTACCAGTCCAGGGATGGCTTCACCCCCAATTGGCTGGGCTCTTCCCCCATTAATCACTAACTAAAAAATTGCCCTAAAGGCCTGCCTTCATAGAGAGCATATTCTTAATTGAGTTTTCCTCCTCTCAGGTGACTTTAGCTCGGGTTTCAGGTTGACTTAGAGTAGCCAGCATAGTTCCTGAGCACTCTCCCAGGGTCGTGACCCTTTTAGTTATCCCTGGATCAGAAGCTTAGGGAACTGCAGCACTGGATCTTGGGTGCTATAAATGTAGTCTTTAATCAGGACAGTTGTCTTGCCTCAACAGAAGTGCTCCATTAGCTGTGGTGGCCATGGTGCAGCTGCCAGCCTGGAGTATTAGGCTCCCTAATACATTCAGCACATCTTCCTGATGGCTACCTAGCATGTGCAGCCTTGTCTTCAGGGTTGCCTTTTTCATAAATTAAAGGCTATATCCATTACTCTCATAGCGAAGCCAAGCAAGGCGATCTCAAGGTGCCAGTGTTTCTGTACTCTGCTTTCAAGTCATGTCTGTGTAGTGAGCTTTTTGTTGTTGTTGTGCTTGTTTATATTCCATCCTTTAGCTATGATATGGTAACGGTATTTCCTTTTGACTCCTAGCTCAGGCCAGGCATGTTTTGTCATCTCTTCAAGAGTTCACAGCAGCTAGGGACAGTTCAGCACTTGAAAAGGAAGGACTTAGTTTCCTGTCTCTTGAAAATAAGTCTCTGCAAAGCCGCCTTGCTGAGCAGCAGCAACAGTACACTACTACCTTGAACCAGGTGACTGCAGAGCTCAACAGTACCAGGAAGGAGCTGGTGAGCGCTCTTTGCTGTTTGTATTTGTTCATGGGACAAGGGAAAGACAGGCCCAGCCTCACAGAGTCAGGGCAGCCCCGTGGGCAGCCACTGTGGAGCTCCTTGCTGCTCCAGGATGAAGCAGTTTCCCCATATTAGCAGCTGGTATAACTGCTTAACACCCAGGTCCCAGAAAACAGTAACCTGTGACGGCAATGCTGCTAATTGCCAACATTCTGCCTCATGTTCTCTTCTCAGACTCTAGATGGAAGAGATGGGGGAAGAGGAAGTGAACCATACTCATCCTGTCCCTGGCATAGGCTTAGTCAGCTGGGTCATCTGTGCTTTTTGCCTCTCTTCTGCACCAACCAGGCAACATTTGATGGTTGTGTCTGAGTCTAGGGGACTCTCTAACATGAGTTGGTACTTGGAGAACTGTACAAACTTGAACCTGGCGTCTAAGCTGATCCTTGTGTGGTTACATCATGTTTAAAGTATTGGGGTGCTCTCACTTCCTTTAAGTTTATGTTAATGATTATATCAAAGGCAGAAGGGTTAGGCCGCAGGGCCACCTACCAGTGCTCCCAGCAGAGCAAGTACTAATCTTCTGCTTAGCTCTGTGGCTTTGTAGTACATAACCCCAAAACAAAACACAGGCGAACACTCTGTGGCCAGCTTCTGCAATGAACTGAGATTAACTGAGCACAAATCAGCTGCCAAGACTCAGCACTTACCTGAAAGCCTGACAGGTCAGGATCTTCTTCCAGGCTCCCTCCCAGAAGGTCTTGATGCCACATGGGCTTCTGTAAGGGCTACAGGAGTCTTCGTGGTACCAGTAAGGGGATGCCAGTCTGTCTCCTCTGCCAATGTGTATTGGTCCACCTCTGACAAGATGAGCACTTAGGGACCATGTACTCTAGGTCAGCAGGTCCCTGCAGCAGATGCCTGGCCTGCATCCTGCTTTCATCACCTTTCACACCATCATACTGTGGTAGATGAACATACCACAGTATCCCTGGGTGAAAGTTTAAAGTTGCCTGACTAATGATATCTTCATTTTGGGAAGATCTGTATAAGAGATGACACTCGAAACTCCATTTTTAGAGGAAAAAAAGAAACAGCGAACTGGCACAGGTGGTCTCTTGTATTGAAAACACTGGCTCTCCTGCCATGTGCACAGAGCTCTTGCATCTGGAGAGGGCCAGAGCCCAGTGGGCCTGGACTGCAGTGCTATGTGGAGTTTTGTCTATGTGGGTCGTTGGCCCCATGGGACACAGTATAGTCTTTCACAAGAAAACAACCAGCAGTACCTGTTAAGGAAGACACAGTGAGCCCTGTGGGATCTGGAACAGTGGCACCCAGATAAAAAGGGCCCAAGAGTTAGTGTTGCCCTGCTGCAGTACGGAAGTGATACACAAAAAGTATCTGTGCTGAAGGGCGACCTTACATGTCAAGACAGGAACCTGTTAAAGTTCCCTCACTGAGTGAGCTGAGCCATGCTTCTGGTTATCCAGCCTTGGAGAAGGAATATCCAGCAAGTGGATGAGGAGTTCATATGGTAATAACCACCTCCTGGGACAGCTGAGAAAGTGCATGTAATGGACCAAAGAGAGCCACCTTCCAGAATAACTGTTGGCAAACTCTAGTGAGCTCCATAACATGGATACATTAGCCTGAGGGGAGCTTCCTGTGACATCTAGAATTATGTCCTGAGGCAGAGGCTCTGACCCTAATATGGTCTCCTGAGTACTGTTTCCAAAGCAGCTGTACCTGCCCGCTCTGGGTGTGTTCAGTCCGCTGTTGCCTGTGCCTGTCACAACCTGGAGTATGATTGAGGTAGGAGCCAGCATAACCCACTGAGAGCTAGTACCAGAAGGAAGAGCCTGTATGGGGTCAGAGGTGCTTTGAAAGGAAGATTTAAAGCTGCTGCTGAAAGAAGTGGTTTGGGGTCTGGCAGTCAGCCTTTAACTGGAGACATCACAGTCTGGTGGGCATACATATGCAATAAAGATACTTAAAAATTCAACAATAAATTTATAAATTCAGTAAATAAGGTAAACCGGGCCTGCACTTTGGTGAGATGCTAGTTCTCACTCTTTCTTTCCCAGGCCAGCACTGTCTAGAGCTTTCCTTATGAGTATGCCTGCTGGTACCTGAGTTGCAGGCAGATGCGTACAGATCTGCTTTACAGGCAGCTTCCGTGGCTTACTGTCAAAAAACAACTTTTCAATAGCTGCCATTACTGGCTCTGATGGTAGTTTTGATGTCTATTTCATGTCTCAGTCTTAATGCCCAACATAAATATTCAGCATTTTCCCTGCCTGTGAAAATACTAAGGGCCCCAGGCCTCAGTTCCTTCTGAGAGATAGAGGATGACTGATGGAATTCCCATATTTGTAGACTGAAGAGCCAGATCATAGTGGAATGCCATAGAAAGGATGCCACTAACACCGAAGGGTACAGCATTCTGGGGATCTGCTGGGACAGTGGGATCCTTATGGAGAGAGAGGACCCACTGACTACCAGCCATTGCTCCTCTAGTATTACACCTGAATACCCTGCCTCCCCTCCCTCCTTTTCCTTGTGTCCTCCTCCTTCCACTGGGTCAGGCTAAGGTAGGTGGCCTGCTGGTAGGCGAATATACTTGAGAGTGTGATTTTTGTTTTGTTTTTTTTGTTGTTGTAATTTAGAGTTATACTATGAAAAGGGAAACTTGAGTCTATGGTTTGTCCAGAGTTTGATTCCTTTCATTAAATATATTGACTGAATTTGAATTGTCTGCATTTGTTTTCTACACCTCCAGGACACATTGAGACAACATTTGGACAAATCCTTGGAAGAGAATAGTAACTTAAAATCTCTTCTGTTCAGTGTAAAAAAAGAAGTAAAAAACGCAGACACTTCAGCTGCATTAACTCTGCAGATCACTGGTAAGGGCTTAGCTTATTTGGTAACACTACTTGGTAAAATCTGGGGCTCACGGGTACATAGGGTAGACATTGTTCTAAGCCACTTTATGCCAAGAGTTGGAATCAGTCAATACTGTCTGAGTGGGTCTGGAGACGCAATCTAGTCGTTAATGACTGCCGATAGCAGCTAGTCTGGGGTGGTATGTGGAGGTAGCTTCTTGTTTGGCTGCTTCCACCGCCATCTAGATCTTGGCCATTGTGCTTCCTGAGAAAGCAGGGTCTTGACAGCTCTTACCACTGTTTGTTTCAGGTCCAGATAATTTTCATTTCTTTCTTCACTTCTTGGGGTGTTTTGTTTTTCCATTTTAAGAAGAGTCAAGGTCAAACGCCTAGGGTTCTGTATGCAGGAGGGCATGCAGTTTTTCAAGGGAAACTTTAAAGAGCCAGGAGCTAACTGCCTCCTGCCTGATCCTTTGTACCACAGCTTTTGCCACATGAAGCACCACAGGTGAGGAATTCCAGCCACGTCTGACTCTTGGGCCGAGTGTCTCCTCAGATCTCTTATTGTTTGCTATTATTTGGGGTGTTTTGTTAAATGATAAGAGGGTTTTTTGTGTTGTTGTTTGTTTAGTTTTTTTGGGTTTGTTTTGTTGTTTTGTTTTGTTTTGTTTTGAGGCAGGATTTCTCTGTAGCTTTTGTAGACCAAGTTGGCCTCAAACTCATAGTGATCTGCCTGCCTGTGCTTCCCTGAGTGCTAGAATATACCAGTCTTTCAAATTTATGGCCTCTTTTTTATTATTATTTTATTATTATTGTTGTTTCGTGTGTGTGTGTGTTTTCCTAAATATAACCTTCTCAGACTAGACAATATTACTTGCACGTATGTCTGCAGGGCCGACCATTCGGTATTGGGCAGCCGGTTAGTGTGCTCTTCCCTGGGGAAGACTTTCTTCTCCTCCCAGCATTCCTTAGTTGGCTGGAGTTCTTTGTAGAAGATTGAAGCTTCGTGGCACATCCGCTTAGCCATGTCTGTTGTTAGCTCACATTTAGGCAGTCAAATTGACAAGACTTTATGGGTGTCATTTCTGACATTACCTGAAGACATAGTCTAACAGCAAGCCCTCTGATCCTATGGCTCTTAATGGTCTTTCCCACCCCACCCCACTTTTACAGTGTTTTCTGAGACATAAGTGTGATGAGTTTTGTAGCTGTACCCACTGGGACTGTTCCACAGCTTTGCCTTTTGATTGGTTGTTTTCTGTAGTGGTCTCCTCTGTTGAAAGAGACATTTCCATGGTGAGCGGTGAGGACCACGCTTATCTGTGGGTATTAGGACAAAATGTAAAGTGTAGTTAGGAATCATGCTGGTTTAGTAAAGTGATAGTTATAGGGTTTTGTTTTGTTTTTTTCTAAGATTCATGACTTCACTAGCCCTGGTAGTTGGCTCAGTTTCCCTCTTGTTGTGGCCAAGGGTAGAGGGGTTCTTAGGTCTATATTGAAAGCTTGTCTTCAGGTTTCGTTGCTGTGAAGAGACACCATGACCATGGCAACTCTTAAAGAAAACAGTTAATTGGGGACTGGCTTACAGTTCAGAGGTTTAGACTGTTATGGTCATGGCAGACAACATGACAGCATGCAGGCAGACATGTTGCTGAAGAAGGAGCTGAGACTTCTATATCTTGATCTGCAGGCAGCAGGAGACTCCATACTGTTTATGTAGCTTGAGCAGAGGAAACCTCAAGGCCTGCCCACATAGTGACGCACTTCCTCCAATAAGGCCACACCTTCTGATCATGCCGCTCCCTATAGACCAAGCATTCAGACACATGGGTCTATGTTCAAACTGCCACAGAGCTGTCGGTTACTGTCAGGGGAGGCATGCCACTCTGTGTACTCAGTGCAATCATGCCATGTGGGCATTTTGTGGGGCATTGTTTGTGTTGTCTTGGCTCTCTTTTCTTTCTAGCCTTGCCTAAAGAGTGTAATGCTCTTTATTGCCAATGTAGCATGAGTTTTCTGACATTCTGTAATTTTGGCTCAGATTGTTCTTTATTTCTTGAGTCATTTTCTGTTTGTCTTTACTCGTTTTGAAATGGTGTGAGGGTGTTGGATCTACTCTGTGGGCCCGTCTCTCAGAAGTTAGATTTCTTTTTTATTTTTAATTACAATTTATTCACTTTGTATTCCAGCTGTAGTCCCCTCCCCTGTCTCCTCCCAATCCCACCCTTCCTTCCTCCCATGCCCCTTCCCCAGTCCATTGATAGGGGAGGTCCTCCTCCCCTTCCATCTGACCCTATCAGGTTTCATCAGGACTATCTGCATTGTCTTCCTCTGTGGTCCAGTAAGGCTGTCCCCCTCATCAGGGAGGTGATCAGAGAGCCAGACACTGAGTTAATGTCAGAGACAGCCCCTGTTCCCTTTACTAGGGATCCTGTTTGGAGACTGAGCTGCCGTGGGCTACATCTGTGCAGGGGTTCTAGGTTATCTCCATGAATTATCATTGGTCGGAGTATCAATCTGAGAAAAGACCCCTAGGCCCAGATTTTTAGGTTCTGTTGCTCTCTTGTGGAGCTCCAGACCCCTCCAGGACTTTCTATCTCCCCCTTCTTTCATAGGATTCCCTGCACTCTATCCAAAGTTTGGCTATGAGTCTCAGCATCTAGAAGCCGGATGTCTTACACTTGTGTCTGCAAGACTTTTCTGTCAGTTGTTTTATATGACTCTTGTCGTCCAGGACTCTAAGGAAAGGCCACAGTACCTTTTCTGAATATATGGATCAAAAATACACCTGCCTCCATTGGGAATTTCTTGGACCTTCCCTCCTTTCTCTCTGTTATCATGTTTTGTTCAATTCTTTGCTATAACAGTTATTTCCCAATGAGGACTCTGTTCTAAAAGAGACCAAATTGGCTAGCTCCTTAGACTACATAGAACACCTGGTCTCCCTTACTGGCAAGGTGAAACTGTCACTTATTCTACCACAGTGCCCATGAAAATGTGTCCTTTGGGTTCTCTTCCACATTGTATCTGGCAGATGCCTCACTAAGGACAAATCGTCCCCACAGACAGAGACATGATGGGCTACCATACCTCTGGGGCTTGGCCTAGTCCCTTGGGTTAGGGAGATGAGACTCCTGGGGGTTTTGGTTTTTGTCCACTTTCTCTTTATGTTTGGTTAATGTAAAGTTCCTAGGAGTTCCTAAGACCAGGCTGCCATTGCTGTCTTCCCAGAATCCTTTTCACCTATGCTCTTAGAGAGGCTATTGTCTTGTCTCAAATCATCACAGATGTTTGTGCACTGCTGATTGGTAAGAAGAACTTTATGCAAGTGTCATTGTCATCGTTTGCCATGCTTTTCTTTCTGGCTTTTGTTTTTTGTTGTTGTTGTTTTGTTTTGGTTTTGGTTTGGTTTGTTTGTTTGATTTCTTTGCTTTTCAAGACAGGTTTCTCTGAGTCCAGGGTTTAGCCTTCGCTGTCCTGGACTCAATTTGTAGACCAGGCTGGCCTCGAACTCACAGAGATCTGCCTGCCTCTGCCTCCCCAAGTACCTTTCTGGTTCCCTTGATATTACTGATGCTACATGATTTCACAGCCGTGTGTCTATATATGGATTTTTCTGTATCCTTTGTTCAGATGTAGGGGGCCAATGAATGGGGTATCTCTTTTCCCCTTGAGTTGGAAATTCAGAAATAAGAATCACATAGATTGAAGAGAACACCAGCTCTGGCACTGGTAGATAGGAATCAGTGGGTGTGTCAGGTATATGGCCACCACAGACATCATGATGCTTCTCCCTAAGCCATAGAGGGAGACAGATGTGGCTTTGATACTCTTCACCTCTGCCTTTGAGTACCTGATATTCTTTTTCTGCCTTTAATTTAAACCATAATGGTCAAAATGTGTGAATGAACATCACAGCACAATACTGCTTCCTGTCTTTCTCCCTCAGGACTTCAGACAAGTATGAAGGAGCTCTCTGGGGAAGTTGTGGAACTGAAGCAGCACTTGGAGCACTATGACAAGATCCAGCAGCTCACACAGATGCTGCAAGAGAGCCACAGGTCCCTGCCTGAGTGGGTCACAGGGGGAGGCTGAGGCGCAGAGTGTGGGACACCAAGAAATAGTTGGCAGTGTCTCTCAGAAGTTCAGGATCCACATGCATTGCCCTGTTGGCTTTGAGCATCAGTGAACATTTCCTTGGTGAAAAATGAGATATGATGATGACTGTAAGGAGTGTACTCTGAAGTATAGACTGGGAAGTGTACAGCCTGAGGTATGGCTCCTGAGGTAAGCATGCTGAGGTGTGAACACCTTGAGGTGTATAGGAACCAGGAGTATGGCCTAGGAAATGTACAGGGTAAGTGACAGTGAGGTACAGTGCAGTGTTCTTTTCCCTGGGTTGGTGAGAAGAACTTATACAAGTGTCATTGTTATCCTTTCATCCTTTGCCATGCTATTCTTTCTTTTTTTTTTTTTTTTTTTTTTTTTTTTTTTGGTTTTGGCTTTGGTTTTTATTTGGTTGGTTGGTTGGTTGGTTGGTTGGTTGGTTGGTTTCTTTGCTTTTCAAGACAGGGTTTCTCTGTGTAGCCCTGAACTCAATTTGTAGACCAGGCTGGCCTCGAACTCACAGAGATCTGCCTGCCTCTGCCTCCCCAAGTGCCTTTCTGATGCCCTTGATGTTACTGATGTTACATGATTTCACGGCCTGTAGAGTGGTTCCTGTAGCGTGTACTTTCCCTCTCACTGCAGTCCATGGTTGTTCCCTTATATTTCTACTTTTTGCTATATGGGCAGTGAAAGGAGGACTAGGACTGCAGAGAGGGGCAAGGCAGATGCCCATTTCAATTGAGGAAGTTTCCTCTGGGAAGGAAACAAATGCTGGAGTGAGAACAGGTCATCAGAGCAGCCCTTGTTCCTGGAGCTTCCAGTGAGGAGTGCTGGCCTGCAGTCACTATTACCACTCTTCCCCCTTCTCCCTTCTCCCTGCTAACCTCTCTTCTCATTGTTTTATAACTAGGTGACCACATTCCTGCATGTAGGGTCAGACGAAGCCAAGCTCTCCCTTTAAGTCATTACAGGCCAGTAACCCCATGGACCCATTACAGGTTTTAGTTACAGTAGTTAGAAAGGCTTTTGGCAGAGAAGGCTGAGCTGAGACTCAGCTGGGAGGAGTGGAAGGAAAGAATCCGAGCCACTAATTTCGGGGTCCAAGCTGTGGCAGGCAAAGCAATGCACTCCTGGAATCCACCAGGCCATCTCTGAGGTACCCAGTGACATTGCTGGTTGTGCTCCCAGCATCCTGGTCCAGATATGGGCAGGACAAGGTGTAGAAGTCTGAAGATAGTGGGATCCGGCTTTTTCCCACTCATGTGCATGCCGATGTGACTCCGCAGCCATTTCTGTGATTTAAACAAATAGGGCTAGCACCTACTTAGTAGATGACTCAGTTGGGTGACCATCTTCAGAAGCGGCAGAGGTAGTGTTGCCTTGCTGCATCTGAACTTGTGATGTTATTCACTATGGCCACTCTGGGGGACAGGGCAGTATTGAGAAATTGTGAAATATGTGCTAGCACTTCTGAATCCAGCTCTGCGCTGTACTGTTGCCACATCACAGTTAGCCATGTATGACTAGGAATTAAACATTGGAGTAGTGGGTCTTTCTAGAGTCAGAAGATGATTTTGCTAGCCATAAAGGTTATCATTGTCTTGCTATAGAACTGTGGTATGTCGGAAAGACATCACTATTTACTCCTTCAACTTATTCCCAAACTCAGCTCGCAGTGACCAGCAGTGCCTTTTAGGAGGCTTGCTCAAGCTAAGGAATCTGGTTGTGTCCTGTGTGTGATGTGGAAAGGTCATGTGCAGGGATAGTAGTTATTAAGAAGTGAAAGATAACCGGGCCATGGACAAGCGGTGGCCTTGGCACTGCTATAGTTAGGAGAACCTGGCTAGCGTACAAGTAAGCTATGCCTTCATGCCGGTGGGCTTCCAGCCAGGCTGTGGCTGTTGGACACCACGGCAGGCTGGGCACTGGCGGCCTGTAGAGTGGTTCCTGTAGCGTGTACTTTCCCTCTCACTGCAGTCCCTGGTTGTTCCCTTATATTTCCACTTTTTGCTATATGTTTGTTATTCTTCCTTTCCTCCTCCAGCTCCCTGGTGGGCACCAACGAACATCTCCTGCAGGAGTTGAGCCGTACACGGGCACAGCATAGAGCTGAGGTAGAGCAGATGCACTGGAGCTTCCAGGAGTTTAAGAAGACTGCTGCCCTGTTCCCACGCCATAGCTCCCGACTTGGTGGCCGACAGTCCTGCTAGCTGCTACTAAGCTGTGTTCTCCATCAGTTCTAGCCCCAGGGTTGCACCCGGGTATGCATACCCTGGTGAGACTGCAGTCACTTTAGGATCCTCAAAATGTGGTCATGAGCTCAGCTTGTTTATGTGCTTTAAGTTGATGAGCTCCACCCTGGGGCTTTGTCATTTTGAGATGTTTTGTCATTACACATCCTGTTGTAAAGTACCTGTGGTATTTTTTCTTCCCAATGCAAGAAAGTTTTATATAATTAAAATGTTTTCATGTGAGAAGCAGTCCTTATTTAAAGAACTAATATATTGTGTTATGTTTAAAAAGTTAACTTTTTAAGTGGCACTATAAACTATAACTTTCTCATTGAATTCTTCTATAAAACAAGTTACACATAGTGAGCAAGAAGAAGTAAGTTCCAAGTTGTAATAAAAATAACACTTATAGATGTAAGAAACATTTTAAGAATTTGTATGATGTTAATGTCATAGTAAAAAAAAAAAAAATCTCCCTACTTTCCGCTTCACCCTTTTGCTTGCCATAACTTCTGCAAATAAACAGACTATTTAACCAAAATTCAGGGGTAGATTTAAATACACACTATACAGAATGAAACCCAGGTGACTAAATATGTGAAAAGTACTCATCAGAAGCAGTAAATTTAGTCCACCAGGATGACACTCCTAGAGTGAAGCCCTGCAGACAGAGGCTCTTGTGTACTAGTGCTGCTGAGTAAGCACTCTATAGACAGCTTGGGGTTGTCTAGAGAAGCCGTTGTGATTACCATTAAGGAGTTGAAGGAAGCATGAACATAAAGGAAATAAAACCTTACTAAGAATTGAATAAATACCTGAAACTTTTTGAGCATTGTGTTGGTGTCCAAAGTGCAACACTTAGACTAAGATTGCATCTCTGGTACAGCACTGCCTGGCACACGAGAGGCTCTGGTTCCATCTCTAGCACTGAAGGGAAAAAACAAAAACATGGTACCCAGAAAGCTCTGCATTTTTTCTGGTTAGGAATGCTCACCTAAAACACTTGTCCCAAGCATAGATAAAGGAAATAGCCTATGATTCTGTGTTGTGGGGACCACACTTATAAACGGCTGCGTTCCTTCTTTTTTAATAGTGTTTCTAAAGAGAATGTTCAAACTTTATTCTGATTCTTTTTTATCAGTCTTTTTGTGATTAACTCATTCTGGGTACTAATGTTTTTAAGAATTTTCTCTTTGTGGTCATTGTGATATAAAATAAGTATTTGGTCCTCATTGGTTTCCAAACACAGAACTTATAATCTTTAGACTCTGAAGGATGGTATCACTGTGTGGCAGCTGTCTTCTGGCCAACTCCCAAGTGGTTTCAGGATGTGGCTGACCACTGGAAAGATGAAGGCAGGGTATGAGGGTTTGAGTGTCACCCAAACCCCAAGCTCCTAGAAGTGAAGGGGCTGATAGTTAAATCGATCACCAAGGACCAGAGTAATGCCTACATAATAGAGTTTCCTCGGAAAGACAAGAGGATTGGGCTCAGAGAACATCTGAGGAACTGAAAAGCTGGAGGACAGCGGCACCCAGAGACGGAGTTCCATGCCTTCCCGCAATTCATCCCATGCCTCTTCCATCTACTTCCATTGTGGTGACTTCGTAAATTACTAAAGTGCTTTCTAGGTCCTGAGAGCTGCTTAAGCAAATTAATTGACTCTGAAGAGAGCCTTAAAGAGACCACAGTTCTTAGCCAGTCAGAAACAGGAGAAAATGTGGACTTTGGTTCTTTTATGTTATGTTCTGAAGTTGGGGCCAGGCTTGACCCTCAACCTGTGAGATCTGCTCCTTCTTTCAAGCAGGTGGCATCAGAATGGGTTTGAATTAGAGGATGGCTACCTAATATCTGCTTCAGGGTTGTTTGCTTATTAGAGGGCAAATATCCAACATGTTCTAAGATCACAAAAGTCTTCTGTGTTGACTGCTGTGTCAGTTATATGAGTCATAAGATTTCATCTTTATCTTTTGAGTCACGAAGATTATCTGCTCTTTGCAGAAGATTTGGTACTTTTGTCTATTTGGAGTTTTTAGGTCTATATCTAGAAAGGATTTTTGTGCCTGTTGGGAAGGTTAAGGGTCAAATGTCCATTGTTCTCCAGGGATATGTACAGTTGTCCTAGCCCCGGGATTCCCTGAAAACACCTGCATTTCCCCCCTCAGCCTTCCTGGACTGTTACTTGTTCTCGTCTCTCCATCTTATGTTCAGAGTATCTACATAATGTTGATTATTTGCGCTTCACAATTTGCTGAATGCCAACTCCATGAATGAGTGGATAGAAATAAAATTCTGTAACAGTGTCTGACACTAAGCCAGCACTACCCTGTTGTTTACTGCAGTACAGTGGCTTGGAGTCCCTTTGTCCTTGCTTCACCTGGGTCTGCAGCACTGTGCTGTCAGCCATGCTTTAAGGAGATTGCATTTATAATCTTTTCATTCTTGGGAGAGTTTGCTCGTGAAGCCACTTGTGCTCGGAACTTTCTTCTTTAAGGAGATTGCATTTATAATCTTTTCGCTCTTGGTAGAGTTTGCTCGTGAAGCCACTTGTGCTCGGAACTTTCTTTGTGGGTAGAATTTTTATACTAGTTCAGTATGATTGTTTTAAGATGTGGTAGAACCTGTTCTCACCAACAGTCCATCCTCTCCTGAGTGGATTTTGGGTAATGTTGCTAATAATTAGAGCAAACAGTATGTGAGGACCTGAGGTGTGTCCTGGCAGGACCAGGCAGAGGAAGAGCCAGCTGCTGAGCCACTTATAGTAGTTGCCCTAATGGACCTTGGTCTCTGCCTTATGAGGTCAGAAAGATTCTTCCTACCCCCAACCCAGCTGGATTTTGTGTTCAAAACAGTGAGTTTCCAGCCTCAGCTGAAGCTTTGGGGGCAGTCAGCTGTGTTCTGCAGCTCCTTACCCCAAGTCAGGAGTTGTACAGCTAGCTGTCTATTTCTGTTTGAGTTTTTGTAAGTCATGTATGTCTATGAATTAATTTATATTGCCTTAATTTTGAGATTATTCTTGGCACTGATAATCTTTCATTAATGTTTTAGTAGCTTTAGTATTTCAGTGTACCACTGTATAGACATGTTGTGACACTTGGGCTTTTAAATAAAACCTCACTATCTGGTTAGGAAGATAGCCTCTGGCCATTGGCTCTACCTCAGCTTCCACACTGCAGACATGCTGGTGGAGCCAGTGAGCAAGCAGGCCTGGCATTGATGGGGAAACTCTAAAGCATGCTGTTGCCTGTCCTGGACTTTTTCAGCTGTGTATCTGGTGACCAGCTTCCCATCTGCCATCTCATTTTGTATATTTGTTTTGGTTTGTTTGTTTTGTTTTTCTGACTACAGAATTTTCCTTTGTTTTTTGTTGTTGTTGTTGTTTGTTTATTTAGTTGGTGGTTGGTTTTTCTTGGGTTTGTTTTTTGTTTTTGTTGTTGTTGTTGTTTTCCTTTTAAGACAAGGTCCTTACTATGTAGACTTGGCTGTCTTGGAGCTCACCATGTAGATCAGGTTGGCCTCAGACTCTTGCCTCTGCCTCCTGAGGGCTGGGATTAAAGATGTGCACCACCACTCCTGGCCATTTTTAGATTTCATCTGTTCAGCATCTCTACCCCTGCTAATGAGGAAACTGGTCAGCACTCTGAATACCTCCAAAATACACCAGTGCGGGTGAGCGCTAGCCTCTCTGTTCCCCTGCAGGTTTGTTTGTGATTGTTCCCACATGTCTGAATGAAACATTTTTAGTTTCACAAAATATTTGCATGGCTACTATTAATCAGAAGGTATCTGCCTGCTTTTTGTTTTACTTGTTGTGAAAGAGATTTCACTTGTGATCACTTTCTGCATTTAGAAAAATTTTTTATGTCTACTGGTAACAAATTATTTCATTATTGAAACAAAACAAAAATGGTTTGTTTGTTTTTTGTGTTTTTTTTTTTTTTTTGTTTTTGTTGCTGTTGTTTTCTTAGCAGCTCTTGAGCAGCAACCTCATTGGACTAGTATTTGAAGCTGACCTTAATTTTAATCATCATCTTGATGATGTGCCTGCTTTTGGAGTGCTGGTAATTTGTGATGCAGTTTATGAGTGATTACCTTAAGTCTGGACTCACCCAAGGGCTGCACCCAAGCCAGGCCTGGCCTTGAGTCTGACAGATGGCTGGTCTACCTGTTCTTGCAGTCCTGCCTAAGCTAGGAAGCAGGAAGTCCCTTGAGTGAAAGTGACACAAGGTTCTCTGTGGTGAGCTCTGATGCTACGAAGACTCTAGGCACCTCTCTGTTAGTACCCAAGTGTGAAGGCCCTGCCGGCCAGAGGATGTGATCGCTAGTATAGACAAGCATCACACTGTGAGAGAAGTCGAAATCTACATTTGAACACCTTTATTCATCACTTTACCAACACAATGTTAATAACAGCAAACACAATGAACGAAATGTTGATAGACACAAGCTGTTTCACTAAAGCAATATGAGCCAGGCCATGATCATATGT
Source organism: Psammomys obesus (assembly GCF_907164565.1). NCBI lineage: Eukaryota > Metazoa > Chordata > Mammalia > Rodentia > Muridae > Psammomys > Psammomys obesus. The sequence goes on along the minus strand of NW_026596440.1, from coordinate 5,687,931 downwards.
CCATCAGGTGACTAGATGCCTTGCACTCTATAGGAGGGACAGCAGGGGCATCCTGACCTGACAGACTTTTTGAGAAAGTGTGGTTTAGATGTCAGCATTAAGTGCTTTCTGAGTCAGAACACCCATGACATCAACATTACCCATCACACTGATAAAGTGATAAACTCCGTATTCCCTAACATTAATAAAATAGTGTAAAAATATATATCACATATATATAAACTTAACTCCCTTTCTTGATAAAAACTTATTACAAACTAGTAGTAGTTGTAGCATATTACTCCTTTCAAGTTTAAGTTGTACAGGCTTCCTTTATTGTTTGGCTTGGTGTAGTTTAAGAGGTCTAAAGGAAGAGATAATTTAAGTGTCCCAAGATGGCCACACCCGTGAACTATAAAGTTCAGAATGGTCAGTAGTATGTTAGTGAAGAAGAGCAGTTTGGCTCAGTGTTGGAAAGATATTCTGATGTCTTCACAGTACAGCTCAAGTGTCACCCTCGCCATTCTTAATTGGCAGGGCTTCCCCAATGTGTCCATGCTGTAGCCAGGTAGTACACAAGTCTGGAGAGAGAGAGAAGGAGGGAGAGAGAGAGAGAGAGAGAGAGAGAGAGAGAGAGAGAGAGAGAGGCAGTTTTCCCTGAAAAGGGACAGGTGGCAAATACCATAGGTGTCTGTGCATTTGTCTCAGTCCTCCCAGCCAGTTCTAATGCCAAAGCAGCTACAGAACAGTATGTAAACACATGGGTGTGCAGCTGTGTGCCAGTAAAACTGTTCATTAAAACAGGCAGCTGAAGCAACCCAGGGCCTCTGGGAGCAGAATGGTTGGTTCTTGTCCCAGAGCAGGCACCTGTCATCTCCCTGGGACACTGCAGGGAAGTGGCAGAAATTGTATGGCCCATTTCAAAACTATCTCCATCTGTCATAATGTCCCTATGCCCCAATGTAAGATAGGATATCGAAAGGTGTAAAAATACTCCAGTATAAATATAGATCTTTCAACAATATTTGAACATGTAATTTGAACTTTGATTTTGGTAAAGCATTCCCACTAACTAGTTGCTTATCTTATAGCATTAAATAGAAATAAATAAGTATTCTGTTAGAGTCAGTGTTCTCAAACACCCTCCAACCTGCCTGCCTGCCTTCCCTAATACTTAAGACACCATCTGCATCATTCTTCCTGTCCCTTTCTCCTAAATGTCACCTCCAACAGACTATGTCCCTGTATATGACCCACCTACAGAACATATTTCTGAATGTCACCCCCAACAGAACATGTCTAAGTATCATTCTGACAGAACGTACCCTTGAATGTTACCCACAACAGAACATGACTCTGTCACTCCAATCCATGTCCCTGAGTTCTACCCCTGACAGAACCTGTCCTTATTTCCTTGCTGTCATACCTTAGAAGAACCTGTCTCTGTCTCCTGAGTGTCTTCTAATAGAATGTATCTTTTTGTCTCCTGGGTGTCAGCTCACAACAGAGTATGTCTCTGTCTTCTAGGTGTCCCCTTTAGAAAAAAAAAAAAAAGTCATTTGCTGGGTATCATCCCCTGAGAGAACCTGTCCCTGTTTCTTGTGTGTCTGTCACCTAATAGCACATGGCCCTGGGTCTTGGTTGGCATGCTTTGCGTGTTTTATTGTTATTATTATTATTCACAAAGAGACACTGAATTCTATTTACCCACGATTAGTAAAAGCTAGCTGGTATCGCATAAAACATGCAACAGAGACACTCTACCTGTGTATTCAAATCAGAAACTGAGGAAAATGCATATCTGTTTTGTACAGCAGTGTTGGAGTCCAGTCAGTTGCTGTGTTGAGAGGGTACACAGATGCCACATGAATTCCACAGACACTTTAAACTGACAGTATGGAGACACTAAGTCTTTATGATCTAATTGTTACGACCCTTTCCTTGCTAGATGACAGATCATCTAGAGGGAGGCCGTATTTTCAAAGTTAAACTTAACACTGACCTAAGGAAGGTGCTGTTTGAGGAAACTGGGCTACGAGGGGACATGATGAAGACCACTTGTCTGACATAGTTCTGGGTGCCGCTGAGGGACTACATGGAGGGCCGAGGACTGTCCCTTGGGAGCCCAAGGATGCTTGAGCTAGGACAGTTAGGACCAGCAAGGCAGAATGACCCAACTTTCATTTACAAAGCCCAGGTTGAGTTAGAGCAATCAAAAATGCTTTCTGAAGTTTTTATCCTCTCCGGCTGAGGACCTGTCTGACATGTGGGGGTTGAGATGGCAGTTCTGGCTCTCTGCTGCCCATGGCTTATATGGGCTTGCCACTTGGAGCCGTTGTGTTCAGTCCTGAGCATGTGGGCGAGGTGGCTCATTCATAGCGAAGCTTCCCCATGAGGCTGGGTGGTCCCATCAAGATAGACACTTACACTGTTTCCTAGGTGCTCCTAGCAGCTAACCCTGGACTTGGCCTGGGTCTTCATCTGGACATCATTCTGAGCATCCTGCCCTTTGAGCAGGAGACAGTGTCTAGAGTTCTCAGACTACCGTGGGGTCAGGGAAAGATCTGCCCCACTGCATGGTGTGGGGACCCTCTGACACCACACCAGCATGGCCTTCTGCCCTGACCCATATTCAGTCACCTCCTGATGGATTTGTGTGTGTTCCATCTCAGCCATGATGGTGGCAATTGGGCTGTGTATAGGCAGTAGAAAACAGTATCCTCAGACCAAGAGAGTGCCAGGTGGCGACTAGGAGTTCTGGGAAAGGGTGTGAGCAGTGCCAGGGTCCTTTTGTTTCTCCATACCAGTGAGGTAAGATTCCAGAAAGGAGGTTCCACCACTTGGTTTTTAATGCCAGGTACTGCAAACTCCTGGAACCTTGGGAGGAAGCTGACTACCGGACCATCCCATCCTCCAGTGCCGGCTGTGCTGAGGGGATTGATAACCTTGGACCTTCAGAGGGCCTGCACTTTGGAAATGTGTTATTGAAGCCCCTGCTTTTCTCTCTTAGGCTACCTGGCAGGCTTCTCTGGTGCTGTGGTGGAGGCATGCTCTCTGAGCCCCAGAGAGGTGGGTGATGTGACAACATGCCATGGCAGTGAAGAAGGCAGCCTTGCTGTCTACCTGTGCTGTTCAAGCCACATACAATGCCCCGCCCTCAACAGCCACCTGCTCTCAGAGGCATTGCCTGAGGCCACTGTGTGTTATTTCTAGGAACAAGGCCATATAGTCCAGCAAGTTGCACGCAAGGTTAGGGCTGTGTTAATGCAAAGGGCCAGGTGCTATGGGGCTCTTAAGATGGTGGCACGTGCCTTTGGGGCCGCCTAAGTGGCACCCTCATACATGCATGAGCTGAGTTCTGTGTTCTCTCTTGTGGCAGAGAAAGATGTGCAGATGCTGCAAGTTTCTCTTGGGCCTGGTTCTGATGTCTGGTGCCCTGCACTTGCACTTGTAAGAAGAGTTAGAAAAACTGAAACCAGAGGAGGTTATATAGAGCTGAAGACACATAATTTTGAGCAAAGCACAACATAACTTGCTTTGGCAAAAGCTCTCGTCTTATACTGGTAGAACAACTGACTGCCTAGGCCTGGTTGGACCAAGTGTCTCAGCATCACGTGTGTCCTAATCCAGTGATGGGAGAGAGCAAAGAGAACCTCATGGAAGCTTGATGTTCTGACTCTCCCTGGACCACTCTTGAGGTCAAGCACATAGTCTTGTCATTCCTTAGAAAAGCACTGAAAAAATTTCCAGGTTCACGCTCCAAGTCACCCCCCTGGTCACCAGGGGACTCTCTCGTCTCCTGGTCCACTCTCAGCACAGACCTGGGTGATGAGCACGTGTGTGTGTGTGTGTGTGTGTGTGTGTGTGTGTGTGTGTGTGTGTG
>NW_026596440.1:5649432-5684059 GCF_907164565.1 Psammomys obesus | reverse complement strand
GTGTGTGTGTGTGTGTGTGTGTGTGTGTGTGTGTGTGTGTGTGTGTGTACGTGTGTACCCACATGCACATGTGTGCTGATGTGACCTGTTCCCACACACACTGAGACAACCACCCGGTAGCCTCAGCCATGTCCTCTGGTCAGGAAAGGGCCCTGTTTATGATTACTCTATGCAGTTGGTTAGTTTCTTGGCTCCTGCTGCCCTGGAAGTGCCTAGATAAGGTCAGTGTAAGTTCTGATGTCTGCTCTGCTCATCCTCATTTCTACCAACACGCCAAAGTACCCCTTTTTACCTGCAGATCAAGTGGCCAGTGTGATATGATCCTGGGAGGCAGTTTACAAATAGCAGTCTACTTCCCAGTTGTGGACGGGGCAGGTATGTTAGGAAAGGACAATGAATCATGGCCCAAACCTGGGGTCTGAGAGAGAAGTGTCAAGCACCCAGTAGGAGGGGTCCTGGGCATTGCCCCCGCTGTTGCCTGGTGGAGGTGCTGTTTGAGTTCTGCCCAGTTGAACCTAGGAATGTAATGAAGTGCAATGGGTGTAAGTCCCGTGCCTGGCACCTGTAAGTGTCCAGATCTTCAGCCTGTAAGGCTACTTGCTCCCCTGCACCTTCTGGTCATAGGTGCCTGCATGCTTATAGCCAGGCACATAGCCTGACTCATCCACCAGGTCCACGCGGCCAGCTTTGCCCTTGCCCTTCCCTGATTGGTCAAAGCGCTCTTTGTGGGAGCCTGTGAACTTGGTTGTGTCTGTCAGCCGTGACACCGTGGGTGAGGACACAGCTTTCTGAAAGAGAGCAGAAGAGGGTGTTATCACAAGCCCAGGGAGGGTGCTGGGTAGGGACTGCAACTGTCTATTGCAGCATGTCAGGGGGAAGTGGCCAGGGCTGTGGGGGCAACTGTCAGGGAGTGTGACCCTGCTCGGTCACATGCTCAGACAGGGGTTACCTTTCTTGGCTCCAGCTGAGTCGCAGACTTATAGGGCTAACAAGTCTATACTTTTTTTTTCTTCTAAATCTAGCCAGTTGTGGCCTTCAGATACTCCTGGACCATGGCCTCCCCAAGAGCAGATGCAATCACGTGCTAAGTCCCACCTGTGCCTCAGCCCCTCACCGTGACACCAGAGATGACCGGTGCGCGTCCCTCAATGAGCCGGTGCACCTCACGCACAGCATCCTCACTGCTCTTATCCTTGAACCGCTTCTTGGCCAGCTCCTCCAGTGCCTCCTGGAACTGCTCAAAGGTGATGGTCCTGCAGGACTTCCCTCTGTGGGTGACAGACAAGTCCTCAGGCCATGGTCCCCGGCAACCAATCCCACAAGTGTACCATCCCTTCTTGCATTCTGCAGTGACCCCTACTGGTCACAATCAGAAGTCCCTAGCAACTGCTAACAGCCTGGAAAGATGGAAGGAACCATGCCCTTTAGGAACCAGAGTGTCAGGACGTTTCTGTCTGTTCTCTCCTGGGTGGGAGGTCAGAGGGAAAACCTAGGATGAAGATCCCCTCATCTTTTCCAGGGACACCCTAGCCAGTCAAGGAGCAAGAGGGAGCTCAGGCCTAAATCAGGGTCAGAAGTGGCTCAGGAACGGCCTAAGGCCATGGTTATCAAATAGGCAGGAGGAGTCATATCACCTGCCTGATCAGAATCAAGTGTGAGCAGTGCAGAACAGCCTGGTCGGCAGGGTGGCTTGAGGCTGGGACTCTTGCCCACCATGCACCTGGCCACCAGTGAGCATCCCAGAGATCCTGCCACTTCACAAAATCCTTCCTCCCAAGGCTGTTCAGGCAGTATTAAAAAAAAAAAAAAAAAAAAAAAAAAAAAAAAAAAAAGGTTATGAAATTGCTATTTATTTATAATTTTTCTTTAAAGTATTTTCAATTTGGCATTTGCCCCCAAATAATCCAAATTAGTGACGTTTTCAACATTTTGACATAATGTATGTGAGACACAGGTCTGCAAGTCCTGCATGTTCCTGGTCAGTTTTAAGGAAATGGCCTGAGATAGGCTACCTCTTACGGCCAGGCATGCCACTGACCCCAGCTGCAGCGTGCTACAGGTCTGGGACTTTAAAACAGCCGACTGACAAATCCCAGTGAGGCCTTTGTGGCTGTCCATCAGCACAGGATCCAGAGCCACCAAGGTGAGTTTAACAAAATGAAGGTGGTGGTCGAGCGCGCAGTCTGGAGGCGCAGGAAGGTGGATGTCCGAGTCCAAGGCCAGCCTGGTCCACAGAGGACAGTCAGGGCTACAAAACCCTGTCTCAAAAACAAATTGGAGGCCTGAGACTATACTATTCCAAGACACGTTGCAAAGCCAGCCGGGTCTGAGCTCCATTTATCTGGAGTCCAGAAATACCCACACAGGTGCCTAACTTGAACAAGGTCAAGGAGGAAGGACTATTTTAAAATATCTGGAACAACTGCTACCTCTGCAAAATAAACCAGCTCGGGTCCACAGCTTGTGCCACAGCAGAGTTGACTCAGAGCATGGATCCAGAAAGAACTTTACCGAGTATATCTGGGAGGTAATCTGGTGACCTTAGGGTGGGCAAGGTTTTCTTAGAAATGATGCCAAACCATTGCGTTCAGAAAGAAAAAAATGGACAGACTGGCCTTCAGAATAGTAAAAGCCCGTTCTTTCGATCAACACTGAAGACAGAGAAGTACCCACAGAGCTGCAGAAAATACATGGAACATACAAATTTGAAAAGGGGATTGTATCTAAAAGATGCAAAGAACTTGGTAGTAAGAAAGGAAAATTTCAATTGTGCAAGTATTTGGATCAGACACCTCACCAAAGCAAAGAGATTGGTGCGGGGAAGCGGGGGCAACACACTCAGGGAGGAGCCCATAGGAAAGCAGAAGTAATGAGGGAAACTTCTGCTGCCTGCTAAGGAGGATGTACCACAAGCCAGTTTTCGGGGGAAGGGGGGAGCGCTGCTTTAAGAGAAACACGTTTAAGCTCTAAGCTCATGTTAAACCCATTTACAAAGATTGTGCAGATTTTATTCAGTCATTCAAACTTGAAAAAACGCCCAAATGTCTTTTAGCAGGGCTCAGATAAGCATTCTGTGGACAACAGAATGTGTTCTCATGACACAGTAACAGGTGGGCCCCTGGTGGCTGCGCTAAGGAAACAGGCATAAAAATACTACTGTTCCCACACACCCTGAATTCTTACTGGTGCCTGGAGGAGTCTCACACTTTACACATGTCCTGAATATACAGGACATTCTAATCAAACAACCAGGAGAGCTGAGCCAAACGTCCTTTGAGAAATGCACAGGGTCCCATGTGGGGGGTGGGGGAGCACCCCTACTTGTCAGGAGATTGGGAAGCCACTGAGGCATTACACTCAGATCAAGGACATAACATAGGAGCTAGAGCCCCACAGTGGAACTGTGTGATCCTAGAACCTGATAGGCCTACCCGTGATGTGGGCAATGGAGCCTCAGTAGATAGATGCCTTAGGCCTTAGAGGGTGAGGTCCAGTCCTTCAGTACTCTCCGCCCCAGCGCTCACCAGCTACCTTTGAGAGTACTGAGCAGCTTGGCTTCACAGTCCAGTGGTGCCTGGAGCTGACAGCTTTTCCTTCTCTCCTAGGACCTTCGGGGGTGTTGATCTACGCCCCCACCCCACCCCCAGGGCTGCTCTGTTTTGTCGTGGAAAGTCAAAGGCGCTCTTGTCTCCTACTCCCAACCCTTCCTGGGCTGACATGAGGATGCCAGGCCTAGCAGCCAGCCTGGCAACCTGCTGCTGGAGCACACAGCCCTCTATGGCATCCTCGGCACCAGGCACCACCAGTATGAGTCACTGGGGGATGTGGGTACTGGAGGGGTTCTCCCATCACAGGCCACATTCAGATAGAGCTGGCTGCCTGCTCCACTGGTACCAACAATCCCTTTCTAGCCTGGGTCCCCACAAGTCTGTGTTGTTGGGGAAAGGAGACTTGTCTTCATGCCCCAGTTCACAGGGAACTCTCCCCAGGAGACCCAGGCACTTCTTGAAGCAGAATCTCCAACCAGACAATGCCCACTTCTAACTCAGAGATGTAAAAACCTCTGCAGGATTCTCCTATGTAGTGAGCCTATATCTAGAGCTCTCAGGACTAAGGGGTCTTCCTGGGGCTTGCCCTTCCCTACCTTTGGCTCCAAAGCTGGCCTACAAGTGGGTGTCTGCCCACATGTACCCCAGGAGCCTGGGATTTCTTTCCAGGCCCTGTCCCCTATGTGCAGGGCACCTTCTCAGTCTCTTGGGGACCCTGGAACCTGGATGGGAGAGGGTAGGACTTAGCCTCAGGCAACAGAGACCTCTGAGAAAGGTCTGCTCCTCTATGGCCAATACCACAAACACTACCACTCCCCACCTCAGCTTTGGGCCTTCACAGAGCCCCTCGTCCACCCTATTCAGCACCTTTGGGAAGGGGTCCCTGTCAAGGCTTGAGTAATACGAAAACTCTTAAGTGTTGAAGGAGTGGATCACGGGACAAGACAAGGCTGCCTGTGTGTGCTTCTTGGTAGCTGGGGTTTAGAGAAGCTTTTGCTTCTGGAGTAAACACCAGAGAGCATCTTCATCAGCCAGATACTGTGCAGGCAGAGAAGGCGCTTCTGAGGGGTGGAGAGCTATACCCTCCCTATTCATGTGGGGGTCAGAGAGCAGCTGAAGGACTGGGAAGGAGCTCCTGGGCAGTGGAAACCTCTAGTCCAGGCTCCTTCCTGCTGCCTCATCCTTCTGGAGGCTTTCTATAGAAACAGTGAGGGAGCTGACCTGAGCCTGCTGGACCACGGAACAGCCTCCGCTGCCATGGGCCTCAAGATGCCTGTTGCTACCAGTGTCTGCCTCTTTAGATGTGTTCAAGGGAGGTGCAGAAGTCTGGTCGTTTTCTTCAGACACCTATCTCTTGTTCCCTCCTTAGGATTCTTCCATGCCCACTGACTGCCCATCTACCTCAGGACCCAGCCCTGGCCTCTGTGCCTAAAACAGTGGTAATGCTGCTGAAAGTCCAGGCCTGTTGGTTTTCTGTGCCCACAGAAGGTCACTAGAGTCAAGAAAGTGCTTGAGAGCAGGCAATGTGCTCTTTGCCTAGAGGAGCCTGGATGCCACTTATCCACAAGGACTCTGCCCATCTCAGGAAGTCAGTCAGCAAGCAGCAGCACTGCTGTGGCCCTGCTCTGGGCACAGTCCAGATTTCTGTTTACTGGCAGTCACCAGTTGTCCTAGAGAAGGCATCTGCGGCCTACAGTATTGATTCTTCCCTCTCTTGGGAACATAGCATCCTTAAAGCCCCTTCTCACTTGTCATTTTGCGTTTTCTGAGGGGCCTGAGGTTGTAGGATAAATATTCTCCAGGTGACCCTAAATAGATACTACATCTGCCCACTCCCCCCTCCTCACAGCTCTGGCCTGGAATCCAGGGGTGGGGGGGGTAAGGCATGAGGATAGAGTTATGGATATTTGGTGATGTTCATTCTCTTACATGGCCTTCATGCACTGGCCAGCCAGCTTCCCAAGGCAAGATGAAGGAACTGAGGAGCAGGAAGGTGCTTATCTTCATAACAGCCTGATCCTTACCTGGTCACTGCAGATTCACCAGAGCAGATAAAGCTCTGAACACAAAGGCATGGGGACCACTAGCTCAATAACTATCAGGAAAAACAAAACAAAACAAAAAACTCCATATCTCCTGTCTAACTCCCAACAGAGGTCAACCCCGCGTTTCCCAGCAGGCGTCTGAGTGGTCACGCTGCACTGCCATATGCAGCCACTAGAGGGCCATGCAGAAGTAAGAATAGCAGCAAGAAAGGCTTCAGACACTGGGGCATCTGAAGAGTAAAATGCATGCTGGATCTTGCTCCATTCAAGGCCTGCAGGGTCAGGCCACTCTCCCCTGGAACATGTGACTGTTAGCTTTACCCAAGACTCAGGAAGCACAGCCTGAAGGGGGAGCTCCAGGGACATGTGTGTCAGAGGTGAGTAGAATTGTGTGGGCCCACAGCCAGGAACAGAGGCTGCCTCCAAGGGTCCTCACATGTCTAGGGTCTTTGACATCTGGATTCTCTGGGATGCTTGGGTGGGTGGTATACACAGAAACCTATCCTTCCCATGGGTTCCCAAAACTCTGGCCAGAACTCTCTAGACACAAGGCCTGTTCCTAGGAGCAGTCACTACATTGGCTCAAGTGGCTGCTATGCTGAGCCTCCTCAGCAGCACACAGACATCAGAAGAATCCCATCAGGCCTTGCTGACTAGCTGTGGCATGTAAGAAACATCAAGCAGCGCATATGCTGAGCAGTGGCTGACAAATCCTCAGTCTAGGCAAATTTAGGCCCTGCTTTCTACATGTAGGGACTGGCCTTGCTTCCTTTTGCCCTGTATCCAGAAATAATGGACACTGGGCCCTGATGCACCAGCCAGGTTACCTTCTGACTATGCACAGTGTTGGCAGGAATCTGTGCATTTACTCTGGAGGGTACCTAGAACCCAATCCAGATCCAGGGAGGCCAAAGGTCTGGCAGAATGGTAGTCAAAGTAAGGAGGCCATAGGTGAACCCAGCCTCACCCTGAGGCTCCTAAACCTCTTCTTCCACAAGCATATGCAGGTCCATACACAGGCACACAGACCCATCACAGACAGTCACACACAGATTCGATGCCTATGGCCCCCAGTTGTTTCTCAAGCTGCACCACACTGGCCTTGCTTCAGTGTTAGATCTCTGTTAACTGTGTGGAGACTGGCCCTGCTGAGCCTTTTGCAAGATGGAGAGTCTAGGTTAACAGTAGTCTACAATAAAACTTGGTATAGAGCTTCAAGAAATTTGTTTAAAATTTAACACATAGTAACATCAAAACAAACAAGCGCTGCCATGGTGACAAGGACCTAAACAAAGGCTGCAGATACCCCAGCTGGCGCCACGCCTGCAGAGCCATGGCAACCTGCCCCAAAACAGAAATAGTTGAACTTTTTTCTCTCTCAAGTCCTGTCAGAGTCAGCAACTTCCTGGAGGTACCTAAGCAATTTCCTCCCAAGCCCCAAACTCCCATAGGAGGCAAAGGCCTCTGCAGCTGCCATTGCTGCCCCCTCAAGGGACCACAAACACCCAGCCCTCGTCATACAAACAGTGCCATTACAGCCACAAGTTTCCTGGAAATCTCAATTCCAGAGTTTCCCCAGCCCTTCTTCCTTATCCCTTTCAGCATTCCCCTGGTACTCAGGATACTGTCCATCCCCCTACACTAGAGGACAACACGACTCTGAATTTTCTGTTCACACATGCCTGTGAGGTGAGGCCCTTCCTCCAGAGTGGAGGTGTTCCAAGTGGGACATAGGTCACAAGGAACCTCAATGGAATCCAGGCTGTGAGAGAGAAAAATAATTCAAAGGTGGTGAGAGGTGAGGGAATGGCCAATCTCTAGGGTCTCAGGCATCCAGGTGGGTAGGCAAAAGAAACATCAAAGTTTCTGGGCCTCTACTTAGTGCAGAAGCCTCACCTGGGCTTCCCCGGGCACCCAGCTAGACACCTGCCCCACAGTTTGAGCCCACAGCTCACATTAGAATACAGCACTGATAGCCTGTCTGCCTAGACTATCATGGCCTTGAACCCTCTCTGAGATTGGGCTGCATGTGCTTGCTCTCCAGACCCTTGACTTGCAAGGCAGGGATACTCCAAGATTCCCAGACAGCCCAGAGTCTACAATGGGGAACAGCCATGTCCTGGAGTAGGGCACGAAGTGTCTAAGCACCTGAAGTTCTGCATTCCCTTCACATGGCTCACTTGTACAAGTCTGGAGTTTTCAGTCCTCTGCAGCTCTCATCATCCAAAAGACCCATGCCCACACAGTACCATCTACTGGGAGGCTATAAAAACACAGGTTCTACATGGGGGTGGAGAGCACATATACAAGCACACGACATCTGGAAGTTCTAGTTCTGATCGTTTTACAGCCTGGGTCAGTGCCCCTCTCTCATGGCTGGCCAACCTACCAGAGCAGCCTTGTTTATCAGGACCTACCTGTCTGTCCCTGCCTGGAACTGTTCAATGGAACTCAAAAGGCTGTGTGAGTTTCTTGAGGTGAAAGGACACCAGCAGGTATCCATACAGACCGGATCCTGGGTTTACCAGAATCCCTGGAAGCTGATCCTACATTGGGAACATGCAGGGTGTCTTTTAAGCAAGGCCAGTGAGCTCACCATGCCCTTCTCCTCAGACATATCCCCCAGGACAAGTTCCAGTGAGGAGGTTGCACATTTCCCAGCAGATTACAGGACAGACAGGCCAGGACATGTGACCAGCACAATGAGTTTCACCAAGCCTGGGAAAGCCCCCTCCCCCAAAGACAAGGTCCATGGTTGATACCCAAACTCAGGGGTAGTCCCTTTGGTAAAATTTAGAGGGTCTCTAAGATTTTCAGGTCATCTATGAAGGAGCAGCAGCAGTGTGGAGGCTCTGTAGCTTCATAGACATCTTGCTGCATGCATCTGTCTGGACCCTTATGACCTGTTCTGTACCGTGTAGGCTCCCTATCTCCAATAACTATGCTGTCCGATTTAGTGACTCATGGGAGAGAACCATCTCCTGACCCTTTGTCTTGGGCCCTTTCTATGAAACCAATAGACTGAATGCATAACGTTATGTAGAGGTCACATAGGAGTCAGTGCTACCCAGGAGCATTGCACATAGACGAAGCTGTGGAGAAAGAAGTGTTAAGAGAAGCCTGGGACCACAGTCTAGAAGTACATAGGGTCCTTGGCCAAGGGCCTTCCAGCTAGGCTTGGGAGGAACTAGTGCTGATATTATCACAATGGAACCTGGCCAGAGTGGAGGTGAGGACTTTCACAGTGGGTATCAGGGTAAAGGCCCCACACATCTGAGCCACTGGCCATATTCTCCTCTCACACCCTGACCCACAATAATTGAACTTCAAGCCGAGGTAGGTCTGAGATATCATAGGAACAGGGTCTGAGATGGATGGGAGAGGGAGGATAGGGCTATTTGCACACATCTGCTTTCAGAGCTGGAGGCTACACAGAGTTTCTTCTCCAGCTTCTCATTGGGGTTGGAAGCCACAGGAAAACGAACAAGCAGGATGGACCACCCCTCTTTGGGGTCCTCAGGGATCAGCAGAGCCTGGAGAAGGTCAGGATGCAGGGCCCCTTTGGGACATGTTTCTCAGCCTTTATAGTACAACCATTCAAACCTAAGATGCTCCAGACACAGTCTTGTTTACTATGTACAATAGGAGCATGGGGTTGAGATTTTCTTGCTTTGCAAAGGCCTCAAACTCCCAGTACACAGGGAAATTGATATCAGAATTGGGACGTGTGGGGACAGCTACGCTCTGGTTCAGTAATATACACAGAGCCACTTCCTAGGGGCCAGGACGTTGAAAATTCTAGCTCAGCCTTCTTCTACCTCCCTCAGCCAGGTTCTAGAGGAAGCTACATCTGGCTTCAGCTGAAACAGAAAGATGCCAGTATCCTAAGTCCCTTAGTCATGGTGCCCTGCAACTGGTAATCTGACTTATGCCACCTCTTCCCATTGGGACACACGTCCAATCCCTCCACCTTCCTAGGAATGTCTAAACTGGCCTGAGATACTTGTTAGAGCCACCTGCCAGGTCACCTCTACCCTTCTGCTTGTTGCTCAAAGACTCTTCCAGGCACCAGTGCACGACCTGGGGGCAGGGAAGCCAACAATTCCACCAGCAAAGCAGTGATTAGCAACCACAATTATGAAGACCACATCACCCACCCAAAGCCAGAGGAGGAAGTGATGCCCAGCTAGTAGCACCCACAGATCAAACACAGGACCTGATAAGCACACAGATGTCAGAGAACACAGTGGATACATAGCCATTCTCTGACCTATATCAGTATGGCTGCATATGTGAACATTTCTCAAGTGCAAAATTAAAAGAGGTGGACAAGGGGATGGAAAAGGGTGTCATAAACCACTGTCACATCCTGGACACAAAGCTACAGGGGCTTAGCCCACAGTAGATGGGTCTCTGTTCACCTGAGCAGATCCTGATTGTGTCTAGCACCAGCTCACTAACCTGGGTATTGGTTAGAGTTAACTAAGTTTTCTCAAGGCCAGAAGCCCCCACCCTGGCCACATCCAAGGCCAAATGGACTGAGACAAGGACCACAGCTCAGAACATGGCCAAACACTTGAGACCAATGTACTCCCCAGACTGTTTCAGAAACTACAGGTTCTGTGCCCACTTCTTGGCTTCAAGCCTTCAGTATCTGCAAGCGAGATACTTCATAGACCATCATAGTTGCTGATAGGAGTTGTGCTACCTAAGCTTGCATGACACTTACTTGATCTTGCTGAAGACAATGTCCACATCAGTGACAGTCACATTCTTCCCATCGATCACGTGGCAGTCCTTGCACAGTTTGGACCAGTTCTTGCCATGCATCTCCTTCCCTGTTGCCCTGGTGTCCCCATGTACTGCAAACCGTCGGAAGGCCTCCTCCAGGGCACTGAGCTCAGAGGCCGCAGCTGCCCCCTCATTGGCACCCTCTGACTCCAGTGACAACCTCTTAGCAGCTTTGTCCTTGGCTGGGTCTCCTGGGGACTTGGGTGGTGTCTTGTTGGCAGCTTTGCCAGGCTTGGCCTTGCTGTCAGCCATGTTGCTAGGGAAAAAAGAGAAGAAAGGGGTCATTCTGCTGTTCACAGCCCATCTGTGTCCCTGGTTCTAGCTGCAGCATGTGGTACCAGGCAACAAGATATGGCAAGAGCTGAAGAAGAGCACCCTTTCTGGGGCTGGGACCCCTTGGAGCTGAATGCCCAGCAAGGCAATGTTGGTCCAGCTGCTCAACCTGGCACCGACCCTGCCAACCCGACAGCTACAGGCTCTGGGCAAAAGAGGCAGGGTCAAACTCAGCAACAGTGGGTTCTACCTTGGCCTCGCTAGGCATTTCCATGGCCTCCTCCCTAGACCTCACCTGCTGTGGGTGAATGCCTGAAGGGATGCTTAGGGTCTATAAAATGATGCCATCCTTAGGATCCATGCTTATTGTCCCTCAGATCTGAGCCTTCTAAGCAGAGGCTGAGCCATGCCCAGGAGTGGTGAATGACCCTACCCTGGGATTCTAGAACATGAGGTTGGCCCTTGGGCTCAGAGGAGGGCCGCCATGAAGTATAGCCATATTCTTTGGGTTTTGTGGGCTACTGATTCCCAAGACAGGAAGATATCCCTGAGGGCTAAGAAGATTGAGGAAGTGGCACCACTTCTCAGCAAGACTCATGAGCACAAACAAATGCAGATGATCCACTGTTGTTCCAGCAAGGGCAGGCACATGCCATTTCCAGACCACCAGGAAGCAGGGATGATGAGCTCACAGTTAGCATCTCTCTGGAAACTGAGTGTTTAACAGCTCAATGTAAGGAAAGGGACTCTTGGTATAGGCATGCCCCATTGACCCTCTGTGGAGAATCAGCAACAAAGTTGAAACATGCAGGCCCTGTCCAGACTGGAGATCTCAATGCCAGTGTGGTCAAGGCATGCCTTCATCACTAAGAGATGTGAAGTTTGGCCCTGCTGAACTCACAATGGTATGAGTTCCATAAACAGCCAGATTAACATAAATGACAGTCAGCCACAAGGGCCACATCCCCTTCTTGCCCATTCCCTTTGAAAACAGTAATAAAAGCATAACAGAAAAATTCAGCCTCTTTGACAAGAGGCTCTTCTAACTTTTCTCCAAAATGGGGCTTCTTGTGGGGGCCACAACAGGGCAGATGAGGAGAGCAAGATTAAATGGGAAGCTCTAGATGAGCGTGAAGCCCAGGAGTTCCACAAGACCAGACTCATGGTGAAGCAACTCCATGCACCTGACCAGTTGTCTGAGCTTCTGCCCTGGGCCCTCACAAGACAATGAAACATGAGAGGGTCTCTGCCCTTCTGAGGACTGCAGGGCACGAAGGCAGGTTGGAGCCTGGCAGGCGGCAAATTCAAACCAAATCAAAGAATTGTGAGCAAACCAGCAGCAGGGGAATGCCATTTCAGGATAGCGAGGACATGTCTCTCACTGATGTGGCCACTCCTCATCAGACAGTTGCCAAACTGTGTTCTGTCCAGGTTCCTACAGCACACTAGTACCACAAGAAACTGAACAGGTACCA
Organism: Psammomys obesus; assembly: GCF_907164565.1. Lineage (NCBI taxonomy): Eukaryota > Metazoa > Chordata > Mammalia > Rodentia > Muridae > Psammomys > Psammomys obesus. The sequence continues at coordinate 5,671,927 of NW_026596440.1, read as the reverse complement.
GGGTGGGAATGAGGCTCCTGGGATGGAACTCTTACTTCCAGCCCCACCTGTCCATCTGCTGTAGGAGAAAGGCCTCTGGGCAGACTACAAGCCACGACCAGGGGATCAGAGAGCTAACTAGTGGCTGTGATCTTCTAGGAAGGTGGGTGGTCATCACTCAGGAGTCAGGGCAGCAATGCAGGCTGAACGGTATCTTCACAAAGGAATCAATAGGAGGCTGAAATAACAGCCAAGTTGCTGCTAGTCTGGAAAGCAGAACCCATCTAAACTAAACCCTGGAATAAGTTGGGCTGGAACTTTTATGGACCCTGCGATAGAGCAGCTGACATCTGTGGCTTTCCTGAGCAGCTGACAGCACGGCCACACTGTTTTAAAGCCCCAGTGGCAAGAGTTTTCAGCCCAGTGTGGGACCTCTGTCGCAACCACTGACAGGCACCAGCAACACACTTGCATAGAGGACAGGCGGCAACAGGAGTGTTGAGACGCCCTTCTCTCAGGATGCACCTTGGGGGCTGTAGTCAAGCCTCTAGGACTCTGTGTCCATCTTTGTTTTGTTTTACCCTGAGCATGGGTTACCTTCAGAGCATGTCATAAAAGATTTTTAAAGTAAAAGTAACAGTGGTTTAGGTCCTAACTGTGGCTGTACACAGATCACTAGGCTATCACGTATTCTGTGAAAGAAAGAAAAAGGGTGCTATGTTATCAGAGCACGCCCAGGAGTAGGCTATGAGGACATAGGACTCTTATCCACAGGTTCTCTTTTCTAGCTCACAGCAGCAGCAGTAAGAACAAACTGAATCTAAAGAGAATTGAGGCTACACTCAAGGTACCCTGGAATCTTGAGGTACCTACAGGCCTAATTCTCTCTGTCACTCCTCCAGCGTTGTAGAATGGCCAGCTGCAGCATTTCCCACCCTTACTCAAAGGCCCTGGCCTCCTGTTTTCCTGCCTCACAGTAGCTGAGGCAAACCTAAAGTTTAAGGAGACCTTTAAGGAAACCTTGGCGTGTCCCACCATGTCACTACAATTTCCATAAGGGAAGTTAGGCCATTTAGAAGAGGTTCCAGGAAGGCACCTGAGCCACCAAGTGTGGGAAAGGGACAGCCTCTCAGGTGTACTCTGTACTTCCAAGGTGAGTCCTACATCAAGTATGTATCCCAGATAGGCCCTGTTCCCCCTAGGTTAGGCCTTATACTCCTTTCCTGATAGCCTGTTATTCACTGTCTCTCAGCCAGAAGAGATGTAACCCCAACATCACCCTATGGACTCTGCCTGTCAGCAGGTGCCCCTTCCTGAACCAGTCTCTTTCAGCAGTGATTGCCCTGGGAGCAAAGAGAGCAGTTGTGGTGGAGGAGGGGAGTGGCGCCAGCTGGTGACCCAGCAATGACTGCTTATGTTCCCTGTGGGGTCAAGAGGACAGGAGATGGTAACTTATCCACAGTGGCACTGAGTGTAGGGACAGACTATGTTACCAGATTTGCATCTTCAGACCAGGCCTGAGGAGGGCAGGGGAGGCCAGCTGGAGGTAGAATTACAGATCTCGCAGCGGGAAGGGACATGGGCAAATGGTAGAGACAGGCCTTTTTGCAAACCCTGAGGACCCCTTTAGCCCACGCACAATTTCTTGTGTCCCACATACCCCTAGTTTTCCTTGCCAACTCCAAAGAATTGATTTGTTCCTAACAAAACCTGTCGGAAATCAACCAGCCCCCATTTTTCCAAATGAAAAATACTGAAGCAACTTAAAAAAAAAAAATCTTAAAGAAAAATCTAACTGTAGGTTGGAACAATAGCTCAGTTGGTATTGAGGAGATGAATTTGATTCTTAGAACCCATGTTAAAAAAAAAAACAAAAACAGACAAACAAACAAAACCCAGGCATAGCGGTGTATACATATAATCCTCCTATACACTGGGGAGATGGAGACAGGCCGGCAGCCAGCCAGCCTTGCCTAACTAGTGAGTGCTGAGAAATGACAGTGAGATTGCTTTTTGGCCTCCACATGTACACATACACACTCACATACATACACACACAGTACACCTGAACACATACCAAAACATGCACACATGTACCAAGAAGAAAAAGAAGGAAGTAAAAATGAAAAAAAAAAATCTAGAAGTGACAAAGAGGCATGTATAAGCCAAGAATCAACTGCAACATACCTCAGGGCACAGCCCCATTCCAGGGGGCCTGGAAATGAGGGATTAGCGAACGATCTGGAAGCAAGATAAGGGATCTATTACTACAATCAGATGCCTACAACCAGGACAAGGTGTCCATGACCAGAGAAGGCATTTGTGTATGTGATGGGTGCCCATGAATAAAGTAGGCATTATGACCAGGGTAGGTGCCCATGAGTGAGTGAGACAGCTATCTGGGTGTGGGGCAAGTGTCCGTGGACAGGAAAGAATGTGGGAAGGAAGGAGAGAGCACTTCTGCCTCTCTGGGGTATCTCCACAGGCACACACAGCCATGGAGACAACTCTTTCTCTAGAATGTTCTACAAACTTCATCTCGTCTTTGTCACCAGAGGCTGACAGGGCACGGAGACAGATGGGTCATGAAAGGAGCGACCTCAAGATAAAGCCAGGGAGGTGACTTTTATCCATTTGCAAGACACATACCGCCCGGTCCCTAACCACCAGCCAGGATGCTCACAGTTCTATAGGCCTCATCAGCAAAGGTGAGGTCAGACAGCAAATTAGAAAGACTATGATCTGAAGTTCAAGAGAGAGAGAAGTCTGTTTAAGATGGAAAGAAGAAGAAATGGACAGTATCTACTTGGTGCTCACTTCTTCCTCACTACATCCCACCAAGGCTTGAGCCCAGTGGGACACCATGGAAGACCAGGGTGATCTGACTGTGTGGATCTAGACACATCCAGCTAGCCCTAGAGAGAGCTCATCAGAGGATGAGACACAGACAGCCTGCCCTATACAAGCTCTGTGCTTCACAGTGTGCTTATACACAACACACCCTTTGATAATTGTTTGTTTCATTAATAATACAGCATGCACCCTGCTCCTCATCAGGATACTCCATGTGAGTGGCCTCTTTTCTCAATGGGGACTGTCAGACCAGGCAAGGTGAGCTCCCACAAAGTGGGCATCTTCTGAATGTGTACATCCCACAGGCACACAAGCTGTACCAGGAGCACAAATCTACCAGGATGGAACACAGTCCCAGTCACTGCTCCAGAACAGTCACTAGGCTTAGACCCAAGGCCAGGCTACTGCCTACAGACTGACCTGGGAACCAAACCCTGTGATTCTCACTGTTTCTAGGTTAAACACAGCACAATTCTCCTGGGTGTTACAGAGGAAAGGCATATCAGTGTCCATGTCCATTTATTTTCTATATCCTAGATCTGTGCTGAACTGTAGGTAGAGCAGGACTACATGCTCTAGAAAATATCATACTGAAATTAGGAGGGGGGAATCCTGGGCAAGGAAACTGGGTTAAGTTTAGAGTTCTATGCACATAAGTTCTTTTTTGTGTCCAACATCTAGGGCAACAGAAATGAGCCCAGAACTCTCCAAAGCAACTGGATGTGCTACCCAGCTACCTAGCATTCCTAGATTCCTAGAATTTTCATTTCAAGCCTTGCCCACAATGTTGCCTGCCCTGACTGCCCCTCAGTAGGAAATACAAGGATATGGCCACTTTTAAGAGTGACAGTTTGAGCTTCTGGCTTACAATCCTGGAATAAGAGAATGAGGGTGCCCATCATTCTTGGTTATGAGGAGGCACAGAAACACCTAAAAATATGGAATGTTACAAGCCCCTGTGGCTAAGTGGAAGTATAAGACTGAGCATGGAGAAGAATCATGTAATATTCCAGAGTGTTCAGTGACTTCTTAAGGTTGTCCTCACTGCCCAGACAGAGACCAGGTTTTCCCCAGAGCCCTGGATAGCTCTATAAATGTGAGTAGAAAGTAAGAGAATGGTAGCCCCCATACATCCAGCATTTAGTATGAGCTCCAGGCTCTAGGCAACTGTCTAAGGCCAGTAGTGACTATTAAAATCAAATCCCATCACACATCATCCGATCAAACACTATTTCTAGAGCATCCTCCAAAATACTTACCAGTACAGCATTCTGCATGAGTCCAAATGGGTAAAATCAAGATCAAGAGGGATACTTACTGAGGGTCCATGTTCTGGGATCTAAATTTACAGTAAAGGTGCTGGAAGACCACTCCTTGCAGTGAGTGCCTGTCTCACAGTGACATGCCAGGGTCGGCCACCAGGCTCCCTCTAGGAGCTCCATGTGGCAGGTCCAAAGGATGCTTACGAACTTGTGAGTGACTGGTTCCTAACCCAGCATCAGCATGGCTTCCTAATCACCAAATGTACATGAGCATCCTAATTTGCATGCCACACATCTCAGCATTGTTTGTGGATAGTGGGAGGGGGCTATAAAGACTGGTCAGTGGGTGCAACTGACCTGGGACCTCAAAATGTGTATCTGCATGTTAATGCCAGAACTTCTGCATGAAACCTGGTTTGGAAATAGTATCATGACATGAAGTCAACCTAAATTATCTACAGTTAAAAGGTAAATTGTATGCCAATGCCCCTGTAAGACAGAGACCAGGCAGAACTCTGTCTACACGCATCCCTCCAAAAGGATGAGACCTTGGGGGAAGGAATTAAATCAGAGTCCTGGGCTCCCATGAGTAGAGTAAGACTTCCCAAGAGGGTTGTAAAGAATTGCCTGAGGCCTTTCTGCCGTGTGGTGACAGAGGGCCTGACCTCTCTGGAGTATACTCCAAGAAGGCATTGTCTTGGCAGCAGACACATTTATCAGACTGTGAGCCTGTAGTGACTTTGTCCTAAATTTCAGCCCCAGACTGTGAGAAATACATTTCTGTTCTGTATAAATTCACCACCTTTGGCAGTTTGTTAGAGGAGCATAAGTAGACTTAAGGGAGGGTTACAAGGAGACCAGTAGAACATTAGAGTGTCAAGGCACAAGGGCAGGACTGCCTGAGTAACATGAAGCTGAGAGGGACAGGAAGGCTCTGCCAGAGCCAGGGCAGGGATACAACTTACCTGACACATTGAACTTTTGGCTTCCAGAACTGCAGAAGAATGGGTTTATGTCATGTTAAGTCACTCAATGTGTCATTGTTATCACACATCTTCTAAACTCTGACCAGAAGAGGAAGCAGGATGGGACCCAGAGACATAGCAAATTTAGCAGAGGCCCCAATGGGGCAAAGCTCTGGGAGAGGCCAGAGGGTGGGGTGGGGCTAGACGCAGAGGTCCTGGGAAGTCAGCCAGAGTAGGCTGGGTTTTGCATGGAACTACCTATGACACTACCTTCTGTGAAACCCACCTCACCTTGATTTGTTATGTGCTGGGACAGAAAAAGAAAGGTGCACAGAAAGCAAAGATATAGGATCAGCACATGACACACCTACAGAGAACTGAGGAGGCTAAGCTCCTAAGTATTCTTGTGCCCATGTCCAGAGCCAAGTACTCTTGGGTAGGGAAGATTTGCCATGGGACACTCTCCCAAAAGGACTTCTGCTTATCAAAAAGTAGTAAGAGACTAAAATGGCGAGGCTCAGACAAGGAAAGATTCTTGTTATATACAACAAACACTGGCTTGTCCAATATGGACAAAAAGCCTCTATAGTCAATAAGAGAAAAAAAGGAGATTGCTCAACAGAACAAAAAAAAAAAAAAACTCAGTCCAGGGAGAGCCAGAGAACACAAGAAATGCCAAGCTTTGCTAATATAATCAGGACAGGACACACCTTGCAAGGTGGGGACATTTAAGCCTGTCCTAGGCATTGGTTGGTGGAGTGTGACACACAGAGCAAGGTGGGGAAGGTAACTGGGGGCACTCTGAAAAGCAGCACCCAACTCACTAATCGGAAGGTGCACACAACCTGAGGCCCGGCAACTGCTGGTATTCAGGAGCCTTTCAGTTTGCAGGAGAGTTCAAGGCAGGGGTCTTCTTGATCTCCTAACACAGAAGTACTAACCAAAGATAGCTGAGAGCAGAACAGAAAACCAGAGCCGTGGCTGAGTCTGCTCAGACTAAGACTCGTCAAAGAAGATAGTCCAATAGAATAGCAGCCCTACGATTTCATCTGTGTAAAGGTCAAAACCTACAGACAAGGGCTAAGCCAGTGTTCAGGGATATATGTTCATGAGGTGAAACTATCAAGACCCTTCTACCCACCACAGGACAAAGGGCAGTGGAAACGGTTGCCAGGAGGAAACTGAAATTACAGTACTGAATGTGAGGGAACTCTAGGGGCCAGCCATCCAGCAGAGCTCACTAAGTCTGGTGGCTGAGAGAGGAGCCTGAGATATAATTTATGAAACATCCTCCTTACACTTGCCTGAAACACCAAAGAAAGCCTTGCATTTGGGCATTTAGACCTCAAAGCACAGCTTACAGCTGAGTTACATCACTGTATAGTTAAGGGAGACCATTGACCCAAAGGGGTTGCATTCTTCATTAGGAAGCAGCATTCTCTCCATTACTTTCCTCTGAGGACAGTAAGCTATTTGTGGGGCACACAAATACAGGCTTCAGGTCACAGAAACCATACCCTCTGGGACCCCAACAGGGCCACTCAAAGCCATTCCTGGGACTGGCTCAGGACACTAAGGGGAGGCTTTCCAAGTGCTGCAGAGGTAGGTTGTGGCACAAATCCGAGGGTTCTTTGGGAGGTGCTGTGGGTCCTCAGTGGGGCTGTCCTGGGTGGAGAATGCCCTAGGTGAGCAGTGCCATTGGAGACTCTCTTGCTGGTTATGGATGGGGCTGGGCTGCCATGGGTGAGGTTGCTTTGATTGGGAAGTGTGGGAGATAGGGGGATGTTGTGGACAAGGGAAGCTTGGCCATAGAGGATGCTAAGGTTGGAACACTGTGACCCTTCTCTAGGAGGAAGCTGATCTTCCCAGTGGGAAGAGACCCCAAAAGGGTGTTAGGGGCTGTGGCTGAGCAGCACCAACCCTTCCTTTCAGTAGGAAGTGGGAAGCTCCATTCTCCTCCATGTGGTCTCTTAGAACAGCCTTGCTGGTAGACAGAGATGAGCTGGACAAGACTGCAAGTCCCCTTTTCCTGGCAAAACTGAAATCACACCTCCTCCAGGCTCCTCCTTCAGTAAAGCACTATAAATAGGCCAGCAGGCTCTGCTGAGGAGGCAAGTTATCATCCTCCATGGAACCCAGCAGAGCTGTCTTCAGAGCCCCAATCTGCAGACGTCTCCCAAACCTCCAACCCTCATGGGTGGTTTCAGTTTTCTTAAATGAAATATTCTAATGCTTACAAAAATTTCTGAAACCTTAGGTGACAGTTAAAACAGACAACAACCTCAAAGAATGGAGAAGGTGGATCCAAGGGAGCACCAGGAGGAAAATGTGCCTGCGCAGGTCGGTCTCGCTTCACCATCGATAAAGACAGGGATTCTCAATCCGCCACTTGAATTAGGGCACCTTTTCTAATGGTGGGTCCCGCTGGTAATCACGAGCTTTTCTGAATAGAAGAGTCATTTGGAGACGCTGAGCTCAGACTGTGCCCCTCCCCCTCGCCAGGCCTCTAGGGTCACGTGATGGGAGAGGGGCTGGCACGCGAGCAGAAACAGCAGAGCGCTGCCAGAGAACCCAGCTGAAGGCTAAGAAAGCAGGGTTTGGCCCCCCTGGCCCCCCTCCCATTGCTCCACTTCTGGAGAGCTCGCGCTGCCTATGCAGGCCACCTACCCGCCCAAGAGAGGCCAGAGACGCCAGTGGGCGCTGGGCCGAACGCCATCACCCGCCGTAGGACACGCACAGGACCGATCACCAGGACATCAGAGCTTGTCCAACGGCGCTCCACAAAGGGCGCTACTCATCTCCTCACCTCGTTCAGGCCTCGTTTACATAACCGAAACCGCCGAGAAAGGGTCAGATCCTCCCTCCTCCGCGCGCAAACATGGGCGTTCAAGATGCGACCCTGACAGAACCCTCGCCATCTCCACTGGGAGATGCAGATCCTAAAGGAGAGTGGCGGAGCGAATGGGCACTGTCACCTGCAGGGCGCAGTGGCGCGCTCAGCATTCGGGACCGGCGGACGTCTGGGCGGCTCCTGCTCCCGTACGCGCGGCTCGGGGCGGTGGCTTCTCCTGACGCCGTTTCCCACCAGGTTCCACGGGCAGCGACCCGGGGCCCGGCGAGGCCTAGCACCTGGGTCTGGTGGGGAACGGTGGGGTGCTTTCGGTCCACCACATTCAGGGACGATGCAATGCACTTGGCTCAGTGAACACTCATACCCATTCTTGGCACCACTGCCCCGAGGTCTCTGAGGAGCCACTGCAGATGGAGCCGCTGCGCAGAGGGCCAGGTGGCTAGCCTCACAGACTGGAAGTGTCCCAAGCCAATGCTCCCACACACACACCTTTTCCCCCGACCTTCCCCCGGCTCTCTCCTGCCCCCGAGCAGCGCCTCGGACCACGGACAGCGCCCGGCTTTAGCCTACCTTCAAGACTCGTCCACTGCTGCGCCTCCGCGACTAAACGCGCGCCCGGGGGCGCTGAGCACTCGGAGCCGCCCGCTCGGGCCCCGCCCTCCGGCCACGCCCACACACCCCTCCTCCTCCCGCTCCGCCTAGGCGCGCAAGGAGGCCCCTCCCAGCGGGATCGCGGCGCACTTGAGACCCGAGGCAGCCACTACCTTACAAGGCTGCTATGGGCACCGCCGGCCTATGGACGCAGCTCGACCCAGGGTGCGGTCGTCTGTGGATCTGCAAAGCGTGGGAACCGGGCGGAGGTTGGGGAAGAGCGAGTGGGGCACACCTGGCCCTGGGGCTTCGGGCGTAAACGAGTCCCAAGTGGGGAAGCTGAGGCTGGTGGCGCAGTCGCAGCATATTTGTGCGCAACAGCCAGTTGCTGATCCCTAGGTGCTTGGAGAGCGTGGATAAGCGTGGTGAGATGCTGGCCTTTCCAGTTACCTGCATGAAAAGAACCCTGAGAGTCTCTGCTGATTCGCCTTCCTTCTAGGGACACTTGCCACGGGATCTCCACCCCGCTGACTCTGTGGTGAGGTCAGGGCCGCACTGCCTCAGTAGAAGGTGGTAAGGAAGCCCAGTGGGGCTAGTAATAGATGCAATAGATGCCTCGGTCCTTCAGGTTCTGTCTCAGGGTTCAGCGTCTACCTTCAATTCAGACTCTAGCCAAGTCAACCCAAAGTGTGTGTCTGTGTGTGTGTGTGTGTGTGTGTGTGTGTGTGTGTGTGTGTGTGTCAGGGGTAGGGGAGAGTTATGTCTGACTAACTCATACTTGAGGGAACCGTATTCTGAAACTGGAGAAGCAGACCCAGGCCCTTTTCTGGTACCCAGATCTTTTTTATTGGGTCCTGGCTTGGCCACTTGCCTTATGTCCCACAAAGCTCCCAGCCCTGCCCATCTCCTGGAAATCAACAGTGTAAATGAAGTACAGAAAACTGACATTCATGCTTATGTTCCTATGTATTAGCATATTTTCAAAAGGTGACTATTTTTAAATTTTATTTTTATTTATTGCATTGTGTATACCTGTTTGTCAGTATGTGTGCCACATTCATGCCAGTTGTCCCGGGAGGCCAGAACTGGAGTGACAGCTAATTGTGGGATGCTTCATGTGGCTGCTGGGAACCAAACTCAGTTCTTCTGCAGACTTGTATCAGTATTATAAAGTCCTGAACCAAAAATTAATAAACAAACCCACCAACAGCAACAAAAAGCCAGTGGTGGTGGTGTATTCCTGTAATCCCAGCACTTGGGAAGCAGAGGCAGGCGGGCAGATCTCTATAAGTTTGACACCAGCCTTGTCTACAAGGTGATTTCCAGGACAGTCAAGGCTACACAGAAAAAAATAAATAAATATAGAGTTCTGGAGGCCCTATTGTTAACAACCATGGTCCAAGAGGCCAGCTTGATGGGTTTGGATAGTGTCGTCCTGCAGAATGACAGCTACTGAAGCTGTCATGGCTCTTACCTTCAGGGAGCCTTCAGAGGGGACCTGCACCAGGTCTGAATGGAAGTGCTTCTGATGGATGTCCCTCATAGTGACTCAGTAAAACACTTCTACAGCCGTGATGGTGAATGCTCAAATTCGCTACAGTCAGAGCCTCAAAATGTAACCTTATGTGTAAAGAGGGTCTTGGTCTGAGGATGTATTTCCGTGGAAAAGGTTCCTTCCTGCCTGGATCCCAAGGAACACAAAAAGTGTATGAGGAGTGTGTACAGATACAGTTCTCAGTATCTTTAGCTGAGACCTGGTCCTAGATTATCCTAACGAGTCCTAAATCCAGTGACAAGGGTGTCTATATGACCCCTGCAGCAGCAGAGTACCTAGGCAGACTGCTATGTACAGGTCCAACCTCTTGGAGATTCAAATGCTGCAGACCAAGGTGAGGTCCAGCTGTCTTCTTTGTGACCCAGGCTTAGGGGAAATACTAAAAGCAGAGCAGTAGCGTGGCCAAGAAGGGTCCTAGCTGGAACAGTATGGAGTTCAGGGAGCAAACAATCATCATTAGCAGCCTTCAAAGACTGAGGACAATGGCTGGGGGAATGGGAGCTATGCCGAGTTGCAGATATGAGCTGGATATGGCAGAGGAGCCTGTTCACTGGCAGGTTTCCAGCTGGATTGTGCAGGTGTTCCTGTCTCCTCTGTGGAGGGCCTCAGCAGCCCATGTCCTAGGAACCTGCTGCAAGAGACTCCATCAGGGTCACACAAAGGCCTGGAGGTGCAGCCCACCACAAGAGCCTACGAAGCAGAAATGGAGCCCGCTGTGGGAGAGCAGCTAGTACCCCAGGGTCTCCAAGCAAACAGCTCTAGAGACTTGTTACTGTCTGGCAAGAGCCTTTGTCAAGAGCCTTTTGTGTCTCTCTAATGTCCTGAGGCAGGCACATAGGAAGTCAGGTGCTGGCAGCCCTAGCCTAGACCTAGCCTGAATTCTAGAGTGTCTTCTGGTTGATTCTGCAGGATGTATGCCTTCAAAGCCAAATCACTGCTCTTTGTAGGTGTGAGCAGGAAGGTGAGATCTGGTAGGCCCTAGCTCCCTAGTCCTTTCCACCCTTATGGGGACTAGGCAGACGTTGGCTGAAGGGAGGCAGGCCCAGCAATGAAAGAACGAGGCTGCTAAAGGCAAAGACTGACTCTGGGTAGATTAGGACCTTGATGGCCGTGGACTTGGGTCCTCCTTTACAAGTGCACAACAGGGATATACACAGACCTCAAAACACGACAGTTCCAGGAAAGTGATAAGGGTGGCTAGGCCGGGAGGAGTGTGGATGATTCTGAGGAGGCGCTGTGGGAATGCTTACTGTTGGGGAAAGCTTGGTGTATTTCAAGCCACCATGGACAGATATGGCCAGTTTCTTTTCACACCACCACTGAAGATGCCAGGGTGGTCCTGCTTATGGCTCTCACTGACAATGGGCCAGGAGCAAATTTCAGCCCCGCTGTGGCTGTCAAATGTGATCAAATCCTGGCAGCTAGACTGAGACTAGGGACCTCATAGCTTCTGGGGCCTGGGTCAGAAGTTAAAGTCCAAAGGAATAGAGGAGTGCCCAGCCTTAGAGCCTTGCTACCCCTCTGCTCAGTGTGATCCTGGTGGTGTCCTCAGAACCACGCAGGGCTGGACACTGCCAGCACTCACAGACCTTGTGACCAGGCAGGCCTGAAGATGGCAGCATGTTCTACCTGCATACCACACTCACGTTTCTACTCACACAGGGCCAAATTCAGAGACCCTTAAACAAGGATCTGCTTTGGACCCGAGCTTCATTTCCATCTAGCACTGGAAGGCTTCATGCAGAGAGCTTGTCTCCTAGAGTCACAGGCCTGGGGTCAGGTTGTCACTGAGTTACAGTGTAGTGCACCTAAGGAGTCATAGAAAATTCTGTTAATGGGTGAGCTTCTCTAAGCCTGTGGTTCTTCTGACTGTCCCCCTTACCAGCCACAGTGATACTTCTGGTTGGCTTTGACCCCCAGAAATCCCACCTGAGACTACGAAGAAGCACGTTGGAGGCAGCTTGGCCCGTAAAGAGCATAGAGGTGGATAAGTGTCCCTTTCCACTGGGAGGCATCTGAGCCAGCCCAGCAAGCCCTTATTACCTGATCAGCGGTTCTCACTAGACTTCTCCATGACAAAGTGTGTTATGTTTCTGTATTCATCCCATATAAAAAAACATTTATGCATTATATTGACTAAAGTATTGCATTTTCAGCTTTTACTCTATGAATTTAGCATTAAAAATATTTCAAGTTTTAAGAGCCTACAGTTTTGCTTCTTTTGGCTAAAAACATTCTTGATCATACAGCAGCCTCAAGACTGAGAACAGTGTCCCGCTCCACGAGAGATAACTCAGCTTATATGGATTGCATTTGCAACCCACGGTGATAAAATGTGGCTCAGACTGGCTACAGACATCCATCTTGCCTACAGGAGAACATTTTTAAGAGCTTCCTTCACAGCAGCACACACTGAAATTTGCCTATGCAGCCGTGCCCTGGAATTCTAGTCACACTGGTCAACAGTGGGAGCTCAGACGTAATGGAAGGTGAGATCCCCATGGAGGTACAGTAACATCTTGTGGCCAGGAAGTCTCCACCCCTGTAGGAGGGCACCGACAGCCAGCCTCGCCTTTCCTTCCATGTCCATGGTGGTGATGCAAAGAGTAACATCTTTGTATTCCACTCCATGTGGTGGTCATCTACTATATCCTGACCAAAGACCACCCACCTTCCTCCGCCTGTGTATAGAGGGAGAGCACGGCTCTGAAGGGCCTTGATAGTGTATCACGTGTGCTTCACAGCCCAGGCAATAACAGGCGGGGCCTGAGTATGTCCGAACAATGCTTTGCTCATAAGCAATATTTATATAAAGACATGCATTGGTGCCTAACAAGTGAATAACTGTCACAAAGGGCCTTCCAATAAGATGGAGTTCTCTCTCTCTATGAAGTAACACAAAACAAATGTGATGTCTGAAAGCAAGACAGCAAAGGACTATGATCTATGAAAGATGACATCCAGCTCTGATAGCTTCCCAACTGTGAAGTAGAGGGAAGAACCAGGCAGTGATCTCCAAGTTGGGAAAGCCATGAGACCTGGGAGAGGGTACTTCATAAGGTCCCATACTTCATAAGGTCCTTTAAGTGTTCAGCTGAGCATAGATCACAGATTAGAGGAAACCATGTAATCCTGGATGAGAAGGTGAGAGGATATTAGAGAGAGCAGGGCTGGGACAGGTCCTTCCCTGATGAGTCCAGGAGGCTGAAGACTCATGGTCACTGACTAAAACTGAACTGCAGAAGCATGTGGCTTCACAGAGGGAGTAGTCACCGCTGAATGAGCTCCACTCTGGTCTTATTCATAACTTAATAGGAAGGCACAAAAAAGCTAAATTGTTTATAAACAACTATACCACAAAATAATAATACAGAATATATAAATATCCAACTCTAAGAAAAGGTAAGTGTCACATTTTCTGGCATCTAACCAGAAGTATTGGGCAAAGCTGCAAGGACATTTGTCCTGTAACTAAGAAACAAACCAATTTACTGACCCAGGACCAGCATAAGGGCATTTAAAAAGTATCATAACTATTTCCTCCTGTTTGGGAAGTCCAACAATCCAATCAAATTCCTAGAGGTGAAAAACTGCACGCGATGAACACACTGAATGGGGTGAGTAATCAAGTAGATGTTCAGGAAGGAAAGACCATCCATTTGAGGCGTGAGGAGAAGACCTGAGTGATCAGCAATATTTCACTAAGTAGACATGAGCTGGAGCTCCAGAAAAAAAGCAATGTGGACAACTCTGAGCTTGTCCTCTGGTCTAAGCACGCGCACACACACACACACACACACACACACACACACACACACGAGAGAGAGAGAGAGAGAGAGAGAGAGAGAGAGAGAAAGAAAGAAAGAAAGAAAGAGAGGAGACAGAGAGAAAGAAAGAAAGAAAGAAAGAAAGAAAGAAAGAAAGAAAGAAAGAGAGGAGACAGAGAGAGAGAAAGAAAGAAAGAAAGAAAGAAAGAAAGAAAGAAAGAAAGAAAGAAAGAAAGAAAGAAAGAGAGGAGACAGAGAGAGAGACAGAAAAAAAAAGAATGGATATAAATGTATGATGGTACACTGTTAAAATCTTAAAAGTACCATGGGAAGGAAGTAAAGACCTGAACTGGACCTGAACAGCCGGTAAGAAAGACAGTCTGTACCGTGACAGCGAGCAGAAACCAGCTCTGATGGATGGACTTGAGTTCTGCACATGTCTTGATCTTTTTGCATATATTTTTATCTTAAAAGTTTAGGTAGCTGACTTAGGTCATGACTTCACTTTATGTCTCTGTTAGGCTGGGACCACACTGGCTTTTCCAGCTTAGAGTTCAGTGCTGGTATGCAGCTCTGTCCCTAACTTCCACCTCTCAGCCAAGAAGCCCTACCATCATGCTGACCCTACTTCCCTAAGCTCTCTCTTCTCCAGCCTCTGAAAGGTCTCTTCATTTTATGAAGAGCCAAGATGCAAATAAAAGTATGTTTTTATGCATGAGCTAGCAGTTTTATAGCAAGTATGTGGTTTACTATATAGCCTGGACCCTCCCTTTTACAATCTTATTTCTTAAACCTTGTCCATGTTCCAGACTCAGGTACCCTGCCCTGGCACAATTACTGCACAGTACAGCTGCCACTCTTTCTGATATTGCTCTGTAGCCATGCAGCCCTGGGCTCATCTCTTTCTGGAGAACTTTCTGTTTGTAAGTTCTAAGATCACCCTTCTGAAAGCCAGAGGTTGGCCTCTTCCTGGAGGCTGGGTTGGTAACAAACCATCCCTCAGTGTCTGGGATTCTGTGTGCTCTGAGGGTCACTTGCCATGAGCCAGAGCATCAACTGGAGCCACAGGCAGTAGCCACATGTCCATCTGTCTATTCGCAATTCTCATCTCTCCACCTTTTCTCTTTCCCCAGCTCTCTGGATGCAGAGACAGGTGGATTGCCATGAGACCTGGATCCCTTTACTAACTTTTCCCCCCTCCCTTCTTCCCTCCCTCCCTCCCTCCTCTCACCACACATTTGTATTGATGCTCTTTTAAATGTACCTTAAGCCTGTGGTTGTATAGAAGCCATAGGACTCTTTGCCTGGAGTCCGTTTCCTAGAGTTACAAAGCATTGAGGACGTACTGAAAGATTGGGAGCATACTCCAGTTTTCCCAGAGGCAGCATCACTGTGTCAGTCACTTAAAAACTGAATGGCAGCTGTTTTGAAGACAAATGTTTAACAGCATTCTAACTTCATGAGGCTGATGAAGCAGCCTGGCTTTGTTAGCGGGGCTTTGTTATTGGACATGTATGTTACAACCTGTGTGCAAGTCAAGTCTAGCCACCAGTCCCCAGTAAGCCAATTTTTAAAAGGCCAAATTAAAAGTGGAAATCAGAAAAGAAGACTTATTCAATGTGGCCACATTGAGTAGAGGGATAAAAAGTTCAAGCAAACCCTTCAAGTACATCTTCCAGGTCCTAATAAGATCAAAGTTTAAACAAAACTATTTGAAATGAAGTCTCTTTCTAGAAGGAAAGTTCTCTCTCTGGCTGGTCCCCTTTCTTCCTAGAATAAGACCCCTGGGAAAATTCCCATTTGGGGAGGGTCTGTTGTTTAGTAGCCTGATAGATCAAGAAAGGCAAATGGTTCTTTAGAATGTCTTCATTTCTTCCAGGCTGGGTATAGCTTGAGCATTACAAATCACCATGGAGCCTTGTTTCCATTGCTAACATGACTGTTCCATCTGGCTCTGCCCTCTTGGCCTTTATAAAGCCAACACACATACACACACACACACACACACAGAGAGAGAGAGAGAGAGAGAGAGAGAGAGAGAGAGAGATCATGTTTCTTTGATGACCATACAAGAGGATGACAAGTGTCCTGGCTTCTGTGGTAGCCAGCCAAAGGATGCTGTAAACAGAGGCCTGGCCCTCTCAGGCCACAGCACTTGGCCACCCCACAGAAACACAGAGCCAGCAGTGCAGAGAGGATGCAGCAGCTCATGGCTATTTCATAGACATTCCATGTGAGTTCAAGCTATTGCTTCCCAAGTTATCCTCTGCCTCACTGAGACAATTTTCTGCAATGTTATTTCTGCAATGCGTCTGAAGGCATCAGTTTTGCTACTGTGAGTTCAGTGTCTTTGTCTTTTCATGCTTCATTGTCTCTCCCCGTACCTTGACTTCTACTTAGATTCTCAGCTTGTCCCCTCTGAATATGTTCATTTTTGCCTCCTGGAGACCGTTTGCTGCATATCTTGCACATTGCTCAAATGTCTAAGAAGGGGTGGTTAAAAGTCAGTTCTTTCTCTAGGCTTGTATAATAATCAGATCACCCCAATTCTTAGAATCTCCCCAGAGCATGTGGAAAAACCCAACAGTGTAGTCTCTCTCTCCAGAACATGGGTCAGGTTTACTCACATGTTCAGGTTATATAGCTGTTGAAGAGATGTCAATTTGCCAGAGGAGCCGACAGTATCCAAACCCAAGGTGAGAAGGTTCATGATGTCTTTCCTGCCTGTCTGATACAGCTTGTTACTGAAAGGTTGTAAGAGGGTTCTAACAGAGCTGGGTTTGGAACTGCTAACTCTGACTTGGAAAGCCACAGGAACAGAATAGGAGGGGCTGGCACCTCACTTTCTAGTTGAATCACACCTCACAGTTCTTATCTGGAAACAGGTGGTAAGGAGATTATGAATATTCTTATTGTGGGTGACCAGATTGTGCTGGCTAGTTTTATGTCAACATAACACAAGCTAGAGTCATTGAAGAGGAGGGAGCCTCAATTAAGAAAATGCCTTCCTAGGATCCAGTGTGTAGGCAAGTCTGTAGGGCATTTTCTTTATTAGTAATTGATGGAGGAAGATCCATCCCATCCCTGGACTGGTGGTCCTGGAGTCTATAAGAAAACAGGCTGAGCAAGTCATTAGAAGCAAGCCAGTAAGCAACACCCCCCATGGCCTCTGCATCAGTTCCTGCCTCCAGATTCCTGCCCTGATTTGAGTTGCTGTCCTGACGTCCTTCAATTATTAACAATGATGTGGAAGTATAAGCTGATTAAACAACTTGCTTTGGTCATGGTGTCTCACCACAGCAGTAGTAGCCCTAACTAGGACAGCCTCACAGTGAGTATGCTTCTGTTTGGTTCTGATAGAATTGATTGTTCATCTTTTAATGAATTTTCAATGCAGTCTATGGATCTTCGTAAGTGTGTAAGCAAATGTAGAGCAGATCAGGTCAAAACCATTTAATAAAAAAAACTATCATAGAATCCCAGGTGTTTGAAGCTTGTTAGAGTTCTCTTATTAGTGTAACTGAGGGAAAAATAGCTTTAGCTAACTTCAAGTATTAAGAATAAATGGTCTAGAAATAATCAAATAAACATGTCTGTAGCTCAGCAGCAAGCAGCATGCTTCTGAAGATGAAAACAGTGTTTGCATTGTGGACAGTTACTACCTAGATGGGAAGGCAGGGTAATCACAAGGACCTTTCACTGTCCACTGATGACTTAGTTATTTTTAAAATATTTTTATTGCAGGGCTGGAGAGATGGCTTAGTTAAGAGCACTGTCTGCTTTTCCAGGAGTCTTGAGTTCAGTTACCATCAACCACGTAGTGACTCACAACCATCTAGAGCAGAATTTGATGCCCTCTTCTGGTCTACAGGTGTGCATGCAGATCGAGCACTCATACGCATAAATAAACAAATCTTTAAAATATTTTTATTATATTTATTTATTTAATGGGGCACACACCATGTCATGCATATGGAAGTCAGAGGACAATTT
This sequence comes from Psammomys obesus, assembly GCF_907164565.1. Classification (NCBI taxonomy): domain Eukaryota; kingdom Metazoa; phylum Chordata; class Mammalia; order Rodentia; family Muridae; genus Psammomys; species Psammomys obesus. The sequence continues at coordinate 5,654,111 of NW_026596440.1, read as the reverse complement.
GTAAGGAGTTCTCTCATTCCATTATGTGGGTCCTGGTATCAAACCTAGGTCATCTGCCTTGGCAGTAAGCACCCTTTAGTCAGTAAAATGCACTGAGCCATCTTGCTGGTCTTGGTGATTAAAAACAAAAAAGCAAACTTTAACACTATTGAGTCAAATTTGGATAGATCCCTATATGACCCTAATTGAAAACTATCTACTGAACTATTTGCTTTCATCATTATCTTTGTTAAAGATCTATTTGTCTCCTTTGTCCACTTAGCACAATCAGAAGAAGAGGAGGAGGACGTGGAGGAGGAGGAGGAAGAGGAAATAGACCCGTTGGAATAATAGTTTGTTATTCTGCAAAATCAGGCAAAGTACATCCGAAAGACCACATTTAGAGGTTGGGAGGCTAGCAATCACTTCCCACATCTAGGTCTTAGGACTTAGATAATCACTACATAGTTGCAATGTTATAGCTGCATGAGGGATGGGTGTGATGGGTGTGGGGTTCCTTTTCTTCATGCACACCAAAGAAAAGATGAGCTGTGCAGAGCCTGACAGGTAAAGAGGTCTATGATAGACAAAGTTCCCAACATGAAAATGAGGAAGCATGGTAAACACTAGGACCATCACAGGCCCAGTGATTGCTGTAGTGAGTTCCATGTCAGCTGTTTTCAGCCCGACATGCTAAACAGAAGAATTTTGTTCCTGGCCCTGGTGCGTCTATTGCCAACTAGCTGACGAGTCTATGCCCCCATGTATACTGAGAAGATGGATGAGTAACTACTATGCAAAACTTTGTAAATTTTTACTTACAAGCAGTAAGTCATTGTAAGACACTTCCAAGTCAAAATAGCAGATTTTCATTTGCTTCAATGATACAGTGTGATCTAATTCTGAAAAATTATAGTCAGGATGCAAATGGGTTCACAAATGAGTACATTAATAATAAGAGGAAGTCACATAAGGAAACACAGGTGGTCCAGAAACACCTCCCAAAAGGGAAGAAGCCAAAGACACCAGAGTGTAGAAGTCTGGTCAGAGGAGTATGTGGTGGAAGGTAGAATGTCCTGTCCTGTGGCAGGAAATGCTGAGGTAAAGGGAGGCCAGAACACCACAAGCTTAGCAGCCCCACAACTAACCTTAACAAAAAACTTACTGAATTGTAAAAAGAACTTTAATTCGCCTTCTTCAGTTGTTGTCTGAGAGGATTACTGCCTCTGTCTGCTAACCTAGGCCTGGTCCTGAAACCTTCAGCCTCTGTACAATCTAACCTTCAGCCTCTGAGACTTACTGCTTACTAAGCTCACCCTTTCATGTTCTTTCTAAGCTCTGGGCTGGCTGCTTCAACTCAGCTGTTCTGGCTCAAACTCCTCTCCCAGCTGACTTATTCAATCTGGCTTCTCTCTCTCGGCCCTTAATTGCTCTGCTTGACCTCAAACAAACTCCAACAATCTTTCCTAATCTCTTGGCTCCTTCACATACTCTGGCTCATTCGGCCTTCACCTGAGTTTTGTCTCTGCAACCTGCCTCTCTATTACTGTCCTGGTAAAAACTGCCTCCTCTCCCTCTGCATTGAGTACTCTGTTACTCTTAGTAACTACAGAGACAAGAGAAACTTTTACCAGGTCAGTAATAGAGAGGCAGGTTGCAGAGACAAAACTCAGGTGAAGGCCGAATGAGCCAGAGTATGTGAAGGAGCCAAGAGATTTGAGGAGATTGAGTAAGTCAGCTGGGAGAGGAATTTGAGCCAGAACAGCTGAGCTGAACCAGCCAGACCAGAGCTTAGAAAGAACTTGAAAGGGTGAGCTTATCTAGCAGTAGGTTTCAGAAGCAGAAAACATTCTGGACCTCTGTTAGGTTATACGGAGGATAGTAGCTTCCAGGATTAGGCCTAGGTTAGCAGACACAGGCAGTAATCCTCTGAGACAACAACTGAAGCAGACGAATAGAAAAATTCCTTTTACACTGAATCTGTAGGCAGCAATGTGATGCCCCCCTTAGGTGTAAACAGCACCAGCAGGGTGCTGACAGGGAAATGCAAGAAAACAGAAGAAACTGAAAGCACCCTAGGAGCAATGATGAAGCAACACATTACCACATCATATACAGACAATTTAAAAAATCAGAATAACGCTAGACGCTGGTGGTGCACACTTTTAATCCCAGCACTTGGGAGGCAGGTGGATATCAGAGTTTGAGGCTAACCTGGTCTACAGAGTGAGTTCCAGGACAGCCATGGTACACAGAGAAATCCTGCCTTGAAAAATGAAAGAAAACAAAAAAATCAGAATAAAAAGAAAATGTACTAGTAATTTAAAGTGGAAACAGAGTAGGTGATATGGTGAAAGACTGGAGTGAGGGCTTATGAAAAAGACTACAGATGGCTCTACCAGGAATACATTTGCGTGCATGAATCTAACCCAAAAATCATGTGGCCAAGGGGAGCATTGTGATTCCTAAAGCCCTAGAGAGAGGCTATTGCTTTATAGCTATTTCCTTTGAATTGAAACAATTCCTCCTGAAAGGAAATTCCTAAAACTCAGGAAGCTAACTGAACTTAGAAAATTTAGGAAGCTCATGAAATTCATGAAACTTTGGAAAACCAGAAAGTCACAAGATTCACAAAGGCCCCTCCAGAAAGGTTATAAAGCAGTAAACAGTTGCTACTGAGAGATTCTCCAGACAGCTGAATTGGCTGCAAGTTCTGAGGAGAATTCTAAAGATACAACTTTTGTGAGTCATCACCCATGCTGGGATGGGCTTTATATCAATGCCCCTGTAAGTAATCTCTCATGTTTTTGTAAGTAACTACAGTAAGCTATAATGGCTCACTAAGATAGTCTTGGATAGTTTCTTTCTTTCATAGGTAACCTGTCTGGGATGAACAGATGTTTGTGTCTCCCCAGGAAAAAAAAAAATACACCACAGTAGCCCTGAAGCTATGAGCAGCAGCTGGATCGACAGTTTGGAGTCTGGAATGTGAAACAATGGGTAAACATGTGAAGGAGAACGAGGCTGCTGCTTTTTCCTCAGTGAACAGTGTGATGAGCCAGCCACTACTTGCCATTCTTTTTCTGTAGCTGTGGGAAGTACACCTCCATCCACGAGGTCCCTGGCTGATAGCAGGAAGGCATTGTTCTTCAAAAGTTTACATGATGCATTTGGGTTTGCTAAGGGATACCCCGAAGGCCAGCACAAGCACTTGCCTTCTCTTGTTGCTCTTCGCAGCATGTTGGTTTCGCTAGCAGCAGCTACTGGGAGATTTGAAATGACTTTTAAGATTTAAAGTGGCCTGTTACTTTCAATTTTGACAGACCTTTAAGGAATTTTTTTATCCCTGACTTGATAATGACAGAAAAGTTTCAATATTAGTAACATACATTTTTAAATTTCATTGGGAAAAGTCACAAAGAGATGGTTTTAGCTGTCGACAAATGAAAATTCACAATCCCTATTCTGGAATTACCAATTTAATTTTGAGACCACAATTTAATGCTTGGAGTTATCTAGTTCTCAACATAAAATTACAAAACACACAAAGAAACAAAACATAGGCCAGTCCTAGGAGAGAAAAAAAAAAAAAAAAAAAAAAGAGACGCCGTCTCTGAGGAAGCTTAGACATTCTAATAAGTAGGCAAAAACCATTAAACCAGCTATCTTAAATGTGCTCAATGAGCTACGGGAAATAACAGCAGAAAACTAAAAGAAACTAGGAAAGCAAGCTAGACAGATGAAAATACTAATACAAAAAAAAAAAAGGAAAGAAAGAAACAAATACAACTCATGAGCTAAAAAAGTACAATTAATTACTGAAACAAAGCGTTCATTCAAGAAGTTCAACAGATTTGAGCAGAGGAAAGAAATAAGAGCCCAAGACAACTGGAATTATCAAAGAAACAAAAGGGAGGAACACAAACAGAGCAGACTCCCAGGAACCTATGAAACAGCAAGAATATCAATACATACATTATAGGAGTCTTAGGAGTAAAAGAGTGAGGGAAAGACACAGAAAAAAAATGATGGGTGAAAGAAAAATTTCCAAGTCAGATCAAAGTCATAAATTTTCACATACAGCTGGGTGTGGTGCTGCACACCTGTAATCCCAGCACTCCGGAAGCAGAGGCAGACAGATCTCTGTGAGTTTGAGGACAGCCTGGCCTACAAAGTGAGTCCAGGATAACCAAGGCCACAGAGATACCCTGTCTCAGAAAAACAAAAAAATTCCACATCTAAAACTTCTAGAAAAAATACACTCCAAGACACACTGCATTCAGATTATCAAGACATAGATAATGAAAGAATTTAGAAAGAAGCAAGAGAAAAGTGACTAATCACAAAAAAGGGACCCTCAATGATTTTATGTCAGAAACTATCATTGCCAAAAGCAAGGGGTTAAGGTATTTAAACCTCTGAAAGGAGGAGAAAGGACAAGAGCCTGTCAGATAAAAGTTCTACACTGACGAAAAAAAAAAAAAAAAAAAAAAAAAAGAAAGAAAGAAAAGAAATGCTCAAACAAGGCTAAAGGTTTACAAAAATACCACTGATTTTGTTTTGTGTTGGCCATCTGCTATTGAGCATCTGACCTATCTTGAAATGTGGTTGATATAACCAGTGAGATGACACTGGAGAAAACATAGGTTTGTTTGTGTGTGTGTGTGTGTGTGTGTGTGTGTGTGTGTGTGTGTGTGTGT
>NW_026596440.1:5601249-5649422 GCF_907164565.1 Psammomys obesus | reverse complement strand
TGTGTGTGTGTGTGTGTGTGTGTGTGTGTGTGTGTGTGTGTGTGTGTTTCATTTTGATTTTGGGTATTTTGTTTTGTTTTGTTTAAAGATAGAAAAAAGGAATGGAATTCATCAGGTGGTGGGAAGAGGGGGAGGCTCTTGGAAGAGCTAGGAGAATGGAAAAGCATTATCAGAATATATTGCATGAAAAATTCAATTAAGAAACTTAAAAAGCCTCTTGATCTCCTTCAACTGTCTTATTGCTCTAGCAAGGACTTCCAGAACTATGTTGAAAAGATATGGAGAAAGTGGGGAACTGGAAAGGATCATCCTGAGTGAACTGTCCCAGAAGCAGAAAGACACACAGGGTATATACTCACTCATATAGACATGTAATATAGGATAAACCTACTAAAACCTGTACATCTAAAGAAACTAATCAAGAGAGAGGACCCTGACTAAAACGCCCAATTCCAATCCCGAAAGGCAAAGAGGATGGACATCAGAAGAAGAAAACGGGAAACAAGTTAGGAACCTGCCACAGAGGGCCTCTGAAAGGCTCTGCCCTGCAGACTATCAAAGCAGATGCTGAGACTTATGGCCAATTGTTGGGCAGAGTGCATGGAATGTTATGAAAGAAGTGGGAAATAGTAAGATCTGGAGATGACAGGAACTCCTCAAGGAGAGCAACAGAACCAGAAAATTTGAACACAGGGGTCTTTCCAGAGACTCATACTCCAACCAAGTACCAGGCATGGAGATAACCTAGAACCCCTGCACAGATGTAGCCCGTGGCAGTTTAGTGTCCAAGTGGGTTACATAGTAATGGGAACAGGGACTGCCTCTGACATAATCTGATTGGCCTGCTCTTTGATCACCTCCCCCTGAGGGGGGAGCAACCTTATGAGGCCACAGAAGATGACAATGCAGCCACTCCTGATGAGATCTGATAGACTAAAATCAGAAGGAAGGAGAGGAGGACCTCCCCTATCAGTGGACTTGGGGAGGGGCATGTGTGAAGAAGGGGGAGGGAAGGTGGGATTAGGAGGGGAGGAGAGAGGGGCTTATGGGGGGATACAAAGTGAATAAAGTGTAATTAATGAAAGTTTAAAAAAACAACAACAAAAAAAAGAGACTTAAAAAAGCTAAAATATTTTCTACATCTGGCAATTCTATCCCTCAAAAATGAAGGTGAAACTAATACAAAACAAAAACTCAGGAAATTTGTTACCAGTAAAACTAGCCATAAAAAAATTGCTAAGGGAATTCTTCAGACCAAAGCAATGCTATTCAAAGCTGTGAGAAATAAAGATACATACAAGTACAACAATAGTTCAAGAATTATACTTACATTTCAAGCCCTCTGTTTTCTATATAGTTTAAAAGACAACTCATAAAACAATAACAAATGATTGTTACTGAAATGAATAAATATAATCCAAGACAATCACAAAATAGTAAAAACCATGAAGTCTTCTTAACAGTAATTATGTCAGATGCATGTAACATCCTGTTGGTCATCTGCTGAATTCTACTTTATCTTTAAACACACAAAACCAAAAACAAACAAAAAAACTGTTCATAGAAGTACATTAATTATTATTATTGATAAAAAGCTCAATTTTCACACCTAAAGACATCGTTCTAAAATATGTGGAGCAAAAAAATGGACAGAGTTAGAGGGAGAAATAGACAATTCTGCAATAATTATAGAAGACTTCAAAATACCATTTTCATTAATTAACAGGGCAATCAGACATTCATCAAAATGAAAAAGAAGAACTTGAGAACACCATAAACTAATTATATACCCAACAGGCATGTACCAAACAGTGGTACATAGAACATTCTCCAGAGGAGACCATAGCAAAGTCACACCACCACAAAAGAACCCTCAGTACATTTAAAACACTGTATATCACACTAACCACACTTTTTAATTATAGTAGAATAAAGCTAGAAATCATTAATGAAAAGGTATAACACGCATAAAGCCCTTCTGAAGGCCGGAAGTACTGGATGCCCTGGAGCCAGAGTTATAGATAATTGTGAGCATCCCGAAATGGGTGCTGGGAACTTAGGTCCTCTGCTAGAGCAGTGTATGCTCTTAACCACTGAACCTTCTCTCCAGACTCCAAGAAGAAAACTTAAATAAATAGATGACGCAGCTTCAAATTGAACATGCATTCAGAACAAACTTGTTCACAGTCCTTGCAGAGATATGCAGGAACAGCAGCAAACACTATATCATGCTGGTGATACAGGGTCAGGGAGGCAAAGAGAACAGATGAACGCATCAAGCACACTTTTGAATGGGAAAACTTTACAAGAGGAGAGGCTGGAGTACAGAGAGGATGACACTTACAGGATTGCAAGCAGAGACAGATCCTTAACCAAGGACAATCATCTTTGTCACAGAGAACAAGAGAGGGTCCAGACCTAGGAGCAGAGTGACAGCAGGGGCAGGAGTGAAGAATGAGGGATGGGGGGAGATGTGCAGTTGAGCACAGGTCCAGGAGTACAGGCCCATTGAATTCATGCAGAATATTCAGCAGACCCTAGCAGATAGCCTCTTCCACACCACAGGAAACAAGGAAACTCCGCAACTATCAGGACACTAAACAAAGGGAGCCACCACAGAGAAAAGAGACTAGAAACAGCAATCCTGGAGATGAGGGACCTTCCTGGAAGAGATTCTTCCTCACCAGAATTTAGAAGGCTTGGAATATAGGACAACTAGAGCTGGGAGAGAAAGGCAGCTAAGTGGAATTGATCAAAGAGGGCAGCAACAGAACTGCACATAGAGTAGAATGGTGAGGACTATACACTGAAAGAACAGGACAAGATGGAGATCTGGTCCAGAGGCTAGGCAGCTCCCTACTTCACAGCCCATAACCAAATGGACCATGGGGAAAGGACTTAAACCACAATAAAAAATTTTGTTAAGTGTTAGCATAAAAGATGATTGCTGTTCTTACAGGTATCTGAGTAGAAAGACATATTAATCAAGACCAAAACAGTGTTATCTATAAGCTAAAGTGTGGCTGTATTGCCATTTGTGGCCTGGTTCATTGGATGATGTTAAAGGATAAACAGTCAAGTTTCACACCTGAAAACTCTACCTGTAGTTTACCAGCTGACAAAGGGTGTGTCTCATGATCTCCAGAATCATTAAAGCAAAAGCCAGGTGTGGTGGTGCACTCCTATGGGCTCAGCATTCGGGTAGTTTGAGGACAGCCTGAGCAGCATGAGAAATTGTCTCAAATGGAAAAGAATGAAATGAGAGCAGGGGAAAAAAGAGAAGGAAAAAAAAATAAGCACCAAGAACCCATGGAAAAATGGGCTCAAGACAGAAGCAATCGCTTCACAGAAGAGAAAGCTCGGCTGACAAGTGTTTGGCCTCTCGAGTGATGATGGAAATGCTGGAGGATAGCCTAGTATTTACCTTCCACGACACTGGCAGGGCTGAGGTGTGCTAAATCGTCAGGGCTTTCTGCACATTGCCATCAGAGTATGAATGGCCAGACCACTTTAGAAAATAGTTTGGTCTCCTTTGCAGAGCTGAACATTGAGAAGCTTGGCAGTTTGACTGCCAAGAACAGACCCAGGAGAAGCCACCACTCATCTAGCATGGCAGCATATTTTGATAGCAACAATACAGAGGCCATACCAGCGTCACCAAGGAAAGGGACCACAGGATGTCAAGCACAGCAAGATTTGGCAATCTGGTATTAAGTAAAAAGTACAATTTTCCAAATATTCATAACATTACATAACAGTGAATTATATATATGTCCCTTTTTGAAGAATATATGCAAAGGCCTAAGAAATGAGAGCAAGAGGAACACAGGAGAAAAAAGTGGACAAGTCTAAGAAGGCAGGCCACAGAAGCTGACCCCACATTGGAGCCTGCTCCAGCTCCAGGCTGAAAGCACTACATCTTCCATTATCAGAAATAAGTACTGTGTTAGTCAAGGTTCTCTAAAGGGATAAAATCTATAGAATGAATGTATATTCATTAATAAATTATATATGTATATGTAGTGTTTATTAGATTAGAATGGCTTACAGGCTCTGGTCCAGCTAGTCCAACAATGGCTGTCTGACAGAAATCCAAGAATCCAGTAGTCCATGCGGCTCCATGTTTCATCTGGTCTTCAGTATAGGCCTCCTTCCTAAAGAAGTAGGTTTTAAGGCCAGTGAAGGCAAAAAGAACAAGCTTCTTCTTCCATGTTCCTATATCGGCTGCCAGCAGAAGGTGTGACTCAGAATAAAAGATGTATCTTCCACCTGAAAAGATCTGTATTAAAAGTGGATCTTCCCACTTCAAGTTATTTAATTTAAAAATCCCTGACAAGTGTACCCAGCCCCTTGGGTTTTAATTAATTCCAGATGCAGTCAAGCTGACAACCAGGAATGGCATCACAAGTAGCTAGAACATGGGGCTATTTAAAAGCAAGTTGTTCCCAGAGGCCATCTCCAACCAAGAACTGCAATCCCCACTCTGTGGGCCCAAAGCCTAACACGAGAGAGGAGCTGCGACAGCACTCCCAGTCCCTGCTGTGTCTCACACAGCCCGGCCTCACATGGACTGCAGCACCCCTCTATTTCCTGATGAAATAGGAGCCCAGAGAAGTTTCAGAAACTTGAGGTTGTAGATGACACCTTCCCCAGACATCGCTGGAGTGAGTTCTTTGTGACACCCAGGGCCATGAGTATTGCCTGTACTCACCAGTCTCCAGCACAGAAGCTCCAGAACCGGGTGAACAGGAGCAGCTGGGGACCTTGAGCAACTGAATTAGATACGAACTGAACCTGGGGCTCTGACCAACTTCTACTTTCACTCTCCGTGACTATGGCCTCCAGCTTCAGGGCAACAGCCGGGCTTGCTGATGTCAGGAAGGGTTTTAATAAATAGGTGTTTCTGAAATTCTGCCTGTAGTTTCTCCAGCGGAAGCATCTCAGCCACCTGACTGTGAGCATTCATGCTCCCATTGCTCCTGTCCTTTCCTCATAGTGTGGGTCCTGCCCCCAACACCTGTGCTCAGATGCCCGGACTTGCCGACACATGCTGCTTCATCGGCATCTTATGTGACATCCACGTGCTCATAAAAAATTATGTCACTAATACATGCTCATGAATGAATTCCACCCCATAGCAGCAATAAACCACAAATATCCTGTATTTCCCTTCCCAAATAGTTCTGTAGAACCATCTTAACAGCTGAGAAAGGCAGATAAGTGGAATTGATCAGCCTGTGACAGAGCAATCTGTGACAGTTTCCTCGCTACATTCCCACAATAGTATAAACTGAAGACTTACAGATGAAAAAGTAGAACTATCCTTTACCCCAGCCAAAAAGACATAAAAATATTAACAAACTAATAATAAAGCACCAGGCGGCAGTGGTAAAACCCTTTAATTCCAACACTCAGGAGGCAGAAGCAGGTGGATCTCTGAGTTTGAGGCCAGCCTGATCTACAGAGTGAGCTCAGGACAGCCATGGCTACAAAGAGAAAGCCTGTGTCAAAAAACATCAAATAATAATAATAATAATAAAATAATTCAAGGCTATAGATTAATTAGTGTGCAGAACTTAATTTACATTTGTATATACTAAGTAAAAAACTAAAAAAAATTATCACAAAAATTATTCAAGTCACAGTACCATTGAAAACAATGAACTTAACAAAACTAGCACAAAACATGTACAGAATCTAAAAATCATTGCTTAGAGAAATGAGACATCTATCTATAGTTCCTGGATTAGAACACAAAGTATTGTTAAAATGGTAGACTTTCCACAATCCATTGAATTCTCTTTAGGCTTTTTAAAGGTAAAACTGAGGTCTATCCTAAGTGCATATGGGAATCTATAGTAGCCAAAATGATTGAGAGCAAGTCAAAGGCACAAGATTTCCAGTTTCTCCACATTGCCACAAATATTTGATATATTTCTAAGCTTTATTATTTTTTTAAATATGTAACGTCCTAATGGGTGTGAGATGACATCTCATTATAGTTTTTTAATGACTATTATTGAGTTTGTTCTTTGGCAATATCAGATACTCTGATTATTGTAATTCCCACTGCTTTCATCTCTCTTCTCTCTAGATAAGAGCCCAGACTGACCTTGAAATCAATGATCCCCATGCCTCAGAATTATTTAGTATCTTAAGACAATGCTACATTTCTGGAATAAATTTTAATCAGTTGTGAAATGTAATGGTGTATTTATGGTGCTATAAAGGCTCAAGATACTCCTAATTTGTTTGTTTTTCAACAGTCTTGAAGTTTTCTATTCAGGTAAAGCATAAACAAGTTAGAGGTGGAAATAGCATTGACATTTCCATTTCTGTAAAACACAATGGGTTAAAGATGGAAAGTTCCTTCTGTCTTAAGTCACAGTGACCTTTCTCTACTAATGATTTCCAGAGCCATCCTCAGTCTCCCTGGATATGGACTGAAGTGAGGGACGTTTATGGAGAATGACCTGGAAGTGATGGTATCGCTCTGTCTACAACACACTGACAAAGCTCAGTCTGTGATACTGACCACATAAGGGAAGGCTGAGGAGTGCAGGGAAAGGAGTGCAGCAGGAAATACGTAACCCTCAATTCATGACCCTCCCCTAATGTTCACACAGGTGAGAGTCCCCACGCTCACCACACACACGGGTTCTCCCCTGTGTGAATTCAGTGAGCCCTGCTGAGGTGTGGCTCTTGGAGAAAGCTTTTCCACACTCACCATCTTCTCAGGAATTTGTCTTTGTAGCATTCACTGGAGACAGCCTTTCATTGGTATTTTTATTAAAAATATTGACTTAGGGCACTTTCAATGACCACATTGCAGAGTCTTTGTGTCAGGCAGAAACAGAATGAGTTGGAGTTTTTTTCTTTCTTTTCCGTTTCCTGAAAAAGGCTGTTATAAAGTATTATTGCTTAAATTTTTGTTTTGTGTAATTCACAAGTCAAGTCACTAAGTCAGAACTATCATTGGGTGAAAAATTCAAATCCACTCTTGGGCTTCCTACTATAGACAAGATTTTCCATATTTTATTGAACCTGCAGTAATCATTTGTGTTTGTTGCCTGGAAATGCAACATGGGTCAGTTAGAAAGCATATATTAACTTGGAAAGATTTAGAACTAGATAGAGATTTATGAGGCTGGATCCATTAACATCACTGTGCCCACCTTAGCATATTGCTGTCTGTACTTGGCACTCATGTTTTTAAATGCAGATGAAAATTTGTTCCACAGCAGGTGGAATGAAAAGTGTGAGCTCTTGGGTCTTTTTCCAAGTAGATAGGTATGGTGGTTTGAATGGGGATGGCCCCCATTGACTCATGTGTTTGAATACTTGGCCTTCGGGGAGGTGTGGTCTTGCTGGAGTAGGTGTGGCCTTGTTGGAGGAAGTGTGTCACTGTGGAGGTGGGTTTTGAGGTCTCATATAAGCTCATGCTATGCCCAGTGTGGCTCACAGTCTTCTACTTCCTGAGGATCAAGCTGTAGAACTCAGCTCCTTCTCCAGCACTGTAGTCTGCCTGCACACTGCCATGCTTTCTGCCATGATGATAATGAACTGGACCTCTGAACTGTCAGCCAGTCACAATTAAATATTTTTCTTTATGAGAGTTGTGATGGTCATGGTGTCTCTTCACAGCAATAAAACCCTAAGACAATAGGTCTCATCAATTAGCCCTAACCACCACAGTGGCAGCAATGAGAGCTTCTTTCATATGATTTATCAGAATTATACCTGACAACAGACAAGCAAGAGGCAGATAGTGACAACACAGGCAATGTACACCCCAGATGAGACTGGGGATCAATACGCAGAGGAATATCTGGGTTAGCTTATCTGGATGCAAGTGAGCTAGGTGAGCTAAGTCAGTCTTGTCATTTGCTTCCTCAAAATTCCCCCTATGAGACTCTGAGCTATCTTCGGATGGGCTCTGACAGGTCCTCCAAAGGCAGGGTCATCAGCTCTGGGTTTCATTGCTGCTGGAGATACCACAGCTGTACCTGTGCTTTGGGAAGAACACTACATTGGTCTTTCCAGTGTCTGGTTCTAGCTGAGGCTCCATTAGTAGAAGGTATAGGGTCCTCACAGTGGATGAGCCCAAGAGCAGCTGGTAACAGGGAGATCATGTCAGATTTCAACAGGCTAAGGGGGTGTATTAGAATTTGGTTAGTCACATTTGATCCTACTTTGGACTTGCTCCGGATGCAAGAATAAGCGCTTCATCAGAGTAAACTTATCAGGCCAGGCATGTCCTTCCTAGGTGGATTTCATCTCTCCTAATGGCCTGAGAGACTCCAAGGAAAAAGCAATAAGTTTATTGATGCTCTGAGGCACACAGAGCCTACTTGTACTGGTGCTTCTCAGCAGTTGGTTGCCACACTCAGCAGAACCGGTTGGAACTATGGCCTTAAGGGACAGTTTCAGCGGGTACCCAACTAGATGAGTAGGGAGATGCTTGTGAACATTAGCTCTGCAAGTGCTGCTCAGGTATAGCTCAGAGTTAGGAAGACTCCTCACACCCCAGTGAAACCTTTTGTCCTCTACATACATGCCCTTCCCAGTGACCGTGGAAGACCCCATGAAGACTTTGCTCCAGCCTCGGGGTAACTTCGTACAGCTGAGGAGTCCTCTTAAGTTAGGAAGCACCCTCTCCAAAGCCATCAGAGACTGGAGCAAAGTGAATTTCTTCCCACAAAAGTGAAGCCCCAGTAACCTTCAACATTTTCAAAATTAATACCTCTTCAGCACCAGAAGCCCACCAGCAGCTGCGCTCCAAGGTGGAGCATGAGCACAAATGGGCCTGATCCAGTCAACTCTCTTGGCCTGTTCCACAAGGAAAGAAGTGAGATGCTGCAACACACGTGCGCACACACACTATACACTATGTATATACCGCACACCACACAGACACACACCAACACATCATATACATCATATACCACAGAGACACCACACACATCAAACAGTGCAAAGACACAGCAGAAGATGCATTTACCATTACATGCCACACCACAGAAATGCCACATACCACGCATATCACTCGCCACACAGATGCAACACGAAATACCTCACACTTCACAGATGCATCACACAACAAAAAGTCACACACAGCACATTCCACACATCGCACATAACACTCCAACAGGCATATCACATGCCGCATAGATGGACCACATACCTCAGACATACCCAGCACACATATCACACAGCAGACATCACTTAGCTCACTCCAGACATGCCACACAAACACATCACAGATGTGTCACACACCACACTCCACATACTGCACAGATACAGCAGAGACTGTAGGTACCGCCTACCACATATCACACAAAATAACTGCACATACATTGCACCCTGGCATACAACATAACACAGAGAAACATAAAACTTTTGCCATGTTTATTTTTTACCAAGTCATACCTCAACATTTTATTGTGAAAATCTTCAAACATCTAGAAAATTTGAAAGTGAAAATGCATACGTACTTAACACCTAGATTCTATCATTGCTAACATTTTTCTACATAGATGATTCTTGAAAGACAGTGGGGTTTGCATTCTGAGAAACTCATCACAAATTGAGAACATCTTAAGTCCAGAATACACATGCTACACATGCTCTTCTGAAGGCCACGGCTCAGCAGCATCATGTACGGCAGAGTAGAGACGTCTCCTCATGATCTTGGGCCGACGGCTTGATACCGTCCATCCTGAGAGAGGCTCATCCTTGTCACTAGCCCAGGAAAAGATTAAAATTCTAAACTAGCAGTATGCTTTCTAGTATGACTTTTGTACCATAGCAAAACCAAAACCTTCTAAGTGGCACTGTTACAACAGGGAACATTATTGGTCTCTTCATCATTTGTAGTCACTTAATTACAAATCTTATTTCTTGGTGTATGTTAAAATTGTAGGCTTCAGTGTGCTTCACTAACATGTACAACTATTGCTTCAATTTTAGTAGTTTCATTTCTGTGCTTCATTTTCCACACCCCCCTCCTGTCTCTCATTGTTAAGATTTTTCTGTCCCTCAGTTTTCCTTGTTTTTTACTTTTGTTCCTATCTGAGTACCATTCCACAACTATAAACCTTAATATCAGTCAAAGAAGAGTTAAGTGCATTGCTTTCCTTAGATTGGGGGCAGTGTGGACCTAGATGCAATTTAAGCCTTGTCCTAGAAACCCAGTCAACTTTCTGTATTCACCTTTACTGTGGAGGAGTCTTTGGATCTGTAGCCAGGAAACACGCATTTGACTGCTGTGGAAGAGTAGACAGCAGGAACTTCTGGGACTCCACTCTAAAGAGGAAAGACAGACACATCAGCTTGGGAAAGACCCCACAGTTGAAGCTGAAGAATCTCAGATACCAGCATCCTGGGGCAGTAGCCATGTGTACTGCATAATGGGAAGCTGTGACTGGATTCTAATATGATAGACCCTGACTTCTAGTCAGTGTATACACAGAAAGATACATCTTCACACTGTTTGAGCTCTGTGTCAGACCCCTCCTTTGCCAAATGTAATTTTCAGTCTTTGCAAATGGATAAAAGGTCACACCATGCACCCCCCCAGCATCTCCAACTCATGGGAATTTCTTGCAGCAGATCCAGAAAGCTAACGTAGGAAGCTGGCCTGGAACATCCATGGAGCTCTGATGTAATCACATTAAGTAGAAGGCAGAAAAACTCAAAGAGACTCAAATATGAGAACTCCAGGGCTAGCTATGCTGCCTGCAGGGTTGAGGGTGAACGCAGGAATCTTGGGGAAAGTGAATTCCAGAAGCTTCCTGAGTGCGTTGAGTCAGGTTCTTCCTCAATCCTCTGGGTAATGTTGACTGACAAGAGGCAATGGGACATTGGAGAGCCCAGCTGTGTGTGGAGACAATGACTTTGTGTTAATGTCTTCTGCAGGTCCAGAAAACCAATTCAAGCCACAAGGCAGGCAGCAGCTGACCGGAACCCCTCAAAATCAGACAAGAACATTCTTCCTATGTGAAATCCCAGTCTTTGTTCCTGTTTTCTTCCTATCTTTATCCATCTAGTTCATGGAATATTTCACAACAGATACAGATGCCAGAGGAAATGTTCCCAGTAAATAGTCTAAAACACTTAGAAAAAGTACTCTCTGAAGAAGGGACCAGAATTCTCCACTAACCAACCCCTGTAATTGATGCCCGTACTCCATGGGCACGTCCTTGCGTTTGTGACTGGTGCAGTGTCACATAGGGCTAAGACAGTAACCATGGTCTCCGGAACTTGGGCTGTGATGTGCCAAAGCAGACCAGTGTCTGTTTATTATCTACATCCACACTGTTAGGTTGTCATAGAAACAGTTTCTGTATCTGAAAATATAGGGACCCAAGAAAGCCTTGAGTGTGTCAACTACTGGGTAAATGTGTGTGTTGACAACAAGCCAGCCATGTCAAGGACCCCAGAGCCTCAGACCCGTGGTGTAATGGCAAAGCCTTCTTGCTGGAGTGAGGTTCAGAGGCATGTCAAAGTGTTCCTCGGGGGCATATGAACAAATGTGGACAGTGTGTGCAGAATATGTCCACTATAGCTTCCTCCCTCCTGGATGTCTGTGGCCTGAAGACTGCCCACCCACCCCACAGAGGCTGCGCCAACTGATGTTATCTAAGCCTGTCCCCTTGATCCAGATATGTATCATAAACTCTGCCTCCTTTATTACCTGTACATAGTAATACTGTCTCCTTAGCTGGCTGTACGCAATAACCCTGCCTTTTTGTTCAACTCTATGTAAGAAACACACTGAGCTTCTGGGGTGCTGTGGTTGTTCCAGAAGAGAGCCCACACACCTGAGGCTGACTTTCTGTGTGCCCACCTGTGCTTGTCTTTTCTTCATCACTTCACCATGCCCAAAGTCTCTGCAGCCAAGCTGGACATGGCACTAAAGTGCAAGTAGTATTACATTGACCACTGTATTTTGAGAGTGGTGACTGTGCACTGTCTTGTCATGTGCGCACACACTGACCTTTCCAATACACGGTAAACTCACTACTATGCTGGAAAAGAACACTATAAAGGAAAATAATATTTCAGAAATGAGGCATATGTAACTCCAAAGATGAAGTCATTTATATCCACAAAACATGGTTCTTCTTCTTTAACAATGTTGACAATATGTGGAGATTAAAAAGTAGGCTGTTTTTATTTTTTCTTTATTTTATTATTATTATTATTACAATTTATTCACTTTGTATCCCAGCTGTAGCCCCCTCCCTTGTCTCTTCCCACTCCCACCCTCTCTTCTTCTTCCCCACTATGTTCCTCTCCTAGTCCATTGATAGGGGAGGTCTTCCTCCCCTACTCTCTGACCCTAGCCTATCAGGTCTCATCAAGACTGTCTGGATCCTCTTTCTCCATGGCGTAGTTAGGCCACCTTGCGAGGGAGAAGTGATCAAAGAGTTGGCCACTGAGTCTATGACAGAGACAGCCCCTACACCCCTTACTAAGGAAACCACATGGAGAATGAGCTGCCCATGGGCTACATCTGAGCAGGGGGGTCTAGGTCCTCTCCATGTATGGTCCTTGCTTGATTCATCAGCCTCTGCAGGACCCACTGAGCCCAGATTTTTTGGTTCTGTTGGTTTCCTTGTGGAGCTCCTGTCCCTTCCAGGTCCTTCTATCCTCCCCTTCCATAAGATTCCCTGTACTTTTCCCAAAGTTTGGTTATGAGTTTCAGCATCAGCTTCTATACCCTAATGGGTAGAGTCTTTCAGAGGCCACCTGTGGAAGGCTCTTGACCTGCTCCCTGTCTTCTCCTGCTTCCATTGTCTATCCTGTTTGTCCTTCTGAATGATGATTAAGCTTCTTCCCTAGGGTCCTTCTTGTTGTTTAGCTTTCCTTAGGCTATAGGTTTTAGTATGTTTATTCTATATTATATGGCTAATATCCACTTATAAGTGAGTATATATCATGTGTGTCTTTCTGCTTCTGGGATACCTCACTCAGGATGATCTTTTTTATTTCCATCTGCAAATTTCATGATTTTCTTATTTTTATTATCACCCAGCACAAAAGTAAAGTACAAATGGATCAAAGACCTCAACATAAAACAAGTCACACTAAATCTGTCAGAATAAAAAGTGGGGAAGAGCCTTGATCTCACTGGCACAGGAGACAATTTCCTGAACAGAACACCAACAGTATAGGCTTTAAAATCAACAATCAATAAATGGAACCTCATGAAACTGAAAAGCTTCTGTAAAGCAAAGGACACTGCCATCAGAACAAAATGACAACCTACAGACTGGGAAAAGATCTTCGCCAACCGTACATGAGACAGAGGGCTAATATACAGAATATATAAAGAACTCAAGAAGTTAAACACCAACAAACCAAGTAATTCAATTAAAATACGGGGTACAGAGCTCAACAGAGAATTCTCAACAGAGGAATATGGAATGGCAGAGAACCAAAAACATGCTCAACATCCTTAGTCATCAGGGAAATGCAAATCAAAACAACCCTGAGATTCCACTTTACACCCATCAGAATGGCTAAGATCAAAAACTCAAGTGACAACACTTGCTGGAGAGGTTGTGGAGAAAGGGGAACCCTCCTCCATTGCTGGTGGGAATGTAAACTTGTACAACCACTTTGGAAATCAATCTGGCACTTTCTCAGAAAAATTAGGAATAGTGCTAACTATTATCATCAAGACCCAGCTATACCACTCCTGGGCATATATCCAAAAGATGCTCAAGCATACAACGAGGACATTTGCTCAACAATGTTCACAGCACCTTTATTCATAATAGCCAGAATCTGGAAGCAACCTAGATGTCCCTCAACTGAAGAATGGATACAAAAATTTTGGTACATTTACATAATAGAATACTACTCAGCAATTCAAAAGTAGGTTCTTAGAGCAAGAGGTATGATTGTAGTTTGATTAAGAGGAGTAACTAGCCAATGAAAAAGAACAACAACAACAAGACCTTGGAAATGCCAGCAATGGGCTCTGATGGGAGGAGGCTTGGGTGAGAAGACTTTTAGTTTTACTTAGAAAATTTTGCAATTTTCAAAATTTTTTTATAATGTGGATCTACTCTGTAGTCAGAAACAGAGTGAAATGATTTGGGGTTTGGAGTGGTGCTATAGCCTTGGTCATGGTTAGATTCTGCCAGCCTTTCAGGAAGAAGGAAAAAGAGAACACTCTGGAAATCTGCTTGAAGAATTAGACAACATTTCAAACTGACATTCACAATAGTTTGGTCACACAATAGCATTGCCAATCAAGTTTCTAAGAAAGCCACTTTAGACCAAAATACTTATTTAAAAGAAAATTATTTTTCCCCCAGAACAAGCTATGCTCACTGACCAATGAATGGAAAAACCTAAAGCAACTCTCAGTATTTGCATGAAGTGTGAACCTTCAGCTATGTTTTTAGACCCAGGAGTACCTCTGACTCTGAACTGCAGGGAGAAATGGGCTGATGGGCAGAAAGTTCTGTAAGATTATAAACTTCCTGGGCACAGAGGACAAGAAGGGGCCAGAGTGCCAGGCTATTTTTCAAAGGCCACTGGGGTCTTCACTATTTCTCTCTGTATAAATGCTAGCTTCTCCTTAAGAAAAAGGAGTATTTAACGCAACCCCAGTCCAAAATTCATGTTTTTCAACAAAGCAAAGTGATTTTAAAGCTTACATGGAAGAAATAAGTGTGAAAGAATTGCCAAAAGTAGAGAGAAGCGTTAGGAGAGACATTTGTCCACTAAAGATTAAAACAGGAAAATGAAATCTTATGATACAAAGCACAGAGAACAGATGAACAGCAGAAGCTGAATTGTGGGCCCGTGTGTGAGAGACTAGAGTATTGGGAAATGTATATTTGTAATGAGGTGGCAACTAGTAGCTATTTTGGAGTGATAAGATAATCTTATCTCCTGTATTATCAAATAAAATATTGAGATAAATTAAAAACAAAAATGTAAAAAAATTAAACAAAACTATGAAAGTGTTAGCAAAGTGTACTAGAAAGTGTTTTTACAGCCTTAGGTGAGGATGGTTTTTTTTTTTTTAAAAAAGCAAAACAGAAGGAAATTTTGTAGCTTCCAAAATGTTATGGCTTCTGCATTATGAGAAGGCACAATAAACACATTTTGAAAATTATCTACTGCTTCATTAGTGAAAAAGTGCCTTTCCTGTTAACCAAGGAAAAAATGGCTAACCGACCATCTTTGATTTTAAAAATGTTTGTTCTTGAGTCAGGCTCTGTGACATGGGCTTGTACCCCACTTTTAAGGTGGCAAATGCAGGGATCCCTTGAGTTTAGAAGCTTGAGGCCAGCCTGAGAGATACGGTGAGAGGCATGACAGGTCATTCTCAATGTCTTCATTGCTAGTAAAATGATATGTACAACACATTTTATCTGGATAAAAGTAACAATGATACTGTTAGTATTTATAAAGTTTGGCATACATTTGTCTGTATAATGTATAGCCATGTGGGAAGCTGTGTACCTGTCAATTTCTGACAGTGTTTGACTTAAATTATAAGATCAACAGTCAGATCTTGTCATTCAATTCATTCTTGAGTCAAGGAGGTATTGAGTAAGAGTGCTTTGCCTGAGAGCAACATACAAGCCACCAGACCACAAGACAGAAACTGGCCACAACACAGAGGGGTTTGGAGGACCTGCTCCAAACATTATCCTGCTCTGATAATGTTTGGCCCAAAGCAAACTGTGTGTATTGTAAGAACAAGTGTAATCTAAGAACACATGTGACCACTCAACTGAGCATCGGCCAGTCAGGTGCCAAGAGCTGCCCACATGACTATACAACAGTAATCAAGCCTTTCTGAACTAGCGTCCTGTCAAAGCTGATAAAGACCTGCAAAGATGGGTCAGCACTCTGTCTTTTGACAGCTGAAGAGTGGAGCTGAAAAGAATATGAATTGCTTACTTTTGTGGGAAGAATGAGAAAAAAAAAACATGGAGAGATTCAGAACGGACATCTTCCAAGCTTCCATTACCTCTGCCTGACAGGTAATGCTTCATGGAAGTGCTTGTAAAGTCAATCCCAGACACAGCCTGAACATATACTAGGAGCAATGGCTCACACAACACCGTGCTGTAGTCACAGTGTGGGAGGGCGGGGACTTTTATCCAAAATAGACTGTATCCTTATATAGTCTAGTGAAGGGCATCTGTGGTATGTGCTGAAGACAGTAAGGGCGAAGCTCCAGGCTTGTGTGGGAGTGACTTTTTTCTATATGATTTTTTAAAAGATTTATTTTAAGTGTATGAATGTTCTGCTTACAGGTGTGTATGTGTACAGCATCTGTGGCTGATACCTATGGAGCTCAGAAAGCAGCATTAGACTTCCTGGGACTAGAGTTACAGATGGCTGTGAACCACCTATGTGTGTGGAGGCTAAGAACCCAGGTCCTCTTCAAGAGCAGTAAGTGATATTAACCACTGGGCCATCCTAGTTATGATGGTCTATATATGACAGGGTGGATTTTTGTTGTTGTTGTTGTTTTTCTTTTTGAGATAGGGTCTCATTCTGTAATCCAGGCTAGTCTTGAACTCACTGTGTAACCATGTCTCTATTACAATCTTTCTTGGCTATACAAAACCTTTTTTTTTTTTTTTTCATGAGAACAGAGTACACTATAAAATGTGTGTCCCCCCTCTGTGTTGTGGCCAGTTTCTGTCTTGTGGTCTGGTGGCTTGTATGTTGCTCTCAGGCAAAGCACTCATACTCAATACTCCTTGACTCAAGAATGAACTGAATGACAAGATCTGACTGTTGATCTTATAATTTAAGTCAAACACTGTCAGAAATCGACGGGTACACAGCTTCCCACATGGCTATACAATGATGTATAAGCTAAGCAGATCGGGGGTAAAGCATTTGCTCTGCTAACATGAGGGCATGAATTTCATCCCTCGCACCATGTAAAAAGCTGGATGTGGCGGCACATGCCTGTAATCCCAGCACTGCGGAAGCAGAGATGGGAAGATTCCTGGAGTTCATTGCCTGCCAGCCTAACTAGATCAGCAAGCACCCGGTAGGGGCGGGGGGAGAAGAGAGAAAGAGAGGAACAGAGATACTTGGGTCATCCAAGGAAGACAGCAATCTCTGGCCTCCATACACATGGAAACACATACACATGAGCACAGATGCTCACAAAGCAGTCTTATTTTATGCTCACTAATGCTAGCACAGCTGTGAAGGAAATTCCGCAGTTGTTAGCCACATCTGTGAATGTCAGTGAGCCAAGCGGAACAAGTGTACTTTATACTAGGTCATCCCATCATTTAAAACATCATAGTACAGATGGACTATTTTCTAAAGCCCTTTGAGCGAAGGAGAGGCTATAGCTGTTTTTCAGATAAACTGTCACCAGGAAACTAGCACTCACCTGGGTGAGGACTGAGACCAGCTTGTGTTGTTACTCTTTTCCTGTAAAGCAAATGAAAACCCACATCAGAGACGAGAAGCTACTTATGGTGGGCTTCCTGCCTGCTCTTCACAGCTAGAGCCCATCTCCAGTTTGAGAGAGAGCAGCTGGGAAGGACTTCCCTTTCTCAGACGGCACTCTTCCTCAAAACCATTTATGTGTGCACACGTGTTTTCCTTTCTCCATGGCTGGAGAGGTGGCAGCTGGCCAGATGGTAATATTTGTGCAGCCTTCTAAGGGCTGCCTACTGCTTTCACAGCTGGTGAATATTCCCAGTTCACCTTCTGCACCTTGGGGCAAGCCTTCTGGTCCCTCCCTCTGCCTTGTCACTAACACTGGTACTGTCAGACATTTTGGTGGAGGTTACCTGGTGGGTATGTGGGTATCTTATAATGGTCTTATCAAATGATGTCTACCATCTTCCATATGCTTCCTTACCATCCACAGGCTCCTTAGCAAAGGATTTTTACAAGATTTAGGACCATTTCATTAGTCTGCTGTACTAATGGTACAAGTATGTGCTTTAGAAACACCTTGACAATGGCTTGTATTTTATTTTCTTAATGACAATTTTTGAAAATAAAATTTTATATTTCACAAATTCCATTATATCAATTATCTAGACATTGATCATATGCTATATTGGTGGAAATTTCTGAGTCCAAGGTCATGAAGATTTTGTTTTCTCTAGAAGTCTTATAATTTCACTCTCAAACTTAGGCCTGTGGTTGGCTCTGGATTTTCTGTCAGAATAGGAAGAACTCCAAACGGTTTTCAGCTTTGGGCACATTCAGCTCAGGGCCAGCGGGAAAGCTGTCTTCCTAGTTAACCTTGCTATCTTTCAGACGTGAAAGGCATAATTTCATCCACTGGTACAAGGCTGTTGTAAAGCTGTTAAGCTACTAGTTTACACATTTTCAAGGATTATGTTGCCTATAAACATTTTCTTGTTGTTCACTGTATGATTAAGCTGTCATTGCATTAGCTGTAGTATGATGTCAAAGGTTCTGAGAGTGAATGTCCTTGCCTGTTCCCAGCTCTGGGGGGAGGGAAGGTCAGTCTTTCGTCATGAAGCGACAGACCAGTGAGTTCTTCATAGTTTTCATTTTATTCTTGAGCTGTGGGTGTTGTCTTTTTAATCAGAAATAGGGTTTTAGCACAGTCCACATTCATTTTCTGAATGGGCTGACATGATCATAAGGTTCTTGATTTTATCAGTATTTTATTACAATAATTGATTTACTGATGCCAACCAAATGCATTTCTAGAATAGACATCACGTATTCATGGTGTACAACCAATCCTATGTATGCATTCACTATATGTGTTGGCTTGCTAGTGTTTTATATGTTTTGCTTGTGTTTCCTGAATATCTTACTATAGTCTTCTCTTATGCTGGTGTTTTCAGGTTTTAGTATCAAGTTAATCCTGGTGTTTCTCAATGGATTACTCCCTCCTCTGTGATCTGAGTTTGTGTGCAACTTCTTTCTTCCTCCTCCTTCCTCTCTTTATCCACTTCTTGTTTTTATTTATTTATTGAGAATTTCATACAACACACTTAAAATCATATTCTTTTCTCCCCGCAAGTTCTCCCAGATTACCCACAATGTTTTTTCTCTTTCTTAAAAAACAAAACAAAAACAAAATAAAACACACACACACAACATGGAGTCTGGTTTGTATTGGCTAACTACTCCTGATAATAAGGCCTGCCCTGGGGTTTGGGTGACACAGAGATACTCCACCACAGACAGTATCTACACACAGACATACCGCACAAACACATAACACACTTCACACCACACTACACATGCCATACGCCACAGTCAGACACTACACACCACATAGAAACATCACACAAACTCACCACACATCCCACTCACTGCACAGGCATACCCCATACCATACACATCACACACTACACAAACACAACTTGTAGATACAAACAGACCACACAGATGTAGATAGACACACACCACATACAACATATAGACATACCACACAATGCACTACATGCCACATAAACACACTACGCACTGCACAAAAACATCACACGCCACAAAGACATATCATATACCATACCATATATCATATATTACACACAAAACATATATCCATTATATGCCATACATAGACATACATATTGCGCATGAGCATAGCCAAACTGCACTCACACCATGTACCACATACATCACAACACACAGAAACACTGTACATGAACACATTCACATTTGCACATGCACATTAGGCACTATGCAGATATACACACAAAGTACCATATGTACACAGACACTGCACACACCACATACTCCCAGTGAGTTCCAGGACGGTATCAACGGTGAAACTCAGTGCAAAGCTGGGAGCCCCTGTGTGGGGTACAGCCACACGATGGTTCCCCCTTCCATGGCATGACACAGAGGGACAGGCACACCTGAGGAAGGCTCGCTTTCTTCCGCAGAGGCAGCTCCTTCTTCTCTGAGGAATGTGGAATCTTCTGGAATCGGGTCTGCATCATGTAGTCAAATGTGCTCAGGTTCTTGGCGACTGCAAAGGGGAGGGCAGGAGAGGGCAGGGTCACTCAGCAGCCGTGCAGAATGTCACACAGCCCCCCACGTGCGCAGTCCACCTTCCCAGGGAGTGGCTGCCCTGCCTTCTATGTCCCAAGACCAGAAGGAGGACCAGGTATGTTGGGCCAGACAAGCAATGCTCTGCACATTTGGTGAGAGACAGGACCTGACTGTTCCCTGTTGCCCAAGATAAAAAAAAAAAAAAAAAAAAAAAAAAAAAAGCTAATTTAGCACAGAGCTGGGGTGTCCTGAAGGAGTTATACTGTGGCACCTCTCCTGGGTACCCTGCTTTCTGCATCACAACATACTTCTCTAAAACTTTCTGGGATGACTCTAGGAGGCCAGGCTCAGGAAAAACTACTCTGTCCAAGGGTTCTAGGAGCCTATCATTTTCAGGGCAATATCTACCTAGGGGCAATAGAAGTCCTACTTGTAGGAATACTGGGTCCCTGAGCTGACCCTGTCTGCTACCTATCCACTCCAGGCCTGCTTCCCCCGACCCCATGCAGCCACCTCACCCTAGATTCTCTTACACAGAGAACACAGGGCTACCAACAAATGAGGAACATGGCAAGCAACCCTAGGACAGGTTGGGAGTTTGGCAACCATACCTAGCAGAAGCAATTTAGGTCCTTGCGATGATAGCAAGAGTAGATGTGTTTTTGAGAAAAGAGCTGCAGGTGCCTCTTCCAGCCCCATGCTGCTGGGGAAGGGGTCTAACTTCTCAGAACGAACACGTGCGAGAGCAGGTGGTTTGCAAGTATTTCTGAGAAACTGCAGGGCCACACAATGGCCCTATCTGTAACTCGAGTAGGAGGTGGTCCTGCTCTCAGCCCTGGAGCCCAGCCTGAGCGTCGTGAGTCAGCATGGTGGCAGCTACCCCCGGCTTGCTCTCCAGGTGTGGAGCAGCAGATGCGGGACCATCCATAGTGCACTTGCACACTGCTGAAGAGTAATTCAGGTACCAATTCCGTGCATGTCCCTGGGCCACAGAGGATGCCCTGAACTGGCAATGCTCCCATGACCACAGTAGGTCCCTCTCAGCACCATTTTCTCTCAAGGGCTACAAAGAGAATCATGCCATTCTTCAGGAAATACAGTGCCATGGCTCACTATGAATCCCCTACCCACCGTGCAAGGGAGAGAGCAGGCATACTGTGTCACATGGGCAAAAAGGCAACCCATATGCACAGCTACAAGAACATAAATCTAGATCTGTGGCCACACCCCACACACATTTCCAGCCGATTCACAGGCCTTTGGCTTTGGAGTAGCTGACCAGAGGGATTAGCTTGGCCATCACACACCTTGGTTACATTTCTGGAGAAGAGAGATGAAAGCAAGTCCTAGTTCTGGAAGGAAAAAGCAGCTCGTTGGGGGCACTTGAACATCACTCTCAGCATGAGGGCTGAGCAATATTCTCCTGGCCTCTGACACCTTCCCCTTGCTGGGATACCCACATCACAACCCTTTCCTATGAAGCCTGGTTTACCCTGAGTACTGAGAACAAGTCATTTCTAGCATCAAGGATCTTGGGTCCATAATGCTAGTAGGTGGTCAGCTCTTAGCCTTGGAGCCGGGAAGTGCTATCAAGAAGTACATCTAGCATATGTGGGCCCAGGTGGTAGAGAGTCATTCGGGGCCCTCTGTACCATACCCTTCTCTCCATCTGTGAGTTCTGCCTGCACAGAGCCCTTGGTTTTTTGCAGTTTTTAGTCTGGGGTCTATGTTTGTAGAGCCGGGTAAAGACATCATGGACAGCTACGGTGCATCATGGCACGTGTCTGCCTTGGGTCATGTGAGGCCTCCTTGCTCTTTCTGGTCCTGTCAAAAGCTGCTATGATGTATCTTTGTCTCTGAAGCTAGTTTGAGAAGGCAGGCTTGGTGTAGGAGATGAAAGAACTGGGAGCCAGCATTCTGACTAGGTCTTGGAACCAGCATTCCTCAGGAAGCATGTGTCTCTTCTATGGGGTTTGGTACTCTGAAGGTCAATGACACAGCACTCCTGGCACAAATGAAGCATGCTATATCTAGGGCCCCCAAAAGTTCTGAGTGAGTCTTTAAGAGTCATGATAACGACTGTCTGGCCTCCTGGGGGTATTGGATGAAGAAGTGAGAATGGTGCAGGTATTAAGCTCTGAAGCTTCAGTTTAGTCCCAGAGCCTAGTCCTAAGAGCGTCTATGTGAAAGAGTATAGACAGGAACAGACGATAGCTGCTGGGTCCTTGCTGCTGAGTGTCTCATAACATGGCACAGGCGGGACAAAGCAGACCATGGTGCCTGGCATCTAGATAATGAAGGAAAGGAGTCCTACATGAGGTCAAGTGCTAGCAAATATGGCATTACTGATAAATCTGAAAGCATTTAGACATGAGAAAAAATTCCAGATAAGCTGAGAAAATAATGTGGTTTTTTAAAATTCCTATTTATAAAAGTAGTAGGGAAATTTAAAAGTAATTCAAAAGGATGCATCGTTCTGAGGTTTAAGTCTCAGGGAATGTGATCTGCCTTCCTAGCCTGTTACTGATAAAGAAGCACATGGTGTTGTGTTTAAACATAGAGGCTCAGCTGAAGTCGGTTCAAGGCTTGGTCCTCTTTCACTCCACAAATCCATCAAACACAAGTAAACGGAAACAAGCCAGTTCCTTCCTATCTAAAACCTAAAAAACATAACTTCAAAGTGCACCAACAAGATTTAATCCAGGGTCTTCACTATCCTAGGAGGAGGAGAGGTGGAGGAAGAAGAATCTAAGTCTCAAGTAATCACAATGGTGAAGTCAGGAGTGTGTGTTAATGAACACACTCATAGGTCTATAGTTACACTGCTGGTAAGGACCACCGGCTGTAAGTGAGGTCTTTCCATTGAAGGAGGCCAGCACTCTGTCGGCTACCATCATCACAGCCACGGGCAGG
This sequence comes from Psammomys obesus, assembly GCF_907164565.1. Taxonomy (NCBI): domain Eukaryota; kingdom Metazoa; phylum Chordata; class Mammalia; order Rodentia; family Muridae; genus Psammomys; species Psammomys obesus. The sequence goes on along the minus strand of NW_026596440.1, from coordinate 5,626,505 downwards.
CTCTGTGCCACCCTCGAGGTTTGGATAAGTCAAGCTTCAGGAAACTGGCACTGGAGGAGTGGCCCTGCTGCCCTCCAGCCACGCCTCCACTTCCAGAGACCAAAGAAGTTTCGTGGCCAGTTCCTCACAGCAGAAACCACATGTTCAGAAGAGGTGGCTCTAACTCAGCACTCTTAGGCAGCTGATCTTAGTAGCATAATCAGGTGTCTGATACATATTTGTGGATACCATGTCTCCTCTTTGACTCTATTTGGATGAGGGAAACCAGTCCCTTGACCTTATAATTTCTACTTTTTGCTTTGTTAAATCCTCCTCCCCTACTGTCCTATTCTTGCATAGTAGCCATATTCCTGTAGCTCTCTCCTGTGCTTTCTGCAGGCTTCTCAACATGATTCATGTTCAGTTTCTTGCTGAACTCGCTGGCCTACTTTCGGTATCTCCTTCCCGAAGTCTGTCCTTTTCCTATGAACTCATTTCTGGCAAGGCTTCCCAAGGCACCGTCTGCCTCAAGACAGGTGAAGGAAAGTGGCAGGACTAGAGTGGGTACATACTCAGGTACAAGTGGAAGATGAGCAGGTGCCCGAGCAGCACAAAGCTGGCAATGGCTAGCAGCAGTACCAACACCACGATGGAAAGGACCACGGGGGTCTTCACAGGCACAGGGCACAGTGGGAGGAACAGCAGCCATATGTTCTCAGAGCTGATCTCTATGAATACAGAGAGACATGTCCGTCCAGCACCTGTCCAAACTGTAGCACCTGTAGTCAGGTAAGCAGAAGGACAGTGCTTGCTAGGGTGAGTGAGGACAGCCAGCCAAGGGGTGTGCTTTTGCCCTACATTTGCCCTGATCTCCTGTGGGTCCCTGTGGGCACACTAGCTGTGTCTATCCCTATGATCCCTACTTCATGTATTTAAGATGATGGACAGAAAGAAGTTCCTGAATACTGGAATGCAGAGCCAGTATCTCCTGCCCTTCCCTGGGGCCTCGATCTTTTGTTTCACATCAATCACCGGATAGACAATGAAGACCAAGCCCTCTTTGTACATTTCTTGAGCACTGTCCACCATGGACCTCAAAATCAAGACTGTGGATAAGGGGTTTCCCAGGCTGTGTGGCAGGTAGGACAGTGAAACCCAAGCATCTGGACCCATATCACATTCTAGAATGGTGCTAAGCTCTTTCTAGAATGGACTCCTATGTGTGCTATCTGAAAAGGGGGTACTACATGCTGCCTTGTGGGCTGGGCCATGGGATGCCAACACACAAATGTCCCTTACTCAGTGATGGCAAGATGAACTCCAGCCCATGAGATACTGAGCTCAGGCTGTGGAGTCTGTAGGGTTTTGGAATGGCGAGCCTGGAGTTGACCTCGACCCAACACTCAAAGAACCACCAGTCTGCTCCCAGGAGAGACTTGATCTGCTTCCCTACACCACATCTAATGTCATGGTTAGTGGCCCCACTCAGGTCACCACTCCAAACTTTCCTCTTCCCTTTTGCTTTCCTTTTCCCGTTCTCTGCTTGCTCAACACATCAATTGTTTAGTTAAATGTAACATTACTAATGGAGAGGACATCATGGTGGTTTTCAGAGAGTGCTCATGAGTAGTACCAAGAAGTCCTAAGTGGTTTCAGATGGTGCAAAAGTTGAGGTCATTCCACACGGAACTCACAAAGCTTTTTCTTAAAAAACATTCTTTCATGTTGGCTCCAGGGATGCCCCAAGACAAGTGACATACAGGTCCTAACCTCTGCTGTTGCAAGGCTTGGACAGATGCCTATGATGCTTGGAGCAGAGATGGGGTGGCTTCCCTCTGATCCATAGGATAATCAGCAAAGGAACATCTCATCAGTCACCTGCATTAGTATCTTGGGTCTGTATTGTAGCAAATGACCATAAGCTGGTGGCTCTTAGACAGTAAATAATTCTCTCGTATCTGTAAGCCACAAGCAGGAAATCAGAGCATCCTCTCTCTGAGGTTCCAGGAGATAGCCCTTCTATCTTCTTCCTGTTATGAGTGCCACATACCCTCCTGGGCTGGTAGTCACATTGCCCAGCCTCTAGATCCTACCTCCACAGGTCTATTGCAAGTCTGCATTTCCTCCTGAAGACATTGGCATTGTATTTGGGCACATGGGGAGGCTAGGATGGGCTCCTTAGCTCAGAATTCATAATCATATCCACAGAGACTCTTTTTTCAAATAATGTGCTATCTCATGACTGGGTCAGGGTTTGGACACATCTCTGGGGCCATGTTCAGACCAATTCCTTTCCCTCTTGCTTATTTCAGACATTTACGTCATGGGCTTGGGCTTCTGGACCTATTTAATCATAGGAACTTTGAGCTTCCCCTCAGAGTATATGGCTCAGCTTAATCATCCCACCCTCTGCTGCTCTTCTTTACAAGTAATTATCTCCTACAACATAAGCTTCTGCCTTCTCCATCCAGCACTGCTAAAAAGTCCGCTGTCTAGGTGCTCAAGACTGACTCAAGGGTCAGGGTATACCTCACTCTAATCCCTGGATGTTAGGCCTCAGAGGATCTCAGGTCAACTAAAGAGTGAGGGAACATAGATGGGAGGAGATGAGGCTGGGAAGCCTAATGCTTCGCACATGGGAAACAGGCAGAAGCAGTCCCTGAGCATCAGAAGGGTACCTTTATACAGGGGGTCGGTGTGAAGCTCCTTGGGGTTGATAGAGTACTGGATCAAGACATACAACAAGATAACCATCACACCAAGAAGCCCAACTGCAGCTGAGGCAACAGAGCAGAAGAAGAACCTGCATGAGAGGAGCAAGTGGGGGGTCAGGACAGACTTACACCCAGCCAAGCACGTAAGATCAACACACAAGTTTGGTGTAGGTAATATGAAAGCAGAGCCCAAAGTCTACTGGTGTCTTCCTGACCCTTTCTTCTTGTGTTCTTTCTACCATGTCATCACGGAGGGGAGTAAGGACAGAACTCAAGGTAGGAGCCTGGAGGCAGGAACCGAAGCAGAGACAAGGGAGGAGCTCTGCTTACTGGTTGGCTCTCCATAGCTTACTCAACGTTAGACTCCCAGGACCACCCCACACTACAGAGATGAGGTATCGCTCTGTCATCAAGAAAATTCTTCACAGACTTGCCTGTAGTCTGGTCTGATGGAGGCATTTTCTCAATCAAGGTTCCCTCTCCCCAGACAAATCTAGCTTGCGTCCAGTTGACAAAACACTAAGCACCACACTTTCTATGTCAACCAGCTCCTCCTGGGAAGAGTGTATACACTGTTGGTGATACCTAGGGCTCCAGCAAATGCCTGCTTCCTTCATGTGGGCTTTGGAGACACATTTGGGTTGTAAGCTAAGCTGTGACACTTTTCACCTTGACTTTGTTTGGGCTACTTAATATCGATGCAGAAACCTTTTAACAAATTCCACACCAGGAAGAGAGTGCCTGCGTCAGTGCTACAAGGGGTACATACAGATAGATATATGCAATGGAGCAGGGCTGAATAAACGCCTGTTGTTTTTAAATATATAATCACACCCTGCCTTTGATCTTTAGAGATTTTTTTCTTTTGTCTTTTTCTAGACAAGAGTTTCTCTGTGTAACAGAGCCAGGCAGATGCTGGCTCCTGCTTGCATTGATCACACTCCACATTCCCCACAGCCTTCTACCTGGGCCCCCATGTCCTTCTATCCTGCAATATGGACAAGAATGCCATTCCCATCCAATGGGAAAAATTAATCCCCAAGATGGCAGACTAACACCTAGGCAGACAGAACATCTTTCAATAAGCATGCTCTAATCATGGCTGCTCAGGAATCACAGCTGTTCTCCTTTTCTCCTTCTTCTCCTTCTCATTCTCCTTTCTCCTTCTTTTTCTCTTTCTCCTTCTTGTCCTCCTCCTCCTTCTTCCTCCTCCCCTCCTCCTCCCTTTCTTCCTTCCTCCTTCTTCTCTTCCTCCCTCCTTTTTCTTCCTCCTCCTTTCTCCTCCTCCACCTTCCTTCACTGTCTTCCCATGCACTGGGATGAGCTCCTTTAGCCTTCATCGTACCCCATTCTGCAAGATTCAAGTGGCTTCCTATTTATTAGGACTGTAACACATGGGGATCTCTTTCAGGGCATCTGTTCAACTCTGGGGTCAAAATATATAAAAATATCATTGAGGGGCCAGAGAGATGGCTCAGCGGTTAAGAGCACTGACTATTCTTTCAGAAGACTAAGGTTCAGTTTCTAGCACATACATGGTGGCTCACAATTGTCTGTAACTTCAGTTCCAGGAGGATATGATGACATCTTCTGGTCTCTGAGGGCAAGAGGTGCCCAGACATACATGCAAGCAAAACATCCATATACATGGGATAGAAATAAAAAATTTTAAAAAATGTTCTTATGTTTTTTTTTTGGGGGGGGGACCTGGAGAATGAGGGGAAGAAAAGCGAAGATGCTAAGAATCAGTGCTATCTAGTGAGAATGGGTGGTACCTCTCACCCTCTGCTCTTCCTCTGATTCCAGTTTTGGCATACAAAGGCCAAAACCCTTTTGGAAAACCTTTATCAACAAAAATACTTACATTATAATTCATAACATGAGAAAAATTACAGTTATGAAGTAGCAACAGAATTAATTTATAGTGGGGGGTCACAAAAACATAAGGAACTGTATTAAAGGTTTTGTAAGCAATAGGAAGGGTCACTGACCTACACCCTGACCTGGTGCCCAACAGCTCTCTGAATTCTGCACTCATGACCAGGAAAATGTCATGTCACCTAGGATGGCCTAGGTGCTCACTCCTGTGTTCAAGGGTCTAGCAACTGCTCTTGGGTTGGTGACCGTGACATTGAGAAGGTAGGTATGTCTGAAACAGTAAATTTGGGAGGCTCAGCTGGGCTTTGATTGACCCACTGATCATGATGGGCTTCATGAGTGTGAACTTGACCCACATGTTTAGGAACAGCCCCACCAAACACTTCTCAGAACCAGAAGCACAAGTGCCTGAAGCTCCGCCGTAGCTAGAAACAGAACTACGGCTCAGAGGTCACCCTTTCCCTGTGCTGTTCCTGAGAGTCTATGGCCTTCTCCACTCTGCCACCTGCCGCCTACTACAAATTCCAGGTACCAGATCCCTCCCCTAGTTACAGCCTTGACCCCAAGAATGCCTCACCGGTAGTTTCTGCTGCCCACACAGTTGTTCAGCCATTTGCAGTGGTGGTCAAAGCCAGAGACACATTTGTTGCAGGAGCTGCAATGTTTGGCTTTCTTGCTCCTGGAAGAAAAATTGATAGAAACAGCCTGTTGGCCCCAAACGCACCATGGGAACTGAGTGTCTACCAAGAAATGGAGGGTGGGGCCTTCATCTGCAATCAGTGGGGGACTGCATGTCTGTGGGAAAGACAAGGCCACCTGTGCCCATGGGCATTGTTCTTGGAAGGTGAACCTTGAACTTCCCTGGGTAGGCTTGTTTGTTAGATGGGAGCCTGAAAGTTCTATATAGGAGTCAAAGGCTGGTAGTTCACCTAGTGCTTACAGTGCTTTCCTGTAGCCAAGTCAGTGTGCTGCCCTCCTCAGGTCCTGGAGACCTTGGACCCCACCAGGCATCAGCTAAACTTGCCTTCCCTCCTCCCCAGTTGGGGATGTGAAGTTTAACAGAAAAACCACAAAGAAGTGGTACACTTGCCAACCTCCCACCACCACCACAACCACCACCACAAAGAAGGGCCTGTGTGTACAAGAGGACCTGAGACTGACACAGCTGGACCTCAGACTAGAGCTCATCACACCGAAGGAGAGAGGTGTTGGGAACCAGAAGGCAGGACTGTCAGCTTACAGGGCAGGGCAGTATGTACAGTGTGGCCTGCGAGGAGGCTGTGAGCACAGGACTGAGCCTCCCATGGAGTGTCATGAAGGGCAAGTGCCCAGTAACAGCAGACTCAGCTAGGCAACTGTAGGGCCATGGGTCAAGCAGTACCCTATACCCAAACTCCTACTCCACTCACACAGTAACCTCACACAGGTGGCAATACTGGTTCTGAATCACATGTGCGTGTTTGGACCGGTCGAAGGTCGGCACAGGCTCCGAGTAGTCCTTTTTGAGTCGGACATTGGTGTCAGCTGGATCGATGGTAATTGCGACCAAGTGCACGAAGAGGTGGAATATGAACACCCCACCCATCACCTTGGCTGTCAAGGAATACACAGCCCTGGGCCTGGCTGACATGGTGCAAGGTGTCTCCCAGCAGGACAGATGGCGTTGGGGACTAAGGGAAGACCCTGGGCTCCTAGTCATTGGTGTCTGTAGCAGCTGAGGGCAGGTCCCTTAAAGATACTCCCTTTGGAGTCACAGCCAACCCAGTAACTACTGGCTACTGTGTGCACATGCCCTGAAATACCTATGCGGCCAGGACAAGGAAAAGCTATGGAAAAGAGTACTTTATATCTTGGAATGATAGCTTCAGGGGCTCAAAGTGGGTCACCTGGTAGTGGGTGTTTTCCAGATGGGGAAAAGCCATGGATATAAAAGTGGGACCAAGCCAGACCAGGCCAGGCCATGCAAGATGTGTGGGTTCCATTGGCAATAGAGTTACTGTGGGTCACAATGCAGGATAAAGCTATGTCCACCAGAAACATGAAGACTAGGCAGCAGTTGGAGGGTGCTCCCCAGCCTCAGCTTGAGTTAGAGCTTCAGGGGCCACTGGACTCTCAGGAACCGTTGGGCTTTGTCCATCTAAGCATACATGACCACGAGAGGAAAGGTTTTGTTTCCTCCATTCTTCCTCCTGTCCCTAGGATAATATACAAAGGGAGGTGCTGATCCCAGGGGCTCCCATCTCTGGCCCTGCCTCTCGGCTAGGTGGGCCAGAATTTATGAAATCTCTAGAGGGAGCCAACAGGGGCCTGTACACCACAGCCTAAGATTGTGCCAGCAGACAGGCTACTTTGTGTCCAGGCAAAACAAAGGCCATGGGCATGTACAAGAGGCTCTGCATGGATTTTAAAAGGACACAAATGGTTAGCTCATCAAGAAGCCCCTTCTCCAGCCCTTCTAAAGGTTCAGGGTTATTGGCCTGGCTTGCCGTGCTGAGTCCCAACACCACCCTGTATGCTAGGGTTGGGTTTTGTGCACAATAGGTGTTGAGGGAGCCCTAATGAAGTTCCCAAAAGAATCAATGATGTAGGACAAGTCTGAGAGAGACCTGTATTCTGATCCAAACCCTGATGCAGGTCCTGATGCTCACCCCCATCTTCCTGCATAAGCTGGACAGTGTCCAGGGTTCTGGGCATGGACACAGGACTGAGAAGCAGGTTCGGTGAATAGAGAAGTGACTGTGAGGAAGACAAAGATTTCAGGAGGACCAGAGTAGAAGCTGGTGCAGAGCTGGGCAATTGTGTGACAGAAGGGGCTGGCAACACCTGGTTTATTGCAGAACAGATTGCAGTTATAGTAGAAGCCCGTGGAGCTGGGCACAGGGTCACTCTCAGCTGTTGATATTATTAGGACTGAGAGCATGGTCCAGCAGCTGCTCCCACTCCTTGAAGCTGATCTGAGGGCTAATGTGCTTCCCTTCTGATGATTCGCAGTGAGGAGTGTGTTGAGAGCCCAGGACGTTGGTGCCTGAGGGCTGAGGACATGGGAAGTCTTACACTGCCTCAATGCTGATACTTCCTGTAACTCTTGGATAGACCTGGTCTGATGGAAACCAGTAGGCAGGTAGGAAGCTCAAGAGGCCCTTTGAGGAACCAATGAGGTAATGCTGAGGAAAACTGCTCAGGCCCTTTGTGACCACACCTTGTGCTATCCTGACCTCTCCTCTAAGCCAGCAGCATCTATACTCTACACATACGTAAGCTCTACTGTTGGGGACTCTTGGGACACAGGCTGATCACAAGGAGACTTTGGCTGCAAAGTAGTTCACAGGGTGCAACTGAGCCAGGTTTCCTTGAACCTGGACCTGCCACACAGACCCTAAAGGACAACCAGTTCCTGCCAGGAGGCCACGCTAAAAACATATATCTGGCACCTAAGGGCTCAGGTTAAATGGGGCTCAGATCTCAGATAGGCTTCATCTGTCCCTCTATGACATGGAGCACATCTTTTATCACATTCTCCTGTGTGAAGATTGTCCAGTCACACTTCACCAGCAAACTGGGTGCCACTCAAGGATACCCCTGTCACTCACAGGAATCAGGCTGACGACCTTCCTAAACTATATTTTGTCCCAAATGGCATGGCTGGCCACTCCCTGCCACACACCAAAGTGACATTCCCAAGGGCTGAAAAGAAACTTCTTCAGGATCTGCCCCTGCCTTCACTAGAGCCCTGTCTCAGTGGATAGCTAAATGTGAAAGAAGCAGGGTGAGGCATCCTCCATGGAGGCCTCCCTCCAACTCCCTCTGGAAGTTTCCATGTGAAAGCCTATGAGAACCGCAGCTGGCTGGAACATTACCTAGCAACAATCTGTGTTTAGTAAACAAACAAAGGAAGGGCGCCAGCTCAGGACACCACCCTCCTCAGCCTCCTCGAACTAGTGACCTCTCCCTCGTCCTGTTTCCGCAGGAAGAGGGGTGGCCCAGGAGAAGCCAACATTCTGGTACTGCCTGGGCTCATGATCCCTCCAGGGCAAATTCTGTGGATGAGCTACAACAGCAGCCTACGACACCCTGCTTTATACTCCCCCCACACACAACTCCTAGTTCACATTGCCTTGGCACAACCTAAGTGCCAGGACTCTAAAAGAGATTAAAGGTTATGATTAAAGGTTTGCTATTGCACAGTGGGCCCTGTTGGCTAAGCTGTGTCTCTGTTCCCTTGACAGCAGGGTGGAAGTCCTCACAAGGTGACAAGATCCTCACAAGCCACCAGTATTGCAGGCCCTTTTCTCTTCTGAACCACAAGGAGGATCTTCAGGCTTTTCTGTGGTCTCAGGGTTCCCTCAGGTCTCCTCCACAGAAAGTCCTTGCTCTCCTAGCCCAGACCCTCGCTTTCCAGCCCTTCAGAGTGCCTAGCAGGTGCCAAGTGACGCTGGTGCCCTCTAGTGGCTACAAGCTAGTACTAAGTGCTGTGGCTTGAACAGACTGCCAGTGTGGCCAGACTTGGGACAGGCTAGTAAAAGGATTCCAGACCTGAAAGGCCCAGGAAGCTGCAGGAGCTGCAGCGTCTCTGGATACTAGCTGGCGACTGAGCTACTGAATGCCTGTGGCATGGCTCTAGGAAGAAACGGAGGTCAGGCATTCCTGTGCAAGCAGGAATGGGGCAGATAGAACTCAGCTCCACTGCACAGAACACAGAATCACCTGAGAAGATCCAGGGCCAAGCAGGGGCCAAGTTGGAAATAAAAAGAAGCAAGCAGTGCACATCTCCTAGACGTATCCATGTCCCAGCACCAAAACTGGCAGACCTCACTTGCAAAATGGAGTCCTCACAAACCAAGGAAATGAGGCCGTTGGGACCAATTGATCCACTTGATCCACTGCGATTACAGACCTCAGAAAGATGGGACCTGTAGACCAACAATGTGATTAGGTGACTCAGCTGCTGAAAGAGCTGTGTGAGCCTGACAACCTGGCTCCTGTGGTAGAAGGAGAGAACTGACTTCTGAAAGTTGTCCTCTGAACTCCACACACATGCTATGGTGCACGTCTCTCTCTCTCTCTCACTCACTCGAGCATGCACATGCACACACTCAGGCCCACACACACACACAAATACTAAATGTTTTTATGAGAAACACAGCAGACTGAATTGCCAGGGCAGAAGATGGGCAAGCACAGGGAGAAGACTGCATCCCTATGCCAAGGACCAGGTGACAAAGTACATCCTCCCCCCCCCCCAAACCCCCCCCCCCCCCCCCCCCCCGCCCCGGTGCCTTTCAGAAGATCGTGGCCCCGTGTCACCTTCATTTCAAATTGCTATGTCAGAACTAAGAGAAAAACATCATCTCTCACTTAAGACATCTTGAGTAGCTCTGTTTAGGACAGCCATAGGTCTCACACACATTATTCCACACTACTGAAAGACAGATCCAAGAGAAAGGAAGCAAGATGGAAGGTAGGGAGCAGGAAGAAAGGCCCTCCTTCATGGGACGTAGGTGGGCAAGCTCAGGGAGAACGGCAGATGTAGAGATTTAGCACTGTCTGCAGCTGTGCCCCTGCAGGTACTACACCCTAATGGCAGCCGGTTGTGCTGACACTTGGATCATGCTCTTGCTGAAACTTCCTGGCCAACCTGACAGGCCACGGGCTATCTGACATCTCAGAAATGCTACAGCCAAGTGCAGAGTGGCAGTTGTCACACTCCATTAGGAAGACAGAGAAGCTCTATAGCCATGTTCAAGACTCAGAGATGACTCTATTCTGGACATTAAAAACTCTCCTAAAGGACATTTGGGAGACATTAGAAATTGCTGAACTGTTGCCTGTTTTTTTACCCATCCTTAGTAAAGCGCCCATTTACTAAGATGGTGTTGCATGGACAGAAGGAGCAGGGCACTGAGCTGTGGGACTGATGACTTCAGTATCATCTCTTATCATGGTTGTGGCTCAGGAAGCCGACAGAGTACACTGGAGAGCACACAGTAATCTCTGACGTTGCTTTTCAACTCTGCAGACCTAAGGGGCTTGAGGGCGCTTGGGTAGATGAGACTACCTCAGTTAGATGCTATTGGAGGACAGAGGGCCTGGGTGCCAGGACACAGTGGAAGCTCAGTAGACCAAGGCCTGGAGATTCCGGAAGATCAAGGAGGGTACAGAAGGGTTTGTGGAATCCATACTAGATATGGTGAGGTGGACCACCTCTCAGAGTTGGCACCTGTCACCCTAATGGGAAGAAGGGAACAAGGCTGACGAACTGCTGTATGTTTGAAGAGCATGATTCATAAGGCTACACCTTTCTGTCCTCTCCCTCATGGACACTTAAGTTGCCACGTAGTTTAGTCTTGCATGGCTCAAATACCCACTCTATTCTGGTGACTGGATAGAATCTGGGCTTTAGCAAAGGCTCCTCTTGGATCCTAGGTATGAAGCAGCCAGGAATCTGAAGTTCACTGCACATGTGGTTGATGTCTGCAGGTCACCCTCAGCCTGCCTCCCCCAAACAGATGCAAGATGGATTGAGTAAAAGTGTGTCCCGGGTGCCGGTGTCTGGGGTGTCTGTGCCTGGGATGTGTGGCTATTCAGAGTGTGCATGTTCCAGGAGTGGGGCTATTCTTGGATGCGAGTGTGCTTGGGATGTCCATATGTCCAGGGCGTGTGTCTCTGGGTGTGAGTGTGCCTGCTACGCGTGTACCTAGAACCGGTGCACCGGATGAAGTCTTCCCAGAATGCATGTGTACCTCAGACATGTGTACCCAGGATGTCTTCATCTGAAGTGTGTGTGTCTGCCCAGGATGCGTGTGCCTGTGATGTGTGTACTAGGATGTACGTATAATCAGGGTGTTTGCACCTGGAATGCAAGTTCCCAAGGTATGCGTGCTCATGATGTGTGCCCAGGGTATGCGCTGACCTGACAATGGCATTTTTAGTTTCGCTCTAAAAATAAAAGAGAAACTAACTAGCAAGACTGCATGGTCACCTGGTGTTGGCCTGCTCCAGAAGTACAGGCAGTGGAGGGCCTGTCTTTGTTATAATTTCTATTGCTGTGATAAAAACATCATGACCAAAAGCGACTTAGGGAAGAAAGGGTTTATTTCATTGTACATATCCAGGTAGCAGTCAATCACTGAGGGAAGTCAGAGCAGGAACTCCAGCAGTACAGGAACCTGGAGTCGGGAACTGAAGCAGAAGCCATGGAGGAACACTGCTTACTGTCTTGCTTACTATGGCTTGCTCAGTTAGCTGTCTTATAACAACCAGGACAACCTGGCCCAGGGAAGGCACTGCCCACAGTCAGCTTGGCTCTCCCACATCAACTGTCAATCAAGAAAACAACCTACAGACTTGCCTATGGGTCAATACTCTAGAGTCATTTTCTCAATTAAGCTTCCCTTTTCTGAAATGACTTTAGTTTGTGTCAAACTGACACAAAAACTAGCCAGCACAGGGCCCAGACTTTCAGAAAAAAAAAAAAAAAAAAAAAAAAAACTGTAGCATAAGACATTTTTTTTAAAGGTCCAGAGATTGAACTCTAAGTCCTTGGTGAGGAAGCCAGTGACCTGCATTTCCACTTAAATGTGATAATCCTGAAGTTAGTTGAAAGAAGGGATAATAAAAATGAAAGCTGAAAAATTAAAAAATAGAAAGAGGCCAACAGTAGCGAAAAGTAATAAATACAAAGGTGGTTCTCTACAAGAAAGCCAGGGCAGCGATGCATAGCTGCGATCCAAGCACCTAAGAGGCTGCAGCAGGGGGCCTGGGGGTCCAAGTGAGCCCAGGCCTTTATTCACCAGGTCCTCTATTTACCTGATCCAATTTCAGGAAAATAGAAGGGGGATGTAGGGTGAGGAAGGGGAGGGAGAGAGGGGGAGAGGAAGGAAGGAAGGAAGGAAGGAAGGAAGGAAGGAAGGAAGGAAGGAAGGAAGGAAGGAAGGCCCACCCACAAGCAGGCAATGCAGCGAAGCAGCCAGAGAAGACATGTTACTATCTGTCCTGAACCCGGATGTGGTGGCGTAGTACACATCTACTTCTAACCCTGAGAGGCTGAGCCCGGAGGGTCACAGTTCATAGCCAGACTGGGCTACACAGAAAATCCCATCCAAAAAATGTTTGTATCCTTTAGAGATGAAATGAAAGCATAGGAAATATTGTGAATAACTTTTTCCAAGAAATTTGACATTTTAGAAGAAATACTCAAATTTCATGAAAAATATAACTTACTAAAATGAACATAAGATGAAACAGAAAACCTGAATAACTTTTTACCTGTTACATTGAATTCATTCTCAAAAGCCTTCCCACAAAGAAGTCTACCACTGAGAAGAAAAGAACCTGCCACAGCAGAGCTTGGAGATATTCTCCTCCAGTTTCTTCAACCAAAGGCCTAGAGTTGCCACACTGTGGGAAGCTTCAGGGTGCTGCAACTACAAGCTATGGTACAGTAAGTGCCCTGGGTTCAATCCCTAGTACTCACTGGAAAATAATAAAGAAAATAGGGGTACTGGCAATGGGACATTAGGAAATGAGCAATAGAGCTGTGTGTTTTTCCAAAAGATAATAGCATAGTGGTTATATGCATAAAAACCAGGCTCTGATATTAAACCACAGCATTTACACGTGATAGTTTTGAACATCTGAGGTTTTTAAAGATGCTCCCTTAAATGTGCATATGAAAAATAAAGACTGGCCAGCCCTGACTGCTGAAAGGTGTGACTGTGAGATTACTGTATCCCATCTCAGCAAAGCAGACCCCCAAGATGTGACAGTATCTTCCCTGCCTCCTGTAACAGTCACTCAATCCTGTGTCTTGCCCTGTGCCTCCATCCTAACCACCGCACATATGCCTGGCTCTCCTGACTCCTAGGACCTGCAGAATATTGGCCAAAGCAAAGTGCCTTATAGCGCCTACAGCCAGAGTATGTCCTCACTAAGATAAAGGCCACCTAGGGCTCATCTATAGTTTGTGCGTACATAGGCCCACCTTGCACCAACTTGGCACCAGCTCTAATGTGGACCCATCCCTAAGGGCCTGGTTTCCCTGATCAGATGCGAAGTGTGATGGTAGATCTCGGACGCCCACCCTGATATATACACCATTCCACAAGCAAAGGAGTAACACTATAGGTCTTCCCATTTGCCTGGAGAACCATCTTTAAAGGCCTGTCCAGGAGCAGAGATCCTGTATACACTTTCCATGCCTTAGGACTGGGCTCTCTAGGACTATACAAGCACATTAGTAAGGTTGTAGGTCTGTGGCTTCTGAGGTCCTCCCTTATTTATCTAGCTACTCTGCTAGAGCAATCGAGAAGGGCCTCTCTGCACACTGTAAGAAGATGTGACTGGATTCCCTTTCCTTGGGTCACCACTTCCAGGATCCCTACTGTCACCATGTATCTAGTAGATTCTACATTCACAGTAGCAAGAGCCCCTTCTGTCGGGCAATGTGGGGTCATAGGGCTGACTTCAGAGCCACAGGAACAAGTAGTCTAGGCAGGGATAGAGCCCATTGCATAGGCATGATGGGGTTCAGGGGCAATTCTCTTGAAGACCTTCAGAAGCCCCTCCACCTCCAAGAGATAGACAGCCCAGGGGCCCACTCCACTAGCACAAAGGATACAGCATAGGCAGCACATTTCCAGCTAGTTGGTAGAAAGGGGATGAAGATCCCAAAGGTGACAATGGACATGGCCAGGTAGGTGGTCCAGGATATTGCCTGGAATGAATGGAGGGGTGGTGACCAGCCATTCACCCTAGACAGAGGGCGTGGTAGGATCTTCTTCACATTGTTGGCCTGGGCTTCTGGGAGGACCCGGTTCTGTTTCATGCCACAGATGTTCATCTGAGAGATAAAAAGGGCACAAAGCTGTCTGTCTCTGGGCATAGAATGAGTGGCCTGCAATACCATTTTCCATTGTCAGAGAGTCACCAGGACCTGGGCCAAAAGCTGATTATCTATATGGCAGGTTGGTTTGGCTGACTAGGGTTGGCAGGAGATCCCTATCATGACAGGTAGGTTTGCAGCCCCCAAGATAGTGGGCACAAGGCTGAGTATGTCTACCCCATCTCTGTGATTCCAGTTTCCCGTGAATAGACCGCTGGTTGGGCTAGCTCTACTGGACTGCCACATCCCTCCTGGACACAATTCTGTCCCGAACGCTCAAGTGACAAATATCAGACACGACGTAAAGAGAATACTGAGGTCTTTCTATGTAAGAACCCAAATGCATTCATTTCCCTAGGGCCCTACCACCTGGTACACTTCCTTCTAGAAAGGTGCTGCTGTGAAGGGAGAGCACTTAGAGAGGGAGCCTGGGACAAAGAGAAGAGCACAGTGCCCTGATTTCACAGGAAAAGGGACCTAGCAGTGAGCCAACAAGATGAGCCTTCATCTTCCTACCAGCCCCAAAGTTCACCTTTGATAGTAGCTGTATAGGAACACTCTTGCACCATGCACACCACGCATAGAATATACAGTCCACAATACACACAGAATACCACTCACCACTTGATGCGTGAGCACCACACAATTCTTAGGACCCTGGACTCCTCCTCTTGCTACCTCGCATGCCCACGTTGTCTTCTCTGCCTGGCATCTTACTTGCCAATATCCGGGGTTGCCTCCCTCCAAGTTACACCCACCATCTGAACTGGAGCCCCTCATTCACTCAGCTCATAATAGTGAAATTGATACTTTCAAAATGTCAGGACTAAGGATGCCTATGATTCTGGAAAGCTGTGAGATGTGACTTTAAATTCAAGAATCAGTGGTGCTGGAAGCTTCTGGCATCTGTGACTCTTCTGGCTCAGGTCTTTTGCTTGTAGGTTTCAGTGTGGGATTCTGCCATCAGTACTAACATAGCTATAGCTAACATTCCCAGAACTTTCTGCATATTACAGTCATGAATTCTGTCCTTATATCTGGATTTAGGGGCCTCCCATGATTCTCTTTGAACTGTCCAACCCTGCTGTTATCCACCCTGCTCATGATTTCCAATCAGTGCCTCCATTTCTCAGGAGGAGCCTTCCCAGTCTTGGCCCTCTCATTGTATGTCCCCATGGAGATGTTCATAAGCAGAAATACTGCTAGCCCCAAGAGCCTAGAGAGGTCACATGATAGCTGGGGTCTCCAGTGGGCTGAGTCTCCACATGTGAGGCTTTGGCCCAGGGAGTTATGAGACAAAACCCTACTGCCATTGGCCAATGTCTAATCCGCCTTCTTACCTTTCTCATCAGGTTGAGCAACACAGGTCAGACACCTCTTGCTCAGTGCTGACATGTTAAAACAGTAGTGGAACATTCTCATGTACAAAGCAGATCTAGAACACCTCACAAAGGAAGGTTCCACAGCTCATAAAGCCACAGGCCCTTCAACCAAGATTACCTGCTGGTGCCCAGGGAACAGAACAGAGATGGGAAACAATGGGAAGCATAGATGGGAGGTGGGGGTGGGGGGCTAGCTGGGTCCCACAGGTGGGACTCTGAGGGCAGAGCCCAGCTTCACCACCCATACCTGAATTTTTACATGAGTTTTGACTGGGAAACTATTGTAATCTCTTAATGAAGGCCATCAGCTTGTGTGTGGGTCTGACAGGAATAGCCAATCCAACTTCTTTACACTTGATCCTCATGTGTTTTTGTTTTGTTTTGTTTTTCCTTCAGAAGCTGAGGTGCACATGCTTCATAGAGAAACACAAAGCTCTAAGCCTGACCACTATTGCCTTGCAGACTGTTCTTGTCTGGTGCCATGGGCTGTGTGGCCCAGGGATGCTTCCTACACTATGGATGCTGAGCGGAGAGTTGATGAAGCCCCATGCTCTCCTGAGAACTTCCAAACACGGTACTAGTCAGTGTCTTAAATTTTAGCTTAAATGTTTAGTTCCTATGTGTGGGCTCCCAAGATATCTGGATGCTCCCAGTGTGGGCTGACTGCTGATTAATCCCTGGAACAGAGGGACAGGATACATTCCTTTCCATTCGCAGCCCCTATGGTGGCATGCATCACCCCTAGAAAGCCACCTGCAGGCAGTATGTTGCAATGGCTGCTCTGCTGGGTGCCCACACAGCCCAGGGGCTGGAGTCTAACCTGAAATCACTGTGGAGAGTGTATGGCGAGCAGGTGATTAAGAAACTGGAACATACTGTAGACAGTGTGTGGGAGAGGGTGAGAACATGGCAGAGTATGCAGGGAGGGAAGGCCAGCCTGTTACGGTGTGCCACCAACTGCAACTCTGCTCTGGACAGGCTGGGGCTGGAGGAATGAGCGGTGAGCTAGTTCCTTCATGTGTTGCTGGGCTCTCAAGGGTGACAGGAAGCCCCTCAGAATGCATTTCCCCTCATGTCATCACTGTGTGGTTCTTGGGATCCCTCCACATATTCATGACCTCTCTGCAGGGCTGGACTGGAGTAGTCTTGGTAAAACGTCCTCATTCTCAATGAAAAGTGCTGCCTCCTGCTGAACGCCAATGTCTGGCCAGTATTCACTAAGGTCTGCAGTGACTGTCCCTGTTAGAGTGAATGGTTGTGCCAATGTTCTTTACTCCTTTCCTTCCAAAGGTTTGGAGACAACCACCCTGTGTACATACACAGAACGGCCCGTTTGTAGACTTCTTGCACGCCTCTCACCTGCACACTCCCACACCTGTACATACACTCCCACACCTGTACATACACTCCCACACCTGTACATACACTCCACATTCACACACCCTCATCTGCACATGAACAGTGTTACATACCTTCCCCTGTGTAATCTCCACCTGGAAGCATTCCAATACTTACCTCACCTGCACACACACATGCCTCTACCTACCTTCACCTGAACACCTCTCATTTGACTTGTGCTATACACATTCCAGTCTAAAAGATATCTTACATCTTCACCGCACCTCTTCCTTTCCTGGGACAATGGTAGTTTCCAGGATTGAGAAGCAGGTAGTGGACAAGCCCATGGGTGACATCCAGCCAGTGAGGTTCAAGATTTACCCTGTATACTATCTAATCAGCTGATAGGAGTTTCTGGCTTGCCTAGGAAATGTCTGGCTTCCACAGCCTCCTCAGTACCCATACTGAACAGTGGCCAAGCTGCAGTGCCAGGTGAGGGGAGGTCACCTAAGTAAGTCTGAACTCCAAGATGTAACAGTGAAAGGCAAACACAATATCCTAATGTAAAATACCCAGAATTATTAAGTCCAGAGAATTAGCTAGTGACTTCAGTGAGCATGGAGTTTCTTTACAGAGTGATGAAATGTTCTGAAACTTAATGGGTGTGTGTGTGTGTAAGTGGCTTCATAATACTAGAAAGGTATCAAATCAACTATATAATTTAAGTGGTAAGTGGCTTATGGAGTTAATTTCATCAAATTAAAGAGAAAAGGTCTTTCAACAGTGAAGGCACTTAAGTTTTTCCTCCGTTCCTCTGAAAAGGTGCCTGGATGCCCAACTGTCTAAAACAGCTCATGTACCCATGGCTCTACCTGTAGCTCAGGTTGAGGCCCAAGAAGCAACAGTATCTCCCGAGGCTCACATACAGTCCTCCTACTGTGGGGACCACAGAACACGGACCTCCAGAGTACAGTCCAAATGCCATTTGCTAGCCCAGGCTCCCATTCTAGCTCATCACAGAGGCTACCTTGGCTATGTGTAGAGGGCCTAAGGTAGAGTACCAGGGAGAAAGAGGCCCCAAGAAAAGCTCTGTGTTCCTCCAAGGTTGCCACTCAGATATGCTGCCGGACTGCCTATGCTCGAGAGCCTCAAGACTTGTGCAGCACAATTCATCCATGATGCTGCAGACCCAGAATCAGCTTTTCCACTCTCCCTTCCCGTGGGGGCACTGGCCCAGAGCTAAGTTAGCACCAACATGGAGGCAGCAGTTTTAAAGCCAAGACATTCTGGTCCCAGGAAACAGGCAGTCCTTTCCCGAGGGCTTCTCCTGGCTCAGACCAGACTTAGCTGCAATCCCTTACTAATGCTTTATCTAGCTGTGGGATGTTCTGGCCTTTGCCAATAATTGTGGCAAATCTCAAGGATGTCCATATATCACTGTTGCTTCTAGCACTGCTTGCCTGTGCCAAGTATGCCACCTACTACACCTCTCTAGCCATGGCCCTTCTCCCCTCAAAACTGAACTTCCATCTGTAGCTGGCCTGTGAAGGTCGGGTCTTCTTTGCTTTTTTTATTCCAGAAAAGGAGCAGGGTGCACAGCTGGTCTACAGGATACACCAGTGTCCCCAACATCACAGCAGAAGGGATGATCATACAGAGTCACACCTTAGGCATCTCTTTATTAGGACCCATGTTCACGTATTTTGCAAATACAAACAGGTACTCAGCAAATACATCCAGTTTTGAAACATTTTATAGCTGTGAATACTTCATTCTAAAAGGCGGGCTGGTTCATTATTTGTCAGGGAGACAACTCTCTCCTCAGGCTCAGTGACCACACAGAAAACAGAAGCACCCTCTGAAGGCCTGTTCTGCAGGCTCCCCTTCAAGAACTGCAGGGAGGCTGTGCAGAACTCATGCAGAATGACATTATCATAAGCAAGCTTGGTTTCTGGTGCTCAGAAGAGTCCACAGAGTTGAGCCATCTGGTTGTAACCCCACTGTGTTCTGTTGTCACTGCTCAGAACTTATGGGACATGGCGCTGCTGGGCCTGTGCTGCAGACATGACAGTACAGACAAGCCACCATCTTCCTCAGGCTGCTACATGCCAGAGACGATGAGACAAAAGTTTCTGTCTTGTGACAAGAACTGTGTATCAAATAAAACTTAGGAAAAAAAATAAAATATCTGGAAAACCCACAAGTTAGTTCTTGGCAGAAACTGCAGGTTCTGGAGACTGAAGGAATTCGTAAGGGTCATGGGTGACATCTGGCTGCTCCCCAACACTAAGGCGAGAAGGACTTCCTGTAAGTTTGAAAGAACATGGCATTTAACTGCAAAGCTCAGGAAACAACATCTGTGGCTGGTATTTACAGAGACAAATGTCCTCCCTGGCAGTAGACGCAGGTGCACTCTCATCCGAGCTGAATCAGGGACATCTGCAACTTCTCGGGCTCTGTTCTGCTTAACATTCCGATTACAAGGTGATCATAGTAACTAACAACTCTAGTTCTTCCTCTGGCAGCTGTAGCCAGGCTACCTTTGAAGGGATCAGGATTCACTGTGTACACAGACTACTTCAGGATTGCATGTAAGGTCAAAAGAGGACAAATGGCAATGGAGGCTAGGGAAAGTAGTTCCTAGAGGCCTGGCTCAGTTGCTCTGGTTAAGCAGACTTGAGAAAAGACAGACATGATTGAAGAAAGAACTGCAGTCACCAGACTGAACAGTAATGTGCTCATAGGAAAGTTGATTGAGCAGAGATCTTAGGACTGATAAGGGTCTGTAATAGCTTTGCCGGGTCCCATGTAGGATGTGATCCATGTGGGAAGAGGAGGCTCTATGAGATGTGAATGACTTATATCAGCATGTAAATGGTAAAGTGTAAAAGCAATCAAAAGGAAAACCAAATAAAGCAGTCTGTCCAGGCCACTCAAAGGCAAATAGGGTAAGATTTGCATAAAGCCAAAATTCACAAGGAAAAAAGCTTACAGAAAGTCAAATGTGATGTTAGCGAGCTACTGGAAGGCTTTAAAGCCTGAGCAACAGTTCATAGACATAAGTGATAAAACCTTAAATGAAAAACATTAAGCTTGTCTTAGAGATGGGTAATCAAACTAGTTATCCAGCCCTCCCTCCCTCCCTCCCTGAGTTTACTGTATATATTTCCCTCCTATAAAAAGTACACTTGGGACGGGGGTTTTGTTTTGTTTTGATCTAGACCTGGTTTTTTCAACAGTTAAGTATGGCCAGGGAAAGGAAAGAGCTGTGGTGCTAGCCCAGAGCCTGTCCTGACTAGGCATCTAGCCGCAGTGGCAGGCACGGCACGCCGGGGTGCAGCCCTGCTTCCTCTTGGTCTTATGCCAGAATGAGCAACACAAGCTGGCCCAAGCAAGACCACATGGGACAAGGGTATGCACAGCGGATTTGTGATGGCAACAGTGTTCCAGGTGAGGGAGGTGAAGGCTCATGAAAAACAGCCATTTATAGAAGCCTGAAAAGGGTAGTGTCTCCGACATCAATGCTACCCCACAGCACCGTTCTGGGGAAACAACACAAATGGTGAGACTGTGCTATGCTGTATAGACCCTGCTAACGTTTCCTTTTTAGTTGCTCTTTAGCCATCCAAAACCAGATGGGACTTCGAGTGGAGAGTGGTAGACCTTTCTACTCTGGAAAAAAGTTTCATTATATTAACAGCTGAGGCCGTAAAGATTTGAAAATGGACCTGAAAGGATGGTAAAAGCCACAGTTAAAAGAGTTTGAATGAAGGCACTGTGCTGGCTAGTTTCTGTCCTCAACTGAAGAACAGACTGGCTTGTGGGCATTTTCTTGATTGCTAATTGATGCAAGAAGGTCCAGCCTATTGTTTCAAAGGCCCATGCCCAGCCCAGTGTGCTTCTCTTCCAGCCTGCTGCTTTTGAAGATGTAAGCTCTTAGTTACTGATCTGGTGCCATGACTGCCTGCCGATCACCACCAGACTTCCAACCATGCTGATTATAGACTAATCCTCTGAAACTGTAAGCAACCCCCTCCCCCTTTTTTGAGACAAAGTCTTTCCATATAGCACTGACTATCCTGGAACTCACTATGTAGACCTGGCTCACCTCAAACTCACAGAGAGCCACCTGTCTCTGCCTCCTGAGTATTGAGGGTAAAGGTATATACTACCATGCCTGGCACTTTAAGTGCTTTGTTTTATAAATTGACTTGGTCATGGTGTCTCCTCACACCAACAGAACAGTAACTAAGATACCACGTAAGGTGTGCCTGGTGATAGAACAGTGGCATGACTTTTGTGTTCAACAACCCACTTTCGGATTGAATTAACACAGGAAGAAATTCACATACAGTACTGTAATCCAGGGTAAAGGAAGTGACTGGGGAGGTCACTGGCCTCAGTAGGAAAGTAACTACTGCTGTTTTGTTAAATGGACACGATATGCCTTATCAATCTGCCTTTGAAACCCCTTTGTGCTTACACCCACAGAGAACTACTTCTGTCAGCCCCAGCTCTAAATAAGAAAGACTGCTGATGTGTCATAGTGGTCCAATGCTTGGTCACAGATGGAGGAAAACAGTCCTATCACTCACTCCAAGGAACATCACGAAAGAAGAGCCAGAAGGAATGACTTCCCTATGCTCCTCTAACTGACTCCAAAAATCTCTCTGGGTCACTAAGCTATACTTGGGTAGAACTATTTCTCTGGGCTATTGTCGGTGCTGTATCCGGGGAAATGGCACGGCTCAAGCATTTTTAAGGAGCTAGAGAGACAACATGTGAAATCCTACATGTGGCTGGAATACTCAGAATGTTAGTGGTATGGCTCATCTCTCCTTAAAACAGAAACCTCTCACCAGGGACAGGTACATGTTCTCCCAATAGAAAATGAACACTCCTTGGTTGATACACTCAAGGAATAAAATATGGAATGGCAGAGGACAGGTGGCAACAAATCTCTTACAGAAACAAATATCCTGGTCCCCAGGGATGCACAAGGGTGGAGAGACGTCCTGTGCCCAGGGTCCGTGGGCCTGATCCCAGCTCCAGTGCAGGCTCCTCCTACTAGCCTGTGTGAGGCCCTTACCTGGAGGGTGCTGCTCCCTCTCAGAGGCAGTGGACAGAGAGCTAAGATTGGAGGACGGCCGGGAGCCTCCTCGCTCTGCTTGTGCTTCATGTAGGTCCTGCAGGAGCCTGGTTGTCTCATCCAAGTTCAAGTGGCTATCATCATGATCCAGCTCCTTTTTCACTTTCCCTGTGACAAAAAGGATGCTGGTAAATGTAGTCAGCACATGGACTAGGCACATTGTGTAACTGTTCTGTAAGATCGCTGCTGATTGGGCTCACAGCAGAGGGAACCCCATCTGATGATCGGCCAAGGGCTGGTTGTAGGCAAGGAAGCAGACCCAGTGTCTCTCACTCAAGCAGAATGCTACACTGAATCTCAGCCACCCAATGCACCAACACCATGGACAATTTTGTGTCTGATGCTGGTCTCCTGCCATAAACAGAATAAGGACAGAGTACACAAATAAAGACACTGAGCAGAGTCTCCACTCAGCTTCCAAACCTAAGAGCAGACCAGGATCCAGTGTTGTCTTGTCTCAGCAAAGGACGACCTTGAACCTCTGATAGTACATAGTTTAGCCAGAGGACCTAGGAGTCCACATTTGACTGTATGAAGAATGGCCTTAGGAACATTACGGAAGAGGAGGCAGAAAGATTGTAAGAGCCAGAGAATCAGGTAGTTTTCTGTGAGATTGTGTCGCCTAGTAATAGCAGAAACTATACTCATAGTCTCACCAGCCTGACTGCCCAAACATGAGTTGAACAAGGATAGCACCAATGGTCATGCAAACACAGGAGGAAAGCCCACGAGGCCCCAACCCTACATAAGGAACAATAGGCAACTACAGAAAGCTGGGAAAGGGAGGTATGCCAAAAAAGAGAACACCAACTGGTTGTTCAATGACAGATGGTCATCCCTGAAACATACACACAAGGTAACACTATATGGACCGAACATCTTCTAAAAGTTGTAAAGGAAAGAAAAATCTTACAAGTGCCAACACAAAGGTAGTCTGTATGCAAGAAAGTGCTCTGAGCAGCCTGGGCCACTGTTCTTAGGAACACTGGTATTTAGCTTTATTTATTTATTTCAGGAGGCAGGAAGTCCCCACCACTAATAGACACTATGTATATGCAGAGTATGAGCCATATCTACTCCTGTGACATCTGGAACCCAGAGGTCAAGCCAGGACGGGTGCACGTGGTGGCACCTGAACAGCCCCCACCCAATCAACACCCAGGTGCCGAGAACCTATCAAGCATGCAGACACCAATCACTGAAGGACTGAAGCACGTGCCCTCTAACTCCTTGGGGGCCTGCATCTGGTTCCCTCTGGACTTTTTCTTAGTGCTCTTAGTGCCCCTTCCCTCCAATGACTGCTTTGTTTTGTGTTATAAAATAAAATAAAATAAAATAAAATATAATAGTATAAAAAGAAAAAAAAAATCCTAGCCCTGAATCCCAATAGGTCATGGCATCTGGGGTGTCTTGGGGACTAAAACAGAGTTGACAAAAGACAACGAATAGAAAGATGGCAGATATGAACCTGATTCCTAAAAACTATTAAAACACAAATTACCTACAAATACTCCAGCCAGAGGCAGTGTGAGGATGTACACACTTCATTACGTTACCTTTATAATGTTCACAAAGACCTATGTTCTCAGCCCGATACTGCTGACTCTGGAGCCATCCTCACTATGAAATGTGCCACCTCTCCATGTAATAACTTTAAATGGCCCCCAGGCACTGCTCTAAAGGAGGACCATAGGCTAATCAAGAATATGCTAAGAGAAGCAAGGAAGGGTACAACACAAGACACTGTCAAGGGACCTAGCAGTCCTCGATCCTAGGTTCCTTAGGTGAAGGAAAACACACCCCACCTCATGGAAGATGGCATTTCCCATCAGTAGAGAGCTCATCCTTCAGGATATGAGCATGCTGACACATGGCTGACATACTGTGCACATGACTAGCACCAAGCATCTCAGCTACTGAACAGGTACAGCTCTAAGTAAGAAAGGCCCAGGAGCACAGGGCCAGGGCTATTTGTAGCTTCTCTTCAGAGTGGCATGCACCACTGTGTGGGGTCAGTGATAAAGGTCACTTCCGTCTAAGCCTGACAGTCTAAACAAAGGAATCTGAAGAAAACACACATCACTTCTACTTCCTAGTCTCTTATAAAACAATGTTGTATATTGGTGCTTTGTTATTTGGGGTTTTGTGTGTTTGTTTTTTGGTATTTTTGGTAAAAAGAATGAAACAGAGCATTATTCATGCTAAGCAAGCACTCCACCACTGAGTTGCACAATACTTCTCTGACACCAGGGTTTCTAACTGGGCAACCAGCAGCTATCAGCTGGGTGTCCTGTTCCTCTAGTCTCACGCTGTCCCCTGGAGACAGCATCTGGGCCCATATGCTGAGGGTATAGATAGGCCCTAACACAGCCCAGGGTAGCTCCTGTTCTGACTAGTGCTAAGTTGACTCCCCACAGGTTCTCCTGGACTGTGTTATTTACCAGGGCAGCCTGTGAACACAGAGAAACCAAAATGATGCTTTCTTCTAACATCACAGGTAAGAATGGAATCAATGTGAGAAGCCACATACAATAGTGCCCTGGATGCCTCACCAAGAGAGCTGAGCATGGACACATCCAGGGAGACGTCAGGATATGGTTTCATCGACATGAAATCCAGAACAGGGCCACCATTATCTCCCAGTGGGTCCCCAACCTGCAGAAGATGAGAAAAAAGATGGTACAAATGTCAGCTGATGCCAGCTGTTGTAAGTCTAAATTTGAGCTAAATTTGAGCCCATCTCTCAGTAAGTGACACAAATGAGCACTGTTCTAGGGGCTTCAATCCAAGGCACATGGAATGTTAAGCTTATTAATGGAAGTGTAAATCCAAGTCCAGAGACCTGTTCAGATCAACATAGCTCTGACAACTTTCCTCTCTACTAAGAGCAAAAAAAAAAAAAAAAAAAAAAAAAAAAAAAAAAAAAAAAAAAAAAA
>NW_026596440.1:5583874-5601239 GCF_907164565.1 Psammomys obesus | reverse complement strand
AAAAAAAAAAAAAAAAAAAAAAAAAAAAAAAAAAAAAAAAAAAAAAACAAAACAAATAAACCTTTGCTAATGTCTTAGGGAATTCATTAGCACTATGGGAATACGGGAGGTAAGGCATAGGAAGGCCAAACAGACAGACACGTAGAACTCAAGAGCCCACCACCACTCTTTTTAGGAGCAATGTGACAGATTCCAAAACCAAAGCTTTCTCTTTCAGTAAGGGTGGGACTGCAGTTCCCCAGGGCTCTGGAGCTCCTGCTGCCCAACTTCTGCTCATGTTCCCATACTTAGACCTCACAGTATTCCCTGTGAACTGAGACTCAACCCCACACTTGACTACCTCAGGTACACAGGCCACTGCTGGTCAGTGGATAAACTTTGTGGCACAACTTCATGGTGCTGCCTACCATGTCACACACAGGGAAATGGCCCCCACCCCCCCCTTGAGGACAGTGCCTAGGACAGTGTTTTGAACTTGTTTCTGAGCTTAGAAGATTACAGCCCTCTGTTCAGGTCACCACGCTAGGTAGATGAGGAAAAGCAGTGACCCTGAAGTTCCTCATCGGGAACTAGCAGCTCCTAAATAGAAAGAAGAGGCTGTCCAGCCACTCCCTGCAATGGCTAAGGACCATCAGTCATCACACAAACCCCAAAGCTGCACTTCTACTCACATGCTTAAGAAACCTACCTTCACCTCATCTGCAGGTCTCACAGGACCGCTCCTCCTCTGCAAAGTAACAAGATAGGAAACAAGTTTTTCCAGTGCAATTTTGACATTGTAATTCATTTACATTACACTAACAGTGGCTCATTCACTGCCTGGGGCTCTGCTCATTATAGCCTCACTACATCCATGGCTAAAGCAGGGGTTTTACGGGACTCTTCACAGGTGGCAGTGAAGGTAGACCACGGCTAGCCAACTCATTCCACATCAGGCAAGCGCTCAGATACCATGCTATGGCTGGGGTGAAGAAGGACGTTGGTAAGAGGCTCCCCAAATTTACATCAAAGCCAATATTTAAAACAAACCAAAATGGGCAAGTTGAGAAAAACAGGCCTGACTATTTAGCCTAGAACCTGACCAGGTACCTGAGACCGGATGTGGCACGATGGAGGCAGCAGTGACATCCATTCTACTTCTGCAGCGGGATGAACTACCCACACCTTCATCCTGTGCTCTGGCAAGAGGACCTTAAAAACATCCTACTCGTGTGCACATTCCTCAAAAAGGGCCCCTCAACGTGCAATTCTACATCCATGAATTTGTCCCAATGTTTCTGAGATTCAGTTATGCAATTATTTTCACCAACTTTTAATTAGAAATACGGTCTTTATTTTACCATCTGTTCCTTGCAGAAGATTCCTTTAGCGTTATATCTTGAGTGCTTAGTGGCAGTTTTAGTGCTTCTGTACATATAAAATTATTCAACCCTAATGAAAGAACTCACCTGTAGTCAATTAATCTAGAGTTCACCAACAGCACAACCTCATTTCAGGGCCACAGGAGCAATTTCATACCAGACAAGGTTAGGTAGAAATGGACTATGGTGGGCCAGCAAGATGCTTCATCAGGTAAAAGCACTTGCTGCTCAGGCCTGACAACCTGAGTTCTACCTTGAAATCCATGGTGAAAAAGAGAACTAACTCAAAAACTGTCCTCTTTTTAGGCCGGGCATGGTTGCGTACACCTTTAATCCTAGCACTTGTGAGGCACAGGCAGGTAGATCTCTGTGAGTTCAAGGCCAGCCTGGTCTGCAGAGTTCCACGATAGTTCCAGGACTACACAGAGAAACCCTGTCTTGAAAAACAAACAAACAAAAAAATTGTCCCTTCTTCTTATGTGCATCAGATATTACACGCTCACAAAGTAGTAAGAAAGGGTTTTAAATAAAGGACTTGGGCTGAGCTAACTCCCACCTGGAAACAAACACAGGCGGAGACTGCAACCTGCACAGGTGCCAAGCACATGGCTGATAGGGCTGCATTCTGGATGAGTCCCATCTCTTCAGACAAAGAGGCTATCAGTCCAGACAAAGAGCCATGGGCCAAAACAGTCTCAGAACTAATGCTGAAAGACACTTTTTAGAACTCCACCTAGCCAGAGCAGAGACTCTCTGGGGAACTTTGGCCTTGAGAAGATCCAGCGGTATCACTCTTTAGTATTATGTTCACAGAGCCCTTGAATGATGGCTGCCCTTGGCAAAAGATCACAAGTAACACCTTCCTGTCAAAATAAGTTCAATGCTCTTTAAATGAAGAAAACAAAATCTTATGGCCTTGAGAAACAGCTCAGTTAGTAAAGTACTTGTCTCGCAAGTTTGAGGACCTGAGTTGGACCCTAGAACCCAAATAAGTGCTGGACATGGTGTACACTTGTAGGTCCGGCACTGGGAAGATGGAGACAGGTGAATCCCTGTGGTTTGCTGCTCAGCCAGCCTAGCCCATCCAGCTAGCTCCACACCAGTGAGACCCTATCTAAAAAAACATAAACCAACCAAATAAACCCAAAATTAAGTGCCTGAGGCACAACATCTGAGGTTTACCTCATATGCACTACACATACACACACACACACACACCCCGCAATCACCCGTGGACTGGGGTATTCCTTGGTGGTAGAACATTTGTCTAGAATGTAAAAAGACCCATATTTGATCCTTAGTACTGGGGAAAAAAATCTTACTGGCACTGTCCAGCAGAAACACATTGTACACACATGTCTAATTTGAACATAAATACATCTTGTTTATGGCTTATGAACATAACACACTGTGGATCTGAGCTGGCTTCAGGCTATGGTATGGCAGGCCTAGTCTTGACAAGCAGACATCACAAACGGAAAGCAAAGACACAAACGGACACAGATACTTCCTCAGAAACAATTAATGTTAGTCTTTGTTATAGTAGAAGGAAAAGTCCACCTACACTCATGCCAACAGAAAACAAGTTTCAAAGGTATAGGCAAAGACTTTCAGACACAAAAGCTGAGAAGAGCTCAAATCTATACTGTAAGAAAACAGCACATTCACGCAATGGAATACTACTCAGCTATTAAAAACAAGGACATCATGAAACTTTCAGACAAATGGATGGAACTAAAAAAGATCATCCCAAGTGAGGTGACCCGGAAAGACACACATGGTATGTACTCACTTATAAGCTAATGTTAGATCTATAGTACACGATAACCATACTACAATCCAAGAGGCTAAGTAACAAGGAGGGCCCAAGGGAGGGTGCTGGAATATCACTCAGAAGGGGAAATAGAATAGACAGCAGAAGTGGATGAAGACAGGAAACTAGGCAGGAGATGGAATGGAGAGGAAAACAAGGATGAGGATCAGATGTGGGGAGAATAGGGGTGGTGAGAGGGCTGGGAACAAAAAGGGAAACTAGGGGTGGTAGAGACATCTCTTTGTCAAGCTGGAGGCCTGTGACAGGGTAGGCTCCTGGGAGGATACCAGTGTGACTCTAGCTGAGACTGAAACAGGGGGGACATGAAGACTAAAGTGCCCACCTCCTAGCCAGGCAGGACTAGTGGAAGGAGGGGAACAACAACCCACGGACAAAACCTTTGGTCCAAAAATTACCCTGCCTATAAGAAGTGCAGGGATAAAGAGGGAACAAAGATTGAGGGAATGTCCAACCAATAATGGTCCAACCTGAGACCCACCCCACGGTAGAGGGCCAGCCCCTGACACTATTAATGATGCTCTGCTATACTTGCAGACAGAAGCCTAACTTGACTGTTATCCGGGAGGCTCCAGTCAGCAACAGACTGAAATAGATGTTGGGACTTGCAGCCAAGCACGGGTGGAGCTCCGGGGGTCTTGTGGAAGTGTTGGGGAAAAGATGGAACCTCACAAGAAGACCAACAGAGACAACTAACCCATTCACATGGGGGCTTTCAGAAACTGAGACATCAGCTGAGGAGCATGCATGACCTGGACCTAGGCCCCCTGCACACCTGTAGTCAGTGGGTGGCCTGGTCTTCATAATGGGTGCCTAGCAAGTGGAGGGGGTGCTGTTTCTAACATGGACTCTATTGCCTGCTTTTGGATCACATCTCCCTGACAGGGCTGCCTTGCTGGGCCTCAGGGGATGAGGATATGCTCAGTCCTGATGTGACTTTATGTGCTGGGGAAGGTTGATATGGCGAGATGGGGCCTCCCCTTTTCTGGTGGGAAAGAAAGAGGGGAAGGAGGAAAGAGGGGAATGGGGGATTGGGAATATCAGGAGGGAAGAAGCACCCATAAACAGAAATAAAATTTTTAAAAAAAGGAGTCACAAAAATTTTCTCAGGAGTTAAAAAAAAAAAAAAAAAGGAACAGCACATTCTTTAGGAGGAAGAATGATGATAGCTAATGAAAGAAACATGGGCATAGGTTAAGGAAGAGATGACAAGCAACTGCCAAACTTTTTTTTGTAAGTTCTTAAAAGCAAAATGTAAAGTTCAACAAGCCAAGCAGCCAGCAATGACCTCAAGAGCTTGCCTCCCTGGCATCTAGTGTGCTGGACGAGCACTCTGCACAGGAGTGGCACCAAGCAGCCTGCAAAAGCTCACCAACTGCAAAGCCCACCTGCTTCAGCTGGAAGATCATCCTTGAGTGATCTCCACCTGTGATTTGGTCCAGGAGGTCATCTACCATCTTCTTGCTGTAGCTCCCAGCATCCTTCACAAATTCCTGCAGGCTAGAAGGAGAGTGTGTGAGAGAATGTGGTGAAAAAGCATCCAATTTCAAGGTTTGCCGCCAACAGTGACAATGATTTTGATTCCAGAAGTCCACTGCCAACACCTCTCCTCAGTCCTCTGGGAGTTTCCCAGATATGTGTGGGAAAAGACATATCTCTCAATTTTTAAAGCGGTTCATAGAAAAAAAAATACACACACACACACATACACACACACACACACACACACACACACACACACACACACACACACACGGATATACATCTCCAGAAATTAAAGGAAAAACAAAGGCAATAACACATGCGGGTACCCAATCCACATAAAATCCTAAGACATGCTGGTTAGTCTCTAGAGAAGGCTGTCTGTATCTGCCAGTCTGACATTTAAAGTATAGGCAGCATGGAACATAGAAGGGGTGGTGGTCTCAGGGCACACATTTGAAACACTTTGATTTCTGAACCATATGAATCTACTAGTATAAAAATAAAACTTAAAATATAGTAGTAGAGAACAAAAATCCCCTAGACTAAAGCATCAAGGATAGCCTCACAAGGCTCCTAGACCTTGAAGACCTTCAGAGAGAGAAGCAAGCCTGCTGGCCTAGAGCTAAACTAGAGAAGCCCACCTGCTGACAGAACACAGGCCACCATCTGGAATACCATGACCATGTGTACAAAGGGCACCTCTTGAGGACAGAGACCTGGGATGCTCACAGATAGACCCTGACAACCCCACAGCCCTGCTCGTTTGTTTTGTATTGCCTCTGCAACTGTGAGGTGGTGCCATCTTCAGGTAGTTCTCTGTGACACCTAGAACCCAGTGTTTCTGAGTGACCTGTGGAACCTGAACACATTCCAGGAGCACACACCTGGGGAGGATAGTAGAATGCCAACGGTGTGAGGGCAAGTGCTCCCACTGCCCTCAAGGACTAGAGCTGAGAACTAGAGCTGAGAACGAAAGATTGGTGCCTACTAGCCAGCAAGTACTCTGACTATGGAACTTCGCCCTTCCTGCTGACTTACCACACTTTTCTCTCCTGAAGGAAACCCCTTCTTTCACTTCCAAATGGGATTTTTCTGTTTTGTTTTGTTTTGTTTTTCAAAGAAGTTTTTAGAGGCTAGCAAAGTTCAATTATCCACGAAAATCTAATGAAATTCTACAAAGGTAACCCACTTCTATTTTGTATAGTAAAACAAAATACAGACAATATGGAGATGCATTCTTGCATCTGTTTTTAAAAAACATTATTGTTTAGTTATATGTGCACATTCATGTTTGTGTGGAGTGCATGACCATGAGTACAGGTGCCTGCTGAAGGGGGAGTTGGATCCCCTGGGACTGAAATTACAGCAGTTATGAGGGACCTGACATGGGTGCTGGGAACTGAACTCTGCAAGAGCAGTATGCACTCAATCACGAGGCCATCTCTCTAGATTCACAATTGTAGTTTTATTTCTACATTCCAGGCTCTGTTATCGGCTGAATTTTTCTTCCACCATCCCGCTTCATCTCACCCAAGTTCATCAGTTGCAGTCCTAACTCCAGCACCTCAGAATGTGACTGTATTTGAAGATGGAGTCTTTTGAGAAGTGATTAAAAAGGAGTCAGTAGGGTAGCTGCTGGTCCAATTTAAGTATTGTCATAAGAAGAGGAGTTCAGGATAGAGGAAAGGCTGTGTGAAGACAGGAGAGAAGGCAGGGTCTGCATTAAACCAAGATTGCCAAAAGCTGGGCCTGCGACCTCCTGCCTTCAGCACAGTGAGGCCTTTGTGCTGGAACTTATTATTGTGGCTCCAGAAAAAGAACTCCTTGCAAGTATACAGTTTGCTAAACACACACCCGTTAACGCTACAGCCTGGATTGTTGCCTTTTTCAAACTTGCTGAACTGCAAGATAGGCCTACGGCAGAGGAGTGACAAATAATGCTGTAGTTTCTTCTGCCAGAGCTGTATCCCAGAGCGCTCACCCACGTATGTGACCTGGCTTACCTCAGGGCACACTGCACACCAGTCTCATCTCCATAGGCAGAATACAGAAGTTCCATCTCATCTGATTTCAGGTCCCCAAACACAGAGTTGTTCTGCATTGAAAGTGCAGTGCTGGCACTGGAGAGGAATGTGACTAAAGAGAAGGAAGAAAGGAAAGGGCAGAGTCATGCTCAATGCACTTCCAGCATGGCCAACAGCCATTTTCCCTTCCAGGTGACCACAACCTGTGTCCATGACTGGTTCTTCCTTTTTTCTTCCTGTTTAGGGACAAATACAATAGTAGAAACTGCCCATGGGTAACTGCAGTGTCTACTCAGCAACCCATTTCATACCTGTGAGCCACAGACTACAAAGCAAAGACTGACCCTTGCATAGAGATGAGCTTGAAGAAGAAGTGGTTCTTGGGACCAGTCCATAAACCTCTCTGGTGAACCAGAAGCTGAGCCAATACAGGATACACTCTTGCCCAGGGTTGTAACAGTAAATCAGGTTATGTCTGGCTCAGTGTTCCTCAACCTCTATTAGCAGCCACTATGGGTGGCAGTTATGCCATGTCCTGAATGTGCTATAGCATTCCTTCTCTCTCCTGTTGGACAACAGCTGAACACACTCCTCTTCCCTGTAATCAAAATGCCTCCTAGGGACAAAATTGCTGAGCCTGGAACCAAACACAAGCCACAACTCAAAAGCAAAGTGTGAACAATATTAAGGGAGGGCTGAGATGGAGGAAGGCGTGGAGATCACACAACGCAGAAGTACAATTTAACAGAAGGTCCAAATGCAGGTCGCTTTCTTAGTTTGGGTGTTTATTGCTGCAAAGAAACACCATGACCATAAAGCAAGTTGAGAATAAAGGGGTTTATTTGGGTTACACTTCCAGATTATAGGCTGTCCCTAGAGGAATTCAGGCCAGGTACTTAAGCAGGGTGGAACCCGGAGGCAGGAGCAGATGCAGAGGCCATGGAGAAGTGCTGCTTACTGGCTTGCTCCCTGTGGCTTCCTCAGCTTGTTTTTATAGAAACCAGGACCACCAGCCCCGAGATGGCACCACCCACAATGGGCTCGGCCCTCCCCCACTGATTACTGATTGAGAAAATGTCTTACAAATGGATCTTATTGAAGGCATTTCCTCAACTGAGGCTCCTTCTTCTCTGATGACTATAGTTTGTGTCAAGTTGACACAAAACTAGCTAGTAAAATCTCTAATACTCAGAGATGTAGAAAATATCATTCTAGAAAGAAAATACCCTCTAGTGAGCTGTACCAAGAGGGAATACCAAGAAAAGCAGATGGTGTGCATGACTGAAGGGGATAAGGAAGTATGGTAAAAGCTTATGGTGCAGAGGTGACTTGAGCTGGTTCTCCAGAGCCATAGTAAAAGGACCACAGGGAACAACAAAGAAGCAATGACACAGAAGAAGATAATCCCAGGCCTGCTTCTGCCTCTGCCCCACCACTCAAGAAAGGAATAGCTAGAGACAGGAAATTATAATGAAATGCCAAGTAGAGAAAGGGAATGCTAAAGTGTTCTATATGTTTCTAAAGCATCTTGGCACTTCAGTAAAGGCAGAAGAAATGTCATTATAGCACATCTAGGCTCAGACCAGGGATGGCTACTGTGCCAGGAGGAAGTGATATTTCTTTCAGCCCCACAAAGAAGCATCAGCTTGAATGCTCTCTAGTCTTAAAGCACAAACCTGTGCACACATAGATATGTACATACCAAAGCAAGCCTTCTGACACACATATGTACTAAAACAAATGAACAGGTCAAAGGAAGCCCTATAACCACACACACACACTACCACACATATACAACCACACATTCCAAAACACACTAGTAGACCCATTTTAAATGTAGATCCCACAAACACAAATGTACCTGCCCCCTCCCTCATGCCATGCTGCCACCCACAACCACCTTCTCTAGGTCTCTTGGTTGCCACATAGCACCATCACTCTCCAAATGGTTAAAATTAAGTCTGTTGTAATAAATGAACTCCTCCATAAGAACCAGAAGGAGCCTGAACCAAGGCTCCTGTGGAAGAAAGCAATGACAGCTGTGAAAGGAAGCTTGTGAGCTCAGTCTGCACTCACCTTCTGTGGAGAGCAGAGTGCAAGCAGGAACTCTCCACCAAGTATGACTTTAATCCACCTACTTTAATAAATCTAAACTTCATTTGTCTTAAAAATCTGCATCCAGACATAGTAACAAAACCACGGGAAAAAAATGGAGGCGGAACAGGCAATTTCATCATTCCCGCTGCCAGCCAAGCCACCCTCAGCTCCTGAGCGCTCCCCAACAGTCACTGCACTCACCTTTACTTCTTCTCTCATCTTTGAAACCCAATGTCGTAAAACCTGGGAGCAACTTGCTAGACAGTGAACTCAGGTCCACAGGGTGTGTCTCCTCTTCTGCAGAAGACACAGGAGACAGGGAATCATCAAGTAGGCTTGGCCTGAGCAGTGATGAGCAACTTCTCTATAGCACGTTAGACAGGAAGGGGTGGGGCAAAGAGATGCTATGCCATTTAAAAATTATTTTGAAAAAGCAAGATATAATTCTTAAAACCAACACCATTTCAATCTGATTTTCCAATTGCCTGAAAGTCAACATCATGAAAAAAAATGTCTGCAGAGAGAGAATTCCACTGACAACGTGTTTGCCTTTTAAGCATGAATCTCTGAGTTCAATCCCCCAAATCTGTATTTATTTAAATAAATAAATTAAAATAAGATACAATGAAGCATGCTTATAATCCCAGTGTTGGGAAGTAGAAATAGGAAGACTGCTGGGGCTCAGCTTACCCTACTGAGTAAGTGCCAGACCAATGAGAGACCTTTCTACACACACCCACCCAAAAAAAGGTAGATGATGCTTAACAAATGATATCTGAGGCTGTCCTCTGGCCCCAAATGGGCGTGTGTGGGCGCAGGCATAGACACACTCATGTGCGCACATATACAATGTCATGTCTGGGAGCTAATTATGCCAGCATGCTTTCATCTTTGCAATGTGCTCACTCACCACCTATATGTGATTGTTAACAACTCTTGCTGGCCATCCTCCTCATATTCATCTGGCTACACATCAGCTGATGGTTTTTACACACACATCATTTCTCCACTTCTATCAGAAACTTCAGTTTCCACACTGACTTTCTAGCCCAAGCATGGGCTACCTGATCTAGTTTCTCCTGAA
The DNA here is from genome assembly GCF_907164565.1 of Psammomys obesus. Lineage (NCBI taxonomy): Eukaryota > Metazoa > Chordata > Mammalia > Rodentia > Muridae > Psammomys > Psammomys obesus. Next base: position 5,591,357 of record NW_026596440.1, on the reverse strand, counting down.
GACCACAGAAATTTGTTTCCACTAACAGTTAAAATCAGAGAGTCTATCCTGTATACACTAGAGAAAATGAAACAATTCTGTTGATTGAGGGCTGGGTAGAAGAATGTCAAGAATCCAAAGAGCTGAGGGAAATGTCTACCTGTGCAGGAGAGACTCAAGCAAAGCAGGAAAGAGACATTCACCAAGTCTCATCCTCTTCAAACATGTCTGTGGGCACGCTGCAATCTCAGGGAATCATTTAAATCATTTACAGGCACAGCTGCTACCTTCTCAAGATGTTCTAATGCATGAAGTATCTTTCCAGGCTGGTGCGCCTGGTTGCATTCATGTTTCTACTAAAGCCTACCCTGACATGATCATCCAACCTTCCTTCAAGAACATATCTGAGCTTCAAGTGTATAGGTCAGCACTTAGCCCATGAGGAAGCAATGCTGGTAGAACTCAAGAGACAAAAACCTTCCTATATCAACAATGACATTTAGCCCTTAAGAATCTATCACCATCAGGAGAAGCCCAATAAAGGTCCGATGACATCTTAGCCCCATGCATAACATAGGCTCTACTATGCACACACATGCCACCAAGGATATATACAGAAATGGAAAGACAGGCAACTGTTCTTCAACCTCATTACCAGTGGTGGTAACATGTAAATGTGTGATTCATGCTCTACAGCTCAAGCATGTAAAGTTCAGAGGACAACATGCAAGCATCGAGGCCCTGCACAGAGCACCCACCATCAGCATCAGGCTCAGTTGCGTTCACCACACTGTAGAGCAGACTTCCATCTCCAAGCTTCTTCAGGTACCCCATCTGCAAGGAAGTAGCACCCAAGTGTCATCTCCCAGGGCAAACCTTGTGCCATCTACTAGAGACATGTGACATGCTAGTCACATCTCTGCTAGTTTCTCCATGAGTAAGCACCAGAGACTCCCTCTCACATGCCCAAGTCTTAAAGATTGGCCTGCTTGTGACTGAGGGCAACTGCTCATGATCAATCATACCTGCTTATGACTGAAGACACCTAGATATGGTCAGAGCATTGTTTAGGCACACAACCCCTTCTTCCAAAGAGTTTCTGAAACAAAAGCCTTGACCTAGAAGCAAATATTTAAAACCATCTATATGCCTGAACAAAATGAGATAAAGAATGCCAGCTAGGTTAAAGCATCATACCACACTATAGCGGTCTATATCTCCATCTCTAAGGCAAGTAGAAACATGACTCCACTAAAAATCTACCACAAAAGGCTTTGACTATTTCCAGTCACCTGCAGTCTCATGCAGGGACAGTATGTCAGGGTTGAAAGGTGTACATGCACAGATGAGATATTCAAGGAACTGGCCAAATGCAGGAAGAGTAAGATCTTGTGATTGCAGAGGCCACTGGGAGAATGTCAGAAAGCAACGTAACAAGTAAGCAGAAGCAGGAGAGGTGGCAGATCCTGGATAGAAGGCACCAACAATATACCCGGGGTACTAGGGCCAGGCTTCTCAGTGCACTGCTAAAAGAGACGTGAAGTGCCCTGTGGTATTGGAGGGTACAGGAAGTTTCACCAGACAGCAGATTTCAGTATATGCAAACACAGTTCTCAATATAATTACATGGTGTGTACATACACAGGTATATTTCCTGGCTCTGACAGCATTTTACCTACCACATGGATATCTGTCCTGGTTAGTTTTATGTCAACTTGACACAAGCTAGAATTATCTGAAATGAGGGAAACTCAATTAAAAAAAAAACCTCTATAACATCTAGCTGTAGCCTGGAAGTTTTGGCACAGGCCTTTAATCCTAACACTTGGGAGGCAGGGGCAGGTGTCTCTCTCTGAATTCGAGGTCAGCCTGATCTACAGAGCTAGTAGACAGGACAGCAAAGGGTACATAAAGGAATCCTGTCTCCAAAAACACCAAATCTAAAAAAGAAAAAAAATCAGCTATCAGGCATTTTCTTAATTAGTGATCAATATGGAAGGGTCCAGTCTATTGTGGGTAGTGCCATCCCTGGGCTGGCGATCTGGGTTTTATAAGAAAGCAGGATGAGCAAGCCATGGGGAGCAAGCCAGTAAGCAGCATCCTTCCATGATCTCTACACTAGCTCTTGCCTATAGGCTCATGCCCTGTTTTGAGCGCTGTTCTTGTCTTCCTAGACAATGAACAGTGATATGGAAGTATAAGCCAAATAAACCCTTTTTTCCCCAGTTTGCTTTATGATCCTAGTGTTTCATCGCAGCAATAGAAACCTTAACTAAGACAATATCCATTTCTAAATAAGGTTTCCCACTGGAGGAGCCATGGCTCTCCAGAGAAACAGCCAATTCCAGAGTGGAACACAGCAGGAGCATAGGGCAATGCTGCCCGCATAACTGCCCGCAAGTCACACAGCTGATGCTGAGCCTAGTAATAGGCAGATTTACAAAAACAGGCAAAACTAACTTTAAGGTGTTTACCGATTTCTGTTTAATTTTGTTTTTCTTACAATGCTAGGGAGGGAGCCTAGAGTCTTATGTGGGCTAAACAAGAGCTCTACCATTGAGCCATATCTTTAACTAGCATAAGGTATTTTCTATAACTGGAGGGACCAAAATGTTGTCATTTCAACATTCAGTATTTAAAATGTAATGCACATTTGGAAGACTTTCTATGACATAGAATGTAAAGTCCTGACTACTGTTAATATAGACCTTACATTGAGATAGTAAGATTTAGATTATGTCCGGGTCGAGTGGAACACAACAGGCTCATCTTAACATGTGCTCTCATTCTTGTTTCAGGGACTTGTGTTATAACCTAAGACGCTCCGCACCAGGTCACCTTGTGCTAGGAACAGTGCCCCGAGAGTGGTAGCATATTGCTCTACAGAGAAGCAGGCAATAAACAGGTAGATCCCTCTGCCATAGCGGGACTGCAGACAGCTGCATTAGGACATGGCAGCAACAATCTATGAATGGCTCACAAAAAGGACAGTCACAGATGAACAAAGAGGTGGCAATGCTAACACCAACCCTGTGAATACTTACTATGAAGTGGGCTTTACCTGTAGGGAAGCCTAGAGCTCAGGGCCTCTCCTAACCAACAGGTCAGTCACAAGTGGCCCCAACCCAAGCTGGATGTTGTGGGGACATACCACATTCCATGTTCATAGTGGTCCTGCCAGCATAGTGATCCCAGACCCTTCTGAGGAAAGAAGACCAAGAAAACCAAAGAGCTAATCTGACTCTGGCCTGAGCCAATGGGACCCAGGAGGTACTCTGGTCAGACCCTAACACTCCCAATGTTGATGGTGATACCTGGTTGCAAAGACTTGAGTATTTGAGGCCAAGTGGCATGGCCCTCAGGGGAGGGCCACAGATACTACCTTGCTACCTGGGAGAAACCGGTTAATCCTGTCCCGAGCCTCATCAGCTGCGTGCTCTACCAGGGCTAGCACATGCTCCTCTGCAGTGCTGTCTGTCAGGCTGCAGGCATTCCCCTCAGGCTCAAACATGCAGCTGTAAGGCACAAAAACCAAGTGTTATCATAGGCACTGCCTATTGCTTCCCATCAGTAGCTTTTATGAACAATGCCCTTGCAGAGGCCAGCAGGGCAGCTCTGGGTGGAATTTAATCCTTCCACTTCTCACAGCATTCTTATGTGTTCTAATCATAAGACCTGGAGTAAAAAAGCACAAACCAAATAGAACCCCTTATGCATTCTACATCTCAGGAAGACATTTAAGTCTTCTTATAAACAGAAGTGACAGAAACTACATAGACATTAAAGGAAATGCGACAAAGTCCCCTTTGTGTGGAGTGTCACATTTGCAGTAAGCTAGAGCTGCAGGAAGCCCTGGCTCTACATGGAGGCATAGTTCTCAAAGTGAGAAGACCTGGCACTGGGGGAGGGGTCTGTCCCCTGCAGACAGTACAAACAGGTAGACAGGTTCCTCTCTGCCCTGGCACAATGGCTCAGAGATGCTGCAACAAGAGGACAGCCCTATAGCCAACACAGCTGCTCCCTGGAAATCAAGCATGGATACGGTGTCCCTCTCAGAGTTCCACAGCACCGGCACTGACAGTCTAACCCTAAGAGAGATATATGGCACAAATACAGCTGAGACCTCCCACTCAGCACTTGTATGGTACTCATCCTTCTGTTCTGAGCAACTCAGGTGAGTCCCCCAACACAGCTCAAAACATAGTCAGGACAGCCACATGCTGGACAGTGATGAGAAAGATAAAAAACACAAGGGCTCCAACTTTCAATGATTGCCTAAATACTCTTTGGGGTCTGCTACTGAAGGGGTAACATCAACTCAGTCTCAGTGCCCAGCATCCATGGAACCCCTATTGGTGCAGGATACAGATAAGGTCCTCTGAAAGTCCCTTAATTAGTTGTGGACTAATGGACAGGAGAAAAGCTTCAGGGAGCTATGTCTCAGGCACTCCAACCTTCCTGATGCTCATTACCAGGCTACCCATCTCCCAATAGCACTACAGAGGTCAGTTCACAGACACTGTCTCCTGTTGAGTGCTGGTGACCAGAGTGGGCTCACTGCAACTGTGCTTTGCAGGTTTGAACAGAGGTCATTAGCAGGTGCTATGTATGGAGGGCATATGTTAAAGGTATGAATATTAGCAAACAGCATGAGCAGATAGTAATGACAAGCTGGTAAAATGTACTACATGGGCCCGTGGATGCCAGTGCATGTGGCTGGCACACAGAAGGGAGATTCCAGTCCCCTTGCATCTCATTTATCAGTAGCATGGGTTGTTGTGATGGTAGCAAGAAAGCATGTGGTGAATGGCTCTCTTACCCAACAGAACTGCCCTACAGGATCCAGACTCTGCAAACATACTCAGGTGATAGGCTATATCAGCTACATGGCACAATCACCTCATTCTTAGGGCAAACAAAACACAGTGGCCATTTCCCTCTCAAGTTCCAGTGCCCAGAAGGCATCCAGTTCGAAGCCTCTGGGCTACACCAAGGGGCCACGTGGAACCTACAAATCCTTAACAGGCCATGCTCCTCCATCCAGGATGAGATGTTCCACAGGTCCCCTTTGCCCTTCTTTGGGCAAAGCACTGCAGTCCCGCTTGTAGGCAGCAGCTCCATAAGCAAACACCTCCCACAGAGCCTTACCTAATAACTTCTCTACTCGGCTTTTTGGATTTCTTGGTAGTTTCTACTTGCACTGGGACAACCTCAGGAACAGGCTCCTCAACTGCTGGGTCTTCACTGCCCAAGAGAGCTGCCTGCTGAGAGAAATCCATGTCCTGCATAAACGACATGCTGCGCTTCAAAGCTAACAGCCGCTCCTAGAATCAGAAAGGACAGAGCAGCAGGACTTTACCTCTCCCTCAGCCACGGAGCCGTGACGATGGGATGGCATGGGATGGCCACGGTCTCACCTGGCCTAATCGCCACCTTCCCAGACGCTGCAGCGGGAATGGTTGCGAGGGCTCAGCATTCAAGGTATGGCCCAGAGATGGTGGTGAGAGAATGGTGGAGCCCAGCAAGTGTCTCTTGCCTATTTGAGGCTTATAGAGCCTGGCTTACAGTGCAGATCTAGGAAGCCACTTGGAATGGCTAAAGGATAAGCTTGTATTGTTGAGGGTCAGTGAGGCTGCCCCACAAAGCAAAATCACAAGACTGGCTGTGATCCAGCAAGACTGACCCTAGATCCAGAACTTTCACCAGCCCCATAAAACAGCACCTCTAAGCTGTGTGGTGGTGCAGACAGGAGCAGTGCCTGGAGGATAGGGCAGTCTAGAGCAGGGGTCAGCACCTGGGAGTGGCGGATGGATGAAGCGTGTCATTCATTGTGAGCCTGTTAGGCACAGAGAATTAGAAGACTTCAGCTCAGTGCCATTGCTCTAGTGGGTTTCTTACTTTGCTCATCATCTTAAAGCCCGCGTGCAGGATCTTCTTGGCTAATTTGTAGTACACGGTGTCTGGCCTGTTGTATGTCATCGCATTATCACACATTAATTTGAAATCTGCCTAAGAAGAAAAAACAAGTAATTTGCCACACAATTAACAGTAAAGTTCTCCATTCTTGTCAAATGATACCAAAGGGAAGGAATGAAATTCAGCAAAAAACATACTTGGGAAGTGATCTTTAATTATTCAAGGAGATTTTCATAATACTCCATGAGTTTTTATTTGTATGAGAAATTTCCAAGTGAAAAGCTGGCCAAAGTCTCCAATTTCCTTTTGTATATTAACATGCGGACTTTATGAGCCTTCCTTCCTATCTTGTAGGAACATGGACATAAATAGGAATAAGAAGCCACATGTTTGGTTCCTTATCCAGAAGGGAGATATGGATTGAAGGGTAGGTATAGCCTATCTTCTGCCTCAGAAAAGAATTTAAAATTCTGTCTACAAATAGTTGCTAGAGCTGTAAGGAGAAAACCTGCCCCTCAGATAATGAAAGCCGCACTGGACAATCTATTGGAAATACTAGCACTTATTAGCTGTTCCTCAGCACATCCCTCCCGTAAGTGATAGGGACACCCATGTAGAGCATAACTCTGTTACCAAAAATATACCACCTATGCCTTCTCCATATCACTGTGGACCCAGCACTGTGCTGATATCCCCAAACAGCAGCAAGGCCAGGGAGAGGTGGTGTGGCCATGGCTCATCTCAGGCTGCCACTCAGTGACTACTCTACAGGGCCCACAGCTGGCAATGGAGAAGACCAGGGTGTGGCTCACTTAAAAGATATACCCTCTGGTCTCACCCATGTCTCTCCTAAGAAATGGCCCCTTTTGCTACTCTTTCTGTCCATCTTGTTGTAGCTAAATCAGCAAACAAGTCAGAAACCATCTTGCATGAAAAACAGAAAATCAATTTTTTTCAGAGTTATCCAAAACCAAGAAAGAAATGTGATGTTCCTTCTTACATATTGATCCTATCACTCTTATTTTCCCTGCTCGCCAATTTAAGTAATTTGTAACTCACAGAGCCAAAATCAAAAAGCAAAGGATTAAAAGCAAAGCACTTAAGACATGCAAAAATTCCAAAAATAAAGGACAAAACTAAGAATTAGGAAAAAAAACATGCTTCTAAAAACACCAACTTTCACACTAAGTCAAATTGGACACATTGCTGCCCACAGAAACATGTCTGTCTATGCCAGTACAGAAATTTCAACATAAAAAGGAACACATTCACAGCATACAGCATCTAATCCAGCTTCCAGATCTCTGCTGACAATCCCTTATCACCGGCAAACAGTCACCTACCCAGGGCCCCCCTCTGCACACTTGGAACTAAAAACCACCTGAGGGGACCAGAGACATAGCTCAGCACATAAGAAGCCCTGTTGCCCTTGCAGGAGACTCGGGTCTGAATCTGCAGCACTGACACAGTGGCTCACAACTATATGTAAGTACAGTTCCAGGGGATTCAATGCCCTCTTTTGACCTCCAAAGGCACCAAGCATAGATAGATAGATAGATAGATAGATAGATAGATAGATAGATAGATA
>NW_026596440.1:5455488-5583864 GCF_907164565.1 Psammomys obesus | reverse complement strand
ATAGATAGATAGATAGATAGATAGATAGATAGATAGATAGATAGATAGATAGAGGTAAATAGATGAAACATTAATACATATAAAATAAAATACATCTAGAAGAGATAAAAAAACAAATAAAAATGACTTGTGTACAGTATTTACTATGTGACCATGCATACATACAGTTTTATAAACATTATTTTGCAAAGTGAAACTCATTTACCTTAAATTCTGTGACTGATTTATATTCATTAGCTACAATCTTGTCTTTCATTGTGCCAAAGTCCATGGGATGTTTTATTATCATTGAATACCCAGGAGCAATTGCATCCGTAACAGGAAAAGCAAAAAATCCATGAGGATCTTTTCTGAAAGCAAAGATAGCTTTGAAGTGAAAAACTCAAAAAGCCTAAATTTCTAAGTGATACAAATTTTTATAATCCAAAAATTTATATTACTGACTAAAATTAAACTTGCTTCTTAAAAGTTCAGGGAAAAACATGTATGCCTTTTTAAGGCTCTAACACATATTTTACATGCAATAAAAGCAGCACTGTCCCAGCTCTTCCTGATAGGCAATGCTCTGCAAGCAGTAGCACAACACTACCTTCAGATGAGGAAGAGAGAGGAATGCAGCACACAAGCACCCAGCTTGCCCACATCCTGCTCAACTGGGAATGCCTAGAGAAGGGGAAGTGTCCATCTGTGGGTGGCATTGGGTGGGAGTCAAGGCTCAAACTGTTTCAAGACAGGGAGAAAATGGTGGTATCCTGTGTGGGACAGGAGGTGGACCATGGGATTTAGAGCCTCTAGAGAAGCTGGGGTGTCTGTCTCATAGGTGCCAGGTAACAGGTGGGACACAGGGTTACCTCTGTAGTTGGCGGAGGAAATGCTCCAGAAGCCTCTGGATGGGTGTGCTCTCATTCTCAGCTGAGTTTATAAAGAGAAAGCAAGAAAATAAAAATCAGACATCACGACTTCATTTGCTTCATTAGAAAGTTCCATGTGCATCTGCTTGTGGAACTTCACAGTATCTGAAGCCCAAACAAGAATTGGGCACAGCTCCCTCAACAAAGGCAGCATCCAAAGGCTGCAAAGAGATACACAGCATGTCTCAAGATGGATCAGACTGTTTCCAGTTCTCACCGCAATCCAGTCTACAAGATAGGAAGAGACAAAGGTGTGGGGTACGTTGATCCTGAACTCCCTAGTCAGCACTTTACTTGAGACTTCTCACCGTTTATCTGTACCTGGGCTCTTATCTGCTAAGCAGGAGAGACATGTAATACACATGCACAGATCTCATGAGCACTGTGGGTATCAACTGAGTCTCTGAGCTCACATCAGTCTGATAGCAAAGTTCCTGACTGTCTGGGGAATGCCCAAAGCAACGCTAACCTCTTCCATCCCTCTGAAGGCCACAATGACTACACTCTGTCAGTTAGGTTCAGTGAGGTCTGCCCGTTTGAAGACAGTCCCTGGCTGTTGTTTCCTGGAGAGCTACTGTGACAGTGAGCTGCACAGGAGGAGGAGCACTAGCAAACAGGACCCTTTCACAGAAGGACTACAATAGATAGCTCAAGGGGCCCTGCTAAAACAGGGGTGATCAAATCCACAGTCAAAGGAGGAAATTTTAAAGAGAAAAACATCACCATAGAGATTGAGGCGGCATGAACACTTCTTTTGTAAGCCATCACAATCACATGGCAACTGATTTTAATACTAGCTTTTCTGATAATCCATGTCCCAACACCAGCCTCCTCAGTTTCTTTGCATGTAGTCTATAGTCCTATACAGGGAGGCTTGTAACCAAAGAATCCAAGAGCCAAGAATGAGACTATACCTGAAATGTCATCCCTGGTAAGGGTTACCTAGGTGAGAAATTTAACAAAAACCTCTAGCTTCCTACATGCCATCTTGAGGTAATTTTAAATAACTCCACACTGAACATGAGAGCCTATGTCAGGGTCTCTCCGTCCCAAGTTTCCATGTTTCCATGATATGTGTGTTTTTTATGTGACTCATATATAGGGCCACTAACCTGATGGTTCTGTTTGGAATAGTAAAGCAAATGAAGCCAAACTTCCAGACTAAAAATTGGTAAAGTTCAACCAGATAAAAAATACTGTAGGTAAACTGGGAGTAGTGGTGCACGCCTTTAATTCCAGCTGTTAGGTGGCATAGGCAGGTGTAGATCTTTGAGTTCAAAGCTAGCCTGGTCTACAGATTGAGTTCCAGGACAACCAGGGCTATACAGAGAAACCCTGTCTTGAGGGAAAACAAAACAAAAACAAAACCCAACCAACCAAATAAAAATAGTGTCGATTTTGTGGGACAGCCGTTCTCTATGGCATCTGTTTCTGTTTTACCACTCTTCAAGAGAATTTACCTATTCTTAGCTTGAAAGACACCCCAACAACTGAATGACCATGCTATAGACAATGTAGGAAACATGCCCAGGAACAAGGTCTTGCCTGGCTGTGTTCGGCAGGCTCTCACTGGTCGATCTGGGGGTGGTTCCACCTCTACCTTCTTTCCAGGGTCGAAGGCATCAGCCTCTCCCTCTGAGTCGCAGTGTTCCTTCTCCCGCTTCCGTTTCTTTTCTTCCTATTGGTTATCAAAGAACAGAGGGCACAGAACAGCCACAGCTCGTTTAGATTGGTGCTGCAGGCCCTGCACAGCTCTGCCTTCCCCAGACCCACACTTGGCAGGCATCACCCGATGACTCCCTGGAAACCCAGGACTGCAGCATTGGTCCAGGTATGGCCAGGATGATTAGGGCCCCATCTTGGGCCGCTGCACGTTTACCTTTCGCTTCCTCCTCTCCTCTTCATCGAGGTGCTTCTCCTTCTCTGACTTCTTCTTCTTTTTCTTCTTCTTTTCTCTGTGTCTCTCCCGCTCATGGTCTGACCTATCATCATAGTAGCTGGAGTCGTGGCCAGATCCTGAGAGCTCTGTCACTTCACTTCCTCCCACCTTGAGCACCAACTTCAGAGGCTTCTCCAGTGGTGTGTCTGTGTAATCTGCACACAGACTGTGGGTCAAACTTGCAAAATGCTTGGTGGGACTACTGCACCCCCATGGGTGTCACAAGTGTGAGAGTCTGATCTTAATGAAGCTAGATGGCAAGGGGTTGTCAAAACCACGGGAAAAGATGGAATCTCAAACTAACAGGGCTGTGTTCAGTGCTCTCTTTCAAACCATATAATTATCACTGAGGATTTTCAGAGGGTCCTTCCTACCAGGAGAAAGTACATCAACCCGACCTGAGAGCCAAAACCCAACTCCTTTGTGGAAGCCCCTCTTTTTGCTACAGTCTTCCTGGTGCCAGACAGGAGGTACACAGGAGCTACGGGACCCAAGAAGCTGAAGGGCTCTTCCAGTGATCCAGAGCCTAACCCCGCCTCCTCCCACGACGGCCTGCGGCCTGGCTTTAAGCCCCTCCCTCTCACGGGACCTGCCCGCCTCAGGCACCTCCTCCACAACCCCGCCCAGCGCTGACCACGCCCTTCCCCTGGAAGGCCTTCCCCCGCCAGTACCGGCAGCCTAGACCCCGCCCGCGGGCTCTGCACCTTCGTACGAGGAGCGCCACTCCGCCTTATGCTTCTTGTGCTTCTTGCCCATGGCTGCGATGGCAGCGGATCCGGAGTGAAGCGGCCGTCGGTAGCCAGACCTGCGCCAGTCGGAAGTGGCCGCCCAGCCACAGTCGAGTGCTTCCGGTGTCAGGGGGCGGTGCGCGGCGCGCGGCAGATTCGAAGCTTGGCGGGGCGCGGCACGAGCGGCGGAAGTGGGTCAGAGCGGGACTCCGCCGAAGTGGATCCTCCCACTGCGAAAGAGGCTGCTCGGCGGGGCGCGGGGCGACGACCGCGGCCTCACTCCGGCCGCGTTCCCTTGGCTCCCGGCGGCGGCGCCATGGACCAGGCTGTGGGCGACCTGAAACAAGCGCTTCCCTGCGTTGTCGAGTCACCCGCGGTCCATGTGGAGGTTCTGCAGCGCAGCGAAAGGTGAGCTATGTGGAGTCCGACCACGCGGGGCGAGACCAGGCCCGACCCTACCACGCGTGACTCCGAACGGCACTACCTACCCTGCCTCTCAGGATCCCACCCCACGGCGTCTCACCCCTCAGCACGGCCCCACTTCGCATGACCCGAGCCTCCTGACATTAACCCACCCGGTATGACCAGACTCGACTCCACCTCACCGCAGTTGACCCGAACGGAACGTCGTGACCGTACTTTACCCTACACGAGACTCCATCCCACCACACACCACTCTGAATTGCACCCCCCCCCCCACCCCCCCTCCACACCCCCCCCCCCCCCTCCCCCCCCCCCCCCCAACAACACTGCATATCCCATCCAGACCCTACCACCATCCCACGCGATCTGGCAGGACCCCACAGCTCTCAAGTGACAAGCCTGTGGAGCACGGTCTAACAATGACATGATGAACTCCACGTAGTAGGACTGCACCTGCCGAGGGATAGAGGTGATCTCCAGTCAGGCATTCGAGAAAATAGAGTGTCAGTGGAACAAGGTGAATAAGTATTTAGTTTGCTAAGCCTGAATCTGGTAGTGGATTTCCTGTTATCAAGATGTGCTTCTCCAGGTCAGACCCTACAGCTGTGCACTTTCAGCCCTTTTTTAACAGGGCTGCTAACATAGATTGAATGCTTGTTATGTTTTAGGCTTGTCCCGAACACTGAATGTTGATTAATCTTAATAGGAGCTTGTCGAGAACTAGTGGCCCCTTTTTATAATGCGCTGAGGGAGGCTGATGGTATGACTGCAGTTGATCTCTAGACAGTCCACTTGACAGCGTCATCTTGACTGACTTTCTTATGTACGTGTAAGGGCTGAGGGATATGTGTGTGTGTCTCTTTGAAACAAGTTCTCCTTTCTCAGCTTCCTGCATGCTAGAATTGCGCCCCAACATACCTAAGTTTTCTTAACAATTTTCTTATACATAAATAAAACTTGTGTATGTTTTATCTATCTTTCTAGCACTGCAAAAAAAGAAGACATAAAGCTGAGTGTTTACAAGCTGCTCAACAGGCATAATGTTGTGTTTGGAGATTACACGTGGACTGAGTTTGATGAGCCTTTTCTGGCAAGAAATGTTCAGTCAGTGTCTATTGTTGACACAGAATTAAAGCTTAAAGACCCTCAGGTAAATTCCTAGGTTACAGTGGAGCCTTTAGGGAATATGAAGCAATTGTCATAAATAACTAATATTGATCTTGATAGCAGGTACTTGCCTATCTGTTGGTTTGGGTAGCTAGCCAAGCTTTAGCTATGTGTACTGGAGCTACGTGCTAGAGTAAGGATACTGTGTGTCAGGATGGTCTTGACAGAGCCGGGAACAGGAATGGGAATCTGACAGTTGGAAAACAGAGCTATAGAATAATGGGCCGTGTCTGAGTACCTGTATCCCACTCTGTCGATGAACAGGTATGTGCTTGGGAGTATGTTAGGACAGTAGGTTATGTGGAAGTTACAGAAATGAGATGATTCTGGTTTGTTTGTTTGTTTGTTTTTTCTTTCTTCCTTCCTTTTTTTTTCTTTTTTTGGTTTTTTGTTTCTCTGTGTAGACAGGTTTTCTCTGTGTAGCCTTGACTATCATGCTACTCACTCTATAGACAAGGCTGGCCTCGAACTCACAGAGATTGACCTGCCCTGCCTCCCTGAGTGCTGGGATTAAAGGTGTGTGTCACTACCACTTGGCTAAGATGGGCCTGCTTTATGGACGTTCTTCATCTCATCTTGTATACAGACTGACTTGCCCACTATCTTTTGATTACAGTTACGGGAAATTGGGAACTTTGTGTTGGCAAAAAAATATGTCAGTACACGAAGACAATCTATTACTTTCAGAAGGAAAATACAACATGATCATTTAAATAAGAAATTGCCAGTTTAATGAATTACTAACTAGCCCTAGGGATTTAGGGAATAAATTAGGCTAATAATAAAAAAGTACAGATAACCTTGAAAACTATGATAAAAACAGTTTTACAACTTACCCATCTTATAAGACTACTGTAGCCATCAACTTTCACATAGCATATCATTCACCTCAGTGTCCATGTTTTTTCAACTGTTGGTTGACTTTCCTAATTTATTTTCCTGGTTATTGGTGTGACATGATAAAGTAAGGCACTGGCTCACATTGTAATGTAAAGGTCTAATGTAAAAATGCAGATCTCTTTCATCATAGCGCCATGGCCTTTATCCTACAAAAGGGGCACAGATTGGCATAGCCTATTTACCTCTAAATGAAGTGTAAGATCAAGCCCCCATTGGGCCATTTTCTATAGAGGGAAAGAAAAGGTAGGCCATTCCAACACTTTGCTGCTGTTTGATGAGGTGGACATCCAGGTCTTCATGGACCTGCTGAGTCCTTCTCATAGTGACTGTCTTGTTGGTAGAGTGAGGGGTGGAAGCTGAGCTTCCCATTGATAATGCCCTGATACCCTGATACTATCCAGCTATAAATACTTAGGTTTCTTTGCTACATAGTTAAATCCAGATTTAGGAAGGCAAATTACAAAATTAGACTGAGTTGGCTTGTAGTGACAGAACATTAAGCAAAAAGACAGGGATGTATCACATGAAAACAAGGGCCAATCTGAATTTTCTCCAGTGTCCAAATCTAGGACACTGACAGTAACAGTGAATAATAAATGAGCAAGTGAGGGAAATACTTTTTGTAAGATACTTGTACATTAGATTTGTAGGTTTCCTTCAAGATACAGCATTTAATCCCTCCCACCCACCCAAGTCCTCCACTGATAACTTCTTTAGTATCCCACTTTGAAGTAGGTAACACTGAACTGGTAAACTAGAAAAGGGATGATACTAGTCTCTCAGGCCATACTTGACAGCATTACCTTGGTGAAGGCTGAAGTTGTCAATCACAATGTGTGTATCCTTGCCTTGACATGATGTCATGGTGAGATTGCACTTTATTTCTAATTTTGAAACTGAGACTCTGCTCTGATTTATAGAGGATTTGGCCATTCTAAATAAAGGTCAGACATAAAGATGACCTACTGGAAAAAGAAATAGAAAGGAAACTATGGATGCGTGGAAAGCCATTTCTGCTCAGGCCCATATGGGTGACTGTACTACTTCTGAGTTTGGTTGTAGGGGACTTTCTTCTTTATAGTTGGCATTTCCCTCATCTGTTAACTTTATAATAGTGCAAAAAAAAAAAAATCACTTAAAACTTAGGTGTGCTGGAAATGATGGAGCACATCTCATTAATCCCAGTGCTTGTGAGGCAGAAGCAGTTCCATCTCTGAATTTGAGGCCAGCCTGGTATACATAAGGAGTTCCAGGCAGTCAGCCCTACGTAGTGAAACCCTGTTTAGGGTGTCATCAGGGAGTGTCACAGCCTACAGGAGAGAAATTGATAAATCCCTTAAGAGCTAATTCTAGATCAGAAGTGAAATGCTAGACTTTTAATCTAATCTGAGAACTAGTTTTAACAATAGTATTTTTTTGGTCTTTACTTTGAACTTCAGCATATATCATAGAAGTAAAGAAGGTGTTTTCTGGGTTGCAAAGATGTTTTTTTCCCCTCATCAACAGCCCATTGATTTGAGTACATGCACCATTGCACTTCACATCTTCCAGTTGAATGAAGATGGACCCAGCAGTGAAAATTTGGATGAAGAAACAGAAAATATAATTGCGGCAAGTCACTGGGTTCTGCCTGCAGGTACCTGTTCCTGATGGATGGGTAGTGGTGGAGGGAGGCCCCAGTCAGAAGATTAAGACACCTGGGATATGTCAAGTCACTTAATGAGAAGATTTGTTTCTTTGGTTTTGTAAGATTTTAGAATGCTTTATCCCTTATGAAATAAACGAAAAGGATATCTCTGTGTTAGCTTTCCATTATAATAAATCCTTAGGACAGTTAGCCTATAAGAAGGGTTTGTTTTGGCTTACAGTTTTAGTTCATGAAAGAGTGGCTCCATTGCTTTGTGCCTTTAGCAAGGCAAAGCACAATATTAGGGGAGGGAAGGGTGTCAGAGAAAGCCTATTCTTTTCATGGCCAGATGCTGGGGAGAGAGCAAGAGACCTGTGTCCCACTCTCTTCTTTAAGGATGACATCATTTAAACCTCCTCCTAGGCCCTGTCTTTTAAAGTTCTACCTCCCAGGAGTATTGTGCTGATGATCAAGCCTTTAGCACATGGGCCTTTAGGGAATACTACAGACTTGATTGATGGTGACTGCAAAGGAAGGAACACATTTCTGGGCTGAGACTGTTCCTTTAGACAAGTACCTCAGAGATTGTATCTGACTAAGGATGTCACATGCATTCCTTATCCCTGCCTAACTGGTCTCCCCTAGTGGGCAGTCCTTGCCTGCTATAGCTTCTCTGGGGACTTTGCTACTGAGTTCCAACAGGTGATCTCCAGGGATTATTAATTTAGTCCCTAGTTTTATGTTTCTTACTGTGTAAGGAGAGCTCATTTGTTTTTTGTTTTGTTTAAAACACACTTTATATCATACATAGCTTAAAAGGCAAGTCTAAGATGAAATATAAATTGCATCACTCAGTGAAAACAAAAATATAGTGTACCAATATTTATGGAAATAGATTAGCCCCAAAAAGATTTTGTTTTGTTTTCGAGACAGGGTTTCTCTGTGTAGCCTTGACTGTCCTGAACTTGCTTTGTAGACCAGGCTGGCCTCAGACTCACAGTGATCCGCCTGCCTCTGCCTCTCTGAGTTCTGGGATCAAAAATGTGTGCCACCATACCTGGCCCAAAAAGGAAATTTATAGGCTTGTATTCAAAATAAATAGACCAGTAGCCTGGGCCTTTTCTTCTAGAAACAGGGAACTGGTGAAAATAATAATAATAATAATAAGCCCTGAGAAACTAAAAGAATATAACAGAAATAACAAAATAATGAAATTTTTTTTCTGAAAAACTTTTAGTGCTTGGATATTTCTTACATGTCTAGAGTGGTTTTTTATCAAATCAACTCCCATTCCCTTCCCTCTATTCTTCCCCTGTCCTCACCATCATTTTTGCCTCCTAACATCATGTACTCTCCCCCCCCCCCCCATTGGATCCTCTTTGTGCTGTATCTGCTGGACTTGCAGTCCTGAAGAAAACTGAATCTCCTTCCCCTAGCAGCCATCAGTTTGCCAGTAGTTCAGAGACAGGGGTGGAATTTCATGAGCCATATCCAACAAATACTGTTATGCTGCAACATCCACTAATTCTAGCTCTTCAAATGTTTTTCCCTTCCTTGATGAGCGCTGAGCCATGGAGTTTTAGTCCAGTTAATGATACCAGGGTTGAGTTGCATCCTGTGATTTGAGCTTTAAAGCCAATCAGAAAGTGGTTGATTACTCCTGTAATGTTTAGTCCATTAATGCACCAGTGGGCATACATTGCCAGGCCAGTCATTATTGAAGTTTCCAGGGCTTATAGCTGTGTAAGACTGTTGATTACTTATCTCTTGCAATCACATGCTTAGAACCTTTTAGCACTGTGAAAGCCAGCCAATAGAGTGGGGAGAATTCATTTCTAAAAGCATTAGTCCCCAAAACATGAAAGAGTAATTCACTTTCTCTCTTATATTGGAGATTAAATGCAAGGCCTCACATAAAATAGATGTGTAGTCTGTCTCTGAGCTCCATGATAAATCCTCTTTGTTGTTTGTTTGTTTGAGATAGAATTTCACTCAGGCTGGACTTGAACTCACTCTTAACCCTAGCAGGGCTTAAACTTGTGATTCTCCTCCCTTAGCCTCTCAAGTCACTGGGATTAATAGGCTTGAGCTGCCAGACTTGGTAAGAATAATCCTTTTACTCCATTTATCTTTCAAAATTATATGCCTGGCATTTATTTTGGATGTTTACTTTTAAGAGAAGTTGAACTTTGGAAAAAAAAATAAAACAACTCCACACTGTGCACTTGCTGTATCAGTCTTGATCCTTTGGAAGCAATGGAAAGCATTGGGCCCAAAGTCTTCCTAAAATTGAGGTTTTGTCTTATTCTCTTTGACAGCTGAATTTCACGGGCTTTGGGATAGCCTCGTGTATGATGTGGAGGTCAAATCACATGTAAGTTGCTATACTTTTTTCAGAATGTAGATATTGTCTTGCTCTCCAGCCTCTCCATGTCCCTAGCTTCAAGTATGCTTTTAGAAACCCTACCAGTGGCCCACATCCTGAATGCCAGTCCATCAGCAGTTCCCCAACTGATCCTTTAGATAGGAAATGGTCAGAGACTAGAAGAGGATGGAAATTTATTTTGGATTACATTCTTCCTGTGAGCTCTTTTGGGGACAAACTAGGAAACCTTCACTTAGAGTCTGCAAGGCACTTCCTCAGGCCCTGCCAGATGTGCTATGTGCATTCCCCACTACCTGCTCTGCTGTGTCCAAGGAGGGAGTTTTCTATCTGATAAGTACCTTGGGCATCTTATTAGATGTTTTCATTCTAAGTAAAAGTAATGACTTTTTTTCTCTTGAATGGTACCAACAAGTATTTTACCTTATCACCTTTTAAAGATGCCTTTTAGAATGATAGCAACTGATGGGAGAGAGTATCTGAGTGTCAGGAGGTGATAGTCCTTTCAAGACTGTTCTTGCCCCTTTCTCCTTCAGAAGCAGGCCTCCACAGCAGGCTTTGGGAACCTTTGTCTTACAGGTGCTTTATCTGCCTTTCTGCTTTTCCATATTAGCTCCTTGATTATGTGATGACCACCTTACTCTTCTCAGACAAGAATGTGGACAGCAACCTTATCACTTGGAACCGGGTGGTGCTGTTGCACGGTGAGGTGGACGGGTTTTCATGTGACAAAGTGAATGGCCTGAAATTGATTTTTAACAATTTATGTCCCTTTTACAATGTGATAGCTCGTTATTTTCTGAAAGAGTCAGAATTGCTACTGGAAATTCTCTATCTGGAAGCTGATACAGTTCACTAAAGTCTGGTAGATCTGTTAGCTTACTTTTCTCTTGGGGTCAATTTGTTTACTTCCTTCTAAGTTTTTGTTTTGTTTTGTTTTAAATGATTACCCATATTCCTAACTGAACATATTTGCTTAGGATAGAACAAGTTTCTTTTCTTTTTTTTCTTTTTTTCTTTATAATAGTCTCTGCTTCACTTCATGAGAGTGGACTACAGAAGCCATGTTGTTTAAAGAAATTCTGTCAGGTACTTTTTAGAAGGAAATTGTTAATTTGTACCCAGTCCACCCCCATTACTTCATAGAGATGGAGCAAAATAAAGATAGTACCTACATTGTAGCAAAGGAGTTGTTTGGGACAATTAGCCTCTTTCTGCCAATTATGATTGCTGGAGTGCCCAAGATCTGTTAAAAAGTATCGCTTAAGAGGCTGGAGAGATGGCTCAGAAAACTTGCTCTTGCAGAGGGCTGGGATTCAGGTCCCAGCATCCACAGGGCAATTCACAAATATCCATATCTCTAGTTCCTAGGGATCTGGGTACCCTCTTCTGTCTTCTGAAGGCACTGTGTGTACATAGTGCACTTACATGCAGGTAAAAACAAAACTCTTAAACACATAAAATATAAATAAATCTTAAAAAAAGAGACAAAACAAAACAAAACACTGGGTATGCTATAGTAGACTTTAGTCTCAGCCCTAAGAGGATAGAAGCAGGCAGATCTCAGAGTTTGAGGCCAGCCAGGGCTACATAGTAAGACCTTGTCTCAAAGAAGAAAAAAAAAATGTATTTTGGTTTACAGTTTTAGAGGTTCAATCCATGATAAATTCACTGCTTTGGGTCTATGGTGGACACATCAAGGGGGAACACATGGGAAAACAGCCATCACGTCATAGCCAAGAATGAAAAAGGAAGAGACCAAGGTCCCTCTATCCTTTTCAGGTGCATATTTCCAATGACCTAAAACCTCACTTCTCTCATTTTCTGCAGCCACCCCATAGCACCACCCTGGGGACCATACCTTTAACAAATGGGTGTAAATGACATTCCAGGTCTAAACTAATACTACTGTTGTGGTCTAATGAGGGTGCGGGCCACGTTGAGGTACCTACAGTGAAAGATGCCACTGCAGGAGTGGTCCTAACGAGCTAGCACTCTATGTCTTTGTTTACCAAGAAAGTGTATTTGGCCTTTGAAAAGTACCGTGATGAGTGTGGACTTCATAGAGGAAATGTGGAAACAAGGGCTGCTATCACCAAGATGTGGACCAAGAAGTGTGGTGTATATTCAGTATGCCTAGAGAAGAGTCAGGAGCAGTATGTCAGCTGGTAGACCAGAAATGGGAGAGTCCACATTGGTGAAGGCCAGTCATGGCTATATACTGAGACTCTAGAGCTTTTAAGCTACAACTTAACAATTAATACTTGTAGTGATAACAGTAATAGCACTTAACTGTGTTTAGAAGTAATATAGCACCTGCTTGAATGTATTTCCTTGGCTTTTATTACAGGTCCTCCAGGAACTGGAAAAACATCCCTTTGTAAGGCATTAGCCCAGAAACTGACCATCAGACTGTCAAGCAGGTAACTTTGGTGACAGCAAAAAGGAGAGTAGCAGGCACAGGACTTGTGACATTTGAAACTGTTGTATTTTCAGTCATGATTCTTGGGTCTTTCTCCTTGGGTGTAGGTCAACTGATTCCTCTATACCCAGCATGGCCTCAAGTTTGATTCAGTCTCATAAAGTATGCTGAGGCTGGTGGTGGCAGCCTGGCACTGCGCCATACATGGTACTGGAAGGAAGGTGTTTCTGCTCGTGGGCGGCAGGTCTAGACACTGAGCAGGTTTTCTGTGTGCTTTCACCATTTACTAAGGAAAGAGTATTGATGTCCCTGTGGACTTACCTGTTCTTGAGTTCTGTCTGTTTGTGGTCTCAGTTTTCCTCAATTTGAAGACTGATTGATGATAACTCATTACTTGGGAATCTGTTTTTTCAGCATGTTAGACTGCTTGCTGAGTGTTGTTAGACAGACCACCCATATACTTGGCCCTTTTATTTCAGCTTTTTAGTAATTTTTTTTAATTTATTTTATTTTAATGTGAATGGGTATTTTGCCTGCGTGTATGTCTGTGTACCACATGTGTGCTTGGTACCAGAGAAGCCAAAAGAGGGTGTTCCCAAGGAACTGGAGTTTCAGATAGTTCTGAAACCCAGCCATATGGTCCTGGGAATAAGACCCAGGTCTCTAGAAAAGCAGTCAGTGCTCTTAACCTCTGAACCATCTCTCCATTTCTCCTTTTTTCAGCTTTTAAAAAAAATAGCTGCACTTAACTTTAAACAGTTTCTCTTGCTACATCCTTAAGATCATGCATTTTTTTGGTAGTGTCTGGTCTGCTTTTACACCTAGTCATTAGTTCTTTTTTTCTTCATAGTATTTTCTTTCTCTGAAGGTTTCTTTTGATTCTTTTTTGTGTTCTTTTTTTCATATGTTTTTCATATATTCGTATCAATTGCATTGTTATTTCTATTGACTGTCTTTTCTTCTAGTTATGAGCCACATGTTTCTCCTTCTTGGTATGTGTGTTGTTTTATTATCACTCTGAATTGATTTGGAATCATCTAGAAAGTATAACTGTCAGTCTATCTTTGAGAGAGTTTTCAAAAAATTTTAACAAAGAAAGGAAAGCCTACTCTACATGTGGGTGACGCCATTAGGCTAGTGTCCTAATCTGAATAGAAAGGGAAAAGAAAAAAAAAAAAACTGATTCATAGTATTCCATTTCCTCTGCTTCTGTTTGATGCTATGGGCCAAGCCACTCCCGCCATGATGCCTCCCCTTCCATTATCGACTGTGTTTCTCTGAACTCTGAGCAACAACAATGTCCTTCTCCCTTAATTTGCTTCTTGTCAAGTATTGGGTCATAATGATGAAAACAACTAATTCTTCCTGTCAGCTGTTTGTTTTTGTTTTGTTTTTTAACACAAATGCTAAACATTTTGGTTAAAGTATCTAGATTTTTATATCTTACTTTTAAATTTGCTGGCTTAGTTCTGGAAGCCTTTTCAACTACTTATAACGTAGTGTAGTCTTTCTGAGGTTTGTTTTCAGCGTTCTGGGGAAAGGGCTTGGGTGTAGTTTTGCCTTTGTCCTGGTGTGTGCTGTGCTAGGAGATCCTGGAAGGTTAAGACAATACTCTTTCCATTTGGGCCATAGGCGCTTGGATTCTTCTAACCTGTGTGAGCTTCAACAGCCTTCAAGCTTTGTGGACTCTCCCTGCTCAAATGCCTTGGTATTCAGCAAAGACACAGGGTCCCCATGCTGGTTTCAGGGCTTTATTTCCTCATTTTCTCTTCTCCTGTGGAACTCTGTGCCTAAGTCTACAGATACCTCACCTCAAACACCAGCCTTTATTTCCTCAGCTCCACAATGCCTAGGTTCCCTTGAATTTTAATTGGAAGAGGCCTGGATGGACACCAAGGGTAGCTCTTAGAGCCTTTCATTTGGGAGTTACCTTCTTCCCCTGTTTAGCCAACAAAATCCTTACCAAATGTCATATTTTTTTATTCATTGCCTAAAAAAAGGGTAAGTTTGGCTTCTGCTAAGTCCAGTATGAGTAAGATTCCTGTGAGATACACTGGTGTATAGCTGTATTGTTTCTTTACAGAGATGTCTTAGTATTTTTACATACAAGGAATGCTTTATTTTGACCAGTTAAGTTTAGCAACTTGGCCCCATTCTAATAGATTAAATTGCATCTTTTCTTTAAAGGCCTCCAAAAGCAAGTTTAATAGAACACCAGAAAGGTAAAATGTTATGTAAAAATCTAGCTTTCACTTAGAAAAATGTGAGAATTTATATTTATCTTGTGAGTTAGTAATGCCATACACACACACATATAATATTATTTCTCCTTCCTGCTATGTTAAATATAGTGGTTTTTAAAAAATATGTATTTATTTTTATTTTATGTGCATTGGTGTTTTGCCTGCATGTTTGGCTGTGAGGGTGTTGAATCCCCTGGAACTGGAGTTACAGATCATGGTGAGCTACCATGTAGATGCTGGGAATTGAATCCAGGTCCTCTGGAAGAGCAGCCAGTGCTCTTAATCACTGAACCATCTTTCTAACCCAATATTGTGATTTATAATTAATTTTATTTAATATTTGCCCCAGTCTCTTTGCTTTGTCACATTGTTTTTAACACCCTCACCCTTCTCTGCGCTTTGTAAGCAGTAAAAGTAATTGGTGCTTTGGTTTTAGAATGGAACACTGCTGGCCCTTAAAAATAAGAAATTCTTCTGTGGACCTGTGGCCTGAGAGCTATGAAGTCTGGGAAGCCTGATCTACATAGAGAGTTCTAAGAAAGCCAGAGCTACACTAACAGCTGAGTTGTATCCCAGCTTCCACCAAACTAGTTCTAGTTTTACAGTTATGAATAAAAACTCTGGGGCTAGAGTAATGGCTCTGAGGTCAAGAGTACTTGTAGAGCACCCAGGTGGGTCACGTGTGCTGACCTGGAGCACCCATGCCCTCTTCTGGCCTCCCAGAGAACTATGCCCACTCAGTACACACGCATCCATGCAGGTGAAACGCTCATGCACAGAAAATAAAAGTAAATAAAGCCTGTTTAATAATTCTATGAACACTTGCACCAGATTTTCATTGAGACACAAAAACATGGGTTTATAGAAGATGGCTGTAAGAATGTAGTGTTTAGAATTTAGCCAGTGGGGCTAGGGAGAAAAGCTCAGTAGTTAAGAGTGTGTATTGTTTTCGAGAAGGATCCGAGTTTGATTCTCAGCACCTTTATCGGGCAGCAACTACCTGTTGTTAGTTTGCAAAACAGGCCCCAAAATGGCAGTGCTGATAACAGTGTCCTAAGATGATAGCCTGGGGCCCAACTCAGGCTGGATTTCGGGTAAACAGAAGGATTCTGATTGGGTAAACAGAAATCTAAACTCAGCCTTCCTTAGGTTTCTATTCGTCAGGAAAGCCACTTCCTGTCTCTGCCTCTGATGACAACTGATGGGGCAACGTAACCCAAACAGCGTGCAGCAGCTCAAACACCTTGCTGACTATCATAAAATCCACTTGCTTCCCCCCAGGCTGCTACTCTATTCCAGATGCAGCCCAGCAGTTTGTCCCCCAATAAACTGTTTTTCTACCTAAAAAAAGAAAGCCAGAGCTATATAGACTGTGCTTCAAAAGTGTGTTTGGGCGGGTGGGGAGAGACTTAGGTAGTTTTAGGAACTTGCTCCTCTCCCTTTGCTTAGTGAGGCTGAGTGTGTGCTATTTATGAGTAGAGGGCACTACCATTTTAGACTTTCTCTGATCAGCAGCATTAGTGAGCTTTAACCCTGTAAGTACACCAAGGCTTGGGTTTCCAGGAAAAGGAATCACCACACTTTGGGGTTTGATGTAGAAAAAAATGTATCAATCCTGCCAAAACTTCTTGATGCTTTTATTTTGTTTTATTTGCTATTTTGGAAATAAAAGTTATAAATAAGAGGTTTTGCTATTTGATTCAAATGAGGATATGAGAAGACTTGTTTTACTCTTATCTGGACCTGTTAATTGGAACATATTAGGTTTTCTACAACTCCATAATTATATGGAGCTGCATATCTTAAGAGTGGGGTGTCAGTTTCAGAATGTGACAATGGAGGAATGCTGTGTCAAAGGCAGTGGATTAGTTGTAGTTTCCTTACCTCTTTTCTTATCATCTTAGGTACCGGTATGGCCAATTGATTGAAATAAACAGCCACAGCCTCTTTTCTAAGTGGTTTTCAGAAGTAAGTGTTAAATGTTTTAATTACTGATATTGTCAGACATAGTCGGAAAACAGTGTCTTCTGTCTTGACCAAACATTCCAAACACAGATGCTTCTGGAAAGAAGATGAAATGAGGACGTAACAAAGTACCTGACTGTGGTCAGAGATGGACTCCAGAGCTAGAGGACTTGGGGGTAGACTAAATTGAGGAAAGAAACCCTCCAAGGCCATATCCTGGACCTCTGATTGGGCAGGACAGGACACCCACCAGATGTTCAGCCAGTACCAAATACTGCGCTTTTTTGCCAAGAAACTTT
This sequence comes from Psammomys obesus, assembly GCF_907164565.1. Taxonomy (NCBI): domain Eukaryota; kingdom Metazoa; phylum Chordata; class Mammalia; order Rodentia; family Muridae; genus Psammomys; species Psammomys obesus. The sequence goes on along the minus strand of NW_026596440.1, from coordinate 5,566,857 downwards.
CATGCTCATGTACTCTGAATCTGAATTGAGGTTACCCCAGTACAATGTTGTGGGTGCTCTGAACCCCTGTAAGCCTGGATGCCCAAGGCATCTCATTTCAGTATGCTCTTGTGGTAGGTATAGGCAACTGGGAACAAAGTGCCTGTGATTTTCCCTCATCACTTTCTTAGTTGCTATCAGTGGTTTGCCTTGTTCCCAGGGGAGTAAGCTCACAAGTAATCATCAGTGGGATCACTTGCACTGTGCCACCCTGAGCAACAACAGACGCAGTCTCAGCTCTCCATGTCCTGGAATGCAGTAGTGTTTGCGTGATATTTAGAACCATCTTTGTATCTTGTCTGATGCTGGGAGTTTTCTGAGGGACCGTCAGGAGAGGTGGCCACAGTTGTGGTGCCGTTTTGCTTCCCTAACAGTTGACTACAAATTAGCATCACTAATAAGAGTGCTTTTGTTTCAGAGTGGCAAGTTGGTAACTAAGATGTTCCAGAAGATTCAGGACTTGATTGATGATAAAGAAGCTCTGGTGTTTGTGCTGATCGATGAGGTAGTCAGTCTTTGCCTGAATTGCCTCTTGCTCCTACTGCCTGATCTCTCTCACTTGGTCAGCTGTATTGCAAGCTCTTTTCTGTGTATCTTTTCCTAACACACCATTCATTGAGCTTCTAGGAGCAGGGAGCAACATAAATACATTCAGTTTTGTTTAGTTTTGTTTTAGTTGACGCTATCTTTAGCTGTCTGTGAAGTACCAGTTACTCTTCATTTTGACCTGTTGCTCTTTCTCCACAGGTGGAGAGTCTTACCGCTGCTCGAAATGCTTGCAGGGCAGGTGCAGAGCCATCAGATGCTATTCGTGTGGTCAATGCTGTCTTGACTCAAATTGATCAGATTAAAAGGTAACACATGAGTAGTGATGGAGAAATATGATGATCAAATAGCTTTAAAATTGCTCTCAGGCAGCTTGATGACTTTATAGTCACTTACCTTGGCTTTTGCTGCCAGGGTCTCCAAGAAAGGTGCTTTTCACAGCCTGTCTGAAATCCTCACCAGCCCTTCTTCCAGCATCACTCCCTGTTCTGGGTGCCAAGTTCCCATAATAAACCATATAAACACTAAGACTCAAGGTGAACACTAAGCCCCAAACCATTTCTGCCTAGGTCCTGTGTTAAACTGGTCAGCTTTCTACCCTACTACCCAGGATCTCTGTCATACTGACAGACTCTCCTTCCCAACATCCCCTGATTGGTTTCCCACTTGCCTGCCTAAGCTCCCAATAATGCTTAAGATCCCCCCACCTGCCTTCCTGGAGTACCCTGTTATGTTGTTTGCCTCCCCCGTTGCCAGACAAGGCAGTCGTCTTCTTTTCATTAGTTAAAAGGTAATGTGGAATCAAAAGGACGCCTCTCCTGGTGTCCCATTTGCCTTCATTATGCTCAAGGCTGATAGTTGATAGTCTCCATTGCCACAGGTTCCTCACTAAAGCTGTATAGATGGGGTGGTCAGGAGTGTTGCACTAATCTTCCCCAAAGCTGAAGGAGGTGAGAGAAGTCTAATAGAGTACACCCCAGCTTTCTAGAAGCAGAGGCCTTGGGAGTGTTGTTGATCATAGACCTGCTGCAAGCCAAGGGAGACTCCCTGACTAGAGATCAGTGCTCTCAGGATATGCAAGCTGTGTTGGAAGGTTACTCTGGCATAAAGCACAACCACCCAAATAAAGCTAGCTAGGCTCTTTCACTCATGGACCTATTGTTTCTCCTACTCATGCGCCTTTCACATGGGACAGAATAGGACTGAGGGTTTAAAGCACATTGTACCTGATTCTTGCCTATTCACTATGACAGGCATTCCAATGTGGTGATTCTAACCACTTCCAATATCACTGAGAAGATTGATGTGGCTTTTGTGGACAGAGCTGACATCAAGCAATACATTGGCCCCCCCTCTGCAGCAGCCATCTTCAGAATCTACCTCTCTTGCTTAGAAGAACTGATGAAGGTGCCTTTGTTTCTTTCCACTCCTGACCATTACTAGATTTCTACATGTTAGTAGTTAATTGGCATAGCTTAATGTACACTAGTTCTAATAGGCATTTTAACATAGGCATCTTACATTGAAAATTATAGTTATGTTGCATCTAGATTATGCCTGCTAACTCAGTATTTTTAATCTTTATTTACTTTAAGAGTTAAAAAAAAACAAAATTCAAATTAGCCTGTAAACTAATAGTTTAGTATAGCACATGTGTGTGTGTGTGTATATATATATATATATATATATATATATATATATGTTGACATATATATGTCATTATACCATGCTCATTATGTTTCTGTTCTTCTGGTATTAGGTATTCTGGTATTCTAGTATTTTCAGTATTAAGGAACCAATGTGTAGAAGGCTAGTGAGAGGGCTGTAGGCAGTTGATGAAGCACCTCCTAGTTCTGAACCAGCCACGGACTATGAAAGCTACCAGTCTCTTAGCCTATGAAAAGGACAATGGAAGTCTTTCTTCACAGGATATATTGACTGAAGGCCAAACTTTTCAGAGTACCAGCTGACTAAAAGTTACAGTTCACATATTACACTAACTGCAGGTCATAGTTCACAGAACTATGACTGACTGAAAGTTGTGATTCTTAGACCGGCATCTGACAGCTCATGCTACAAGAACATTGTAGGCTTAGATTTTTCACCAAACCTACTTTACTTTGCTTCCACCCCCCTCCCCCCACCACAGTAGATAGAAGATGAGTAGGGAAAACAGCTATAAACCTCTTTTATCAACTTCCTGCTTAGTAGGGACAAAACTTGAGTTTTCAAAGAAACCAGAAACTTCCACTTCAATACATACTTTTGAGTCTAGAGTGTAAGGAACCTAGGCAGTAACCAAGCAAGATAACAGTAGATATTTATAATGATTATGGTAGAATCGTTGCCCTTAGTGAGCAGAATGGAATTATCCTCACAGATCCTGCCTGGCACTTCATAAAGTCACTACTTTGCTGGGCCTTGCTGTCCTTGCCAAGGATGGCATGGTCACTTTGGGGCAGGAATAGGGAGCCAGCTCAGCCAGGAGCCCAATAAGCATGCTCAAGTTAGCATTATTCTGGCATTGGCATCCTGGTCTAGCTTCTGGGTGTGGAGTGGTCCTCTGTGAAGATTCTTTACTACTACCAAAGAGTTTAACATGGGGTAGGTCCAGTGAGGAAGCTGGGTATATTAGAGCCAAGGATACTTTTGGTGTGTCTTTCAGCCCTCACAATGGGACACTTGTCACACTATGAATCTGGAATATTCTGAAGTTTAGCTTAGAGATTTTTACTTTGTTCCTTTTGTTAAAAATTAAGATCTTGTTGAGGAGATGGTTTGTTGGATAAAATGCCTGCCACCCAAACATGAGGACTAGAGTTCTGATTCCCAGCACCCACACAAACGTGGCACACCCATCTATAATCCCAGGAGTCAGGAGATGGATTCCTGGAGCAATCCTGCTAGCTAACTACTCAAATCTGTGAGCCCTGGATTCAAGTGAGAACTTGCCTTATTCTATAAGGTGGAGAGCTAATGAGAAAGACAGCAGCATCTGGCCAAACATACCACATGCACATACAAAGAAAGAACAAGATAGGCAGGTGCTATAGTGAACCTTGGCTGGTCCTGAAGGCAGACACTATGTAGTTGGGTCTCACTCTATCAGGAGCTTGCAATCTTGCCTCTTGTGATGTGTGCCTGCCTGTATAAATCCCCTGGCTGTGGGGACCTGAAAGGTAAGAATACCAAAGAGAAGCCTGTCTCCTTTTGGCCACCAACCTCCAGAGTACACAGAGGAGGTTTTGTGGGCGCATCGGTGCCACCCTTGCAGTTTAGTGCAGCTCCTCGAGAACACCTTGGCTTCTAGGCAAGTGGCCCGTGAGGAGAGTCAGGGACCTTCTGCCTTGTCTGTCACTCTGCCAAACTAGTCATGCCCAAAGGGGAAGGGGAGAAATGTTCCTTTGAAGACAGCTGTGGGCTTGGCTCTGCATTCCAGTTCTGTTCCTCTAGGTTTGACACATATTTCTGTAACTAAGGCAGCAGCTCATACCACCCATTACTGCTCCTTACCCACTCCCCCTAGCCCTGACAGGAAGCCAGGATATATCTTAGCTAGAAATCCAGCATATGGCTTGCGACTGGTTCCTGAGCCATGTTTTATTATTTGCAAACTGATCTTTGAAGAAACACAGGTATGTCAGGCAAGAATGTTAAAAGTGTGCAGAGCTGTTTTCTAGTGTCTATATTTGAGTGATTATTTTGGACTCATACCAAGTCATGACAGTTTCTGATAGCCCTGGAATTACCGGCCCTTTTGCTCATGGTGCTTGTACTTTGTGTTATATGGATTCTGTTATAACTACTCTGCCTTTGACCCCCAGTGCCAGATTATATATCCTCGTCAGCAGCTGTTGAACCTTCGAGAGCTGGAAATGATTGGCTTCGTTGAAAATAATGTGTCAAAGTTGAGCCTCCTTTTGAGTGAAATTTCAAGGTACAAACTGATGTCATTTTTAATCCAAGAAAAATCATTTGCTGAGGTAACTAGGTATTGTGATTTTCTTTAGAGGTCCAAGTAGGCTCTGGAGGTGAGCAGTCAGGGAACTGCAAAAGTAGGCATGTCTGCAAAAGAGGCTGCAACTTACAGAAGGAAAGTGAGAAGGGAAATAACTTTGGTGATTAAGGCAGAGTGAAAGGCAAGTAGGAGTTTGATACAGAGCCTAAGAAAACAGACTATTCATATAGTTGCTCAGGAAGCGGCTGGGCAATGTGTTGGCAGCTATCTTCATAGATTATTTCCCACAGATCAGTGTGATAGTGCTGGAGAGGCAGAGGGTCCCTGCTGTGAACTCACTTTCTGGCCAATTTTTACCTTATTAAAGAAGCCATGAAGCATGTGGAAGATTTTAAGTGAAAGATTAGCATAAGAATGCAGTGTTGCTAGAGAAGAGGCTTAAATCAATGAAGAAGAGGAACACAGTTCTCAGATGTCTGTAACAACTTAAGACATGGTAGCCTGATTGAGTATTCTGCTGGCAGCTTTGTGCCACAGTGTCTTACTCCACACCGTATGCCCCCAGGTGGGCACTTCGTTCAGTAGATAACAGATGGTATTGAGGAGGAGAGGGAACAACAGTCTTTGAGGCCAAAGCTGCAGCCAGGGTCACGCAGAGTCCTATGCTTTTGGGTTACCTTAGCCAGGCTTTGAGCTCTGGTTCACCATAAAGAGGGAAATTATCCCTGAATTGTGTACATTTGTATATGAGATTGACATCCATGAATATGATTATTTTCATACCAGGAAGAGTGAGGGCCTCAGTGGCCGGGTCCTGAGGAAACTCCCTTTCCTGGCTCATGCGCTCTACATTCAGGTAAGCTTCCCTTGGCCCTGTGTACTGGATACCCAGGTCCTTCACCCACACTGTTCACAGGAGTTGGGGTAGTGCCTTAGTTTCTTTTCCAGTTACTGTGATAAAATATTCCTTAGAAAGCAATTAAAGGAAGAAAGAGTTTATTCTAGCTCTCAGTTCAAGGGTACATGCTATCATGGTATGGAAGTCAAAGCAGCAGGAACTTGAAGCTAGCTACTGGTCTACAGTCAAGAAGCAGAGAATGAATAGTGAATAAATGGTGCTGCACCGTTCCCTTTTCCATTTATACAGTCCAGGACCCCAACCAGGTAGTGATGCTACCACAGTGGGCAAGCTGCTCGCCATAATTGATATAATTGGGATAATTCTCTAAAGTCATACCCAGAGGCCTCTCTCCCAGGTGATTTTAGGCTCTGTCTGGTTAACAACACTATCCATCATAAGCAAGTGGGTACTTGGGAAGAATTGGCTCTTCAGGTGTCTGTTCATAAGTACACACATACACATGTGCAGTATTCTCAGGCACATGTTCCATGGTTCGGGAACTTTATTCTCCTCAGTACTTGTGACCAATGAGCCTGGGTTCTGTTCACACCAATTGTGTTCTGGAGTCACTCCCTTACCTGCCCAGGGCCAGGTTCCCATCACAAGCCTGTCAGCCACACAGTTCTCTTAAATCCATTATCTGATATTCTACATGGCTAGTGGCAGCTGCTGTGTAGGTGTGGTCTTCAGTACCAAAGAAACACCCATGGGCCATGTGTATGAGTGCTTTGGCACAGAAGGGAGAGCTTGGTTTTGAGCTGTACAGTGATTCTCAGTTCTAAAGCATCAAGTCTTGCTCCTCATGGTTCCAGGACATCGGGTGAGCCTTTTGGGAAAGGTTCCAAAATGGCAGGCCTCAAGGTCCCACATTCTTTTCCCAATAGCTTCTCTTTCTTCTTAGCAGATGGATGACTACTGGTCTTACCTGCCTACTCTGGTAGCCTTTTCTAACCAACAGGAAATAGCAAATTACATCATCTGGTCCTGGGCTTGTTTATACATAGATCTGAGCCTCTTCCTAATTCTACAAATGTACAGATGGTAGCTGCCAGGTAGCCCTACTCAAGCCCTGCTCCACTCAGTAATGGCCATATATCTTTTCAGGCACCCAGCGTCACCATCGAGGGTTTCCTCCAGGCCCTGTCTCTGGCAGTGGACAAACAGTTTGAGGAAAAAAAGAAGCTTTCAGCTTAGATCCCAGACATCCTTATCTGTGGTTTTCAATGGACAACTAGTAGGTGATAACACCTACCTCACAGTGCACATTAGAGATTATTCTAAACAATGTAGGTCTGCAAGGCAGACAGATGGGATGGTGAACTTTGTCAAAAGAAGGAAGGACTGTGTTTGTGTTATTTTATAATGCATATTTAAAGGCAAACTCCCTGTCTTTTTCAGTTTTAAAAAGATAGTTCCAATTCTGTTTGCATCTATGTAAAGACTCATCTAAATATTGATTCCCATCCTGACTCTAGCCTGTCAGACACAAGATGTTAAAATTTGTTTAAAATAAAGGGAGCTCAAAACAGCTATCACAGAACAAGAGGCATAATGCAGTTACAGCACTGAAGGATAGATCCTTCGCTCAAGCTAGAAGGGACCAGTTAGCTTCAGTTAGCACAACATAATATCTTGTGCCTCAGTTAGCACAAGATGTTATGTAATGGATGAGAAAGCCATGTTTCTGTGATACAGAAATTGAGCAAAGGAATGCAGGTGCAGGTGAGGACTTCTTTGATAGTGATCAGATGTCATGTTCACAGGAACAAAGCATGCTTTCTACAGCCAAGTGAAGTAGGCAATGTGTGTCTTGTTTCTCCACTAATGTTACTCATATTTCAAGTGAAAATGCATGTTGCCAAATATAAGTTAATAAGTGTTATACCTCACAGAATATCATGTTTTATGTCATCTTGGCATTAATGCTTTGTACATGAAGCTACTTTTAAAAGGAGTGCTGTTTTTTCATAGAACTTTTTTAATATTAAACTTGTTTTCAGAATACTTTTATTTTTATTCCAATGTCTACTTCAAATGCTGAATTTTACTAATAATGATTGGTGTATTCACACAACATTAAATTGTTATGTTCCAAGGATCTCACAATACAGTCATTGACAGGAACATACTCACTCTGCCAGTCCTATTTGGGAGCAGTACCCCTGAGACACTGCAGGCCATGGCTACTGCCTTACTACTCAACTTTACCCTCCTCTTTGTTTCCTGGGGCTCCCATGGGTGCTTTGGCTTCACTTTCCTCTCGGAAGCTAGGGCTAGAACTATGACTAAAGCAGTGGACCACTTCCTGCTTCTCTCTATGCATCCTTTCTATCAATCTGTGCTTCTGAGTTTTCAGCTGACTTACTCTGTTTCATGATTCCATGATTCCCTGTATTCCTCTGCTTGGAATAAATTTATCGTTTTTGCCCTGACTATTCTCATTCATGGACTTACAGAAGAAGCTTCTAAACCATTTTCTTACCTTAGAAGTTATCTCTAAGAAACTGAAAAGAAAAAAAAAGTTAACAAGAATTCTACACAAATTCTTGAAAAAGAAAGTTGTCAGCTCAAAAGAGAACAGCATACTCTTGACACAAAAACAGACATTAGAAAAACATCAGCCATTCTCATGAATATATATTCAAAACTTTTCACAAAGTACTAGGAAATCAATGGGGAAAACAAACAAACAAAATAATAACAAAAATAAACCAAAGCAGGGTTTCCCCGGACTTTTATTTCTAGGTTTTGGTTTTTGAGACAGGCTCTCACTGTGTAGGTTTGGTTGGCCTACAACTCAGAATGTAGACCAGGCTGGCCTCTAACAGATCTATCTCCTGAATGCTGGGATTAAAGGCATGTGCCATCATATCTAGCTTCCTAGATTTTTTTAATGGTTTATTTATTTGCATGCATGTCTGTAAGATATGCACACGTATATGGGTGTACATGCCTGTACATAGGCACGGTAGCCAGAAGGAAACATCAGTATCCTCCTCCTCGATCCCTTTCCACCTATTTTTTAAGGAAGACTTTTTCCGTAAACCTGAGGCTTGCTTAGGTTGGCTGAAAATCCCAGAAATCTTCCTGTCTCACAGCTGGTGTTATAATCATGTCAAGTTTCTTATGTGGATAGTAGGATCTGGACTCTGATTTTCTTCACTACCTAGTAAGGGTTTTGTTGTTGTTTTTATTGTTGTTTGTTTGTTTTTAACTTTTTATTGAGTCTGTGAGTTTCACACCATGCATCCAAGTCCCACTTATATCCCTGTTTCTTTGTATCTGCCCTCTGCCCTTGCAACCTCCCCCCAAAAGAAAATAAAAAACAAAAAAGTAAAACAAAGCATAGAAAGTCTCTCTTTGTATAAACTGCAGCGTGTCCCACAGATTACCCTTTTGTCCATATATCTTCACTTGTAAATGTTTATTGCAATGAGTCATTGGTCTGGTTCAAGGCCCCTAGCTTCTGCTACACCGTCAGTACTGGTTCCTCACCAGGACTCCTTTTGGTTATCCTGTTACCCTGTGTCATAGATCCTGCAGCTTTGGATCAGCAAGACTGACCCTTTCATGCTCTCCGACAGTTCAAAGTTGAGGTAGATTTTGAGGTGGGCCAACTCAAAGCCCTGGATCTGGGCCCGGATGATAGTTGAGTTGTTCAGCCTCCCTGAGTATTTCACTGTGTTGCCTAGTGAGATGGAGGGCCCACTTGCCCAAGTGTTGCAGCCCATAAGGGACAGGGTCCGCTCTCCTGCTTTTATTACCTTGGGGCCAGCTCTCCTGACTACCACAGGTGGTGAGGGGAGGGCATTACCTCTGTGCCCAGGCCACCTCACATCACACCTTCAGGGCTGCCTCAAATGGTGGTGGTACCCTCACCACCAGGTCCAGCTCTACTGTGCTGCCCGATGAGGTGCAGGGCCAGCTCTCCCACTCTTGTTGCCTTGGAGCCAGGTCCCAGGTGGCAAGGGGGTAGAGGCCATCACCCTCACGCCTAAGCCACTTCACAGCATACCACTGACAGGTCCAGCTCTCTCATGCTCACCCTCAGTGCTGGCTCACCACACCACTAGGGTCGGCTCTCCAGAGTGCTATAGCCAGTGAGGGGTGGGGCTGGTTCTACATGGCCCTTGGACATCTACGTGGTCCTAGGCAGCTACGCAGACCAGGGAGGTTCACATAGTCTCTAGTGGTAATATCAGCCATGGACATCAACACCAACTCCTGCCATTGTATGGTCAGGGACCGAGACTTGGTCCTCAGTGACAACAACACAGACTGGAACTTCACCTTGGTCTCGGGTGATGGGCTGCCTACTCAGAACAGGCTATTCCTCTCCACCTTTGCATCTCTAGTGCCATCTCTCTTCACAATACTCAAACTATACCACTTCTTTTTCTCTCCTATCTGTCTACCACATACTTGCACATGGTAGTGGCTCCTGCTGTGGGCAGGCCGTGTGGCTCTTGGGCCTCCGGATAACCTCTCTGCCCATGAGTAAGCGGGCCTCTAGGTATCTACAGCCTGCCCACATAGCATGGTGACAGGAAGGTTTCTGGACTTCTTTCCCCTCCTGCACCTCATTGTGTGGTGATAGGCAGGTCTGTGTGTGTCTTCCACCTGCCTGGGCCATGGCAGGTGGGCCTCTGTGTGTCCACACTATAGTAAGGGCTTTTGACTGCAAAGCTATCTCTCATGCTCCTAGATTTTAAAGTTATTTTTATGTTGGTTTTGTTTTGAATTTACTTTTTTTTTTTTTACTTTAAAAAAGAATCATTGGAAGTTCTATATATGTATATAATGACCTTTTATTATATATGAGTATGAGGGATCATACTTATCCCTCCACCCTCATCTTCCTTCTCACACAGTTCCCCTATTACCACAAAGTACTCATTCCATTTTTATGTCTGTCTGTTTCTTTTGTCTTTACTTCTTGAACCACTGAGCTTAACTAGGGTCACCTTCATGGGCATAAGCGTAAAGCTAACCACTAGTGCTTAAGTAACTCACCAGTGTCCACACCACTAAGGACAAAGGTTTCCTCTTCCTCAGCCATTGATTTCATTAGCTCTCCTGGACAAGGCTGGGCTATATGAGCCCCTCCTCCATCCATAACTGAATGCTCAGGGGCCCAGCCTTATACAGACCCTCTGCAGGCAATCTCAGCTGCTGTGAATTTCTGAGAGTCACTACTATGCCATGTCTATAAGACATTTCAGTCCTTTTGAGTTCTCTGTGCCCCCGCCCCTTAGGCTCCTGTGTGTCAGGATACCCTTTCCCCAGCAATTTTTAAAATTTATTACAATTTGTTCATTTTGTATCCCAGCTCTAGCCCCTCCCAATCCTACCCTCCCTCCCTCTTCTCTCCTGCCCCTCCCTCAGTCTACTCATAGGGGAGGTCCTCCTCCCCTTCCATCAGACCCTAGCCTATCAGGTCTCATCTGGACTGGCTGCATTGTCTTTCTCTGTGGTCTATTAAGGCTGCCTCCCCACTAATGCACTTTGCTATATTGATAAATTAGGAAAAGGTATTCCAAAACCCTACTTGAGAAGCAGATGAGCCAGCAGCCTGCAGAAGAGTGTGGTTGCAAAATCAGAACACGTGAGATACCTCCTTGCTACCTGTGGTTTGCTGCTTGTCAGGACAGGGTAGCCCAGGTCCAGAAGAGCATTCAGTTTCTACGGGAGCCTCTTTTCTCCAGAATAGGTTACTGCTGGGTAGAATCTAAAAGTACAGGCCAACAGTTAGATTGCAGGGTCCCCTTGGTTTTTCCTCACCAGTGCAAATCTCAGTGTTTCGTTTATTATTTCATTTCTGCCTGCTGCTTTTAGGTTTGGCCTAATCTTAAGGTGCATTATTTATTTGGATTCTGATATTTCAAAAGATTTATTTTTGTGTGTCTGTATGGGTCTGTGCCAAGTATGCGTATATGTTGAGTGCCAAGGCATGATGGATGTCAGCCATGTGAGGATGACCAACATAGGCAGGTTCCAGTGCAGAAAGCAGTAATGGGTCTTCTTTTTTCTTAGTACTAACTAGCATTGAGTCTGGTAAATATCTGGCGAGGTGATGGGCCAAGGCCTCTACTGTCCTCATCCCATTATACTTTGTGTAAAGCTCTCAGAATAGTCTATAGATACTGGTGCCCTTTCAGTTCCTTCAGGTTCTTCTTTGCCTCTATGCCTTCACTGGTATTCACGCATCTTAACCCTGGTGGCCTTTCTAGGTTAACTCTTCAACTAAGACAGCAGTCCAGCTGCTGAACTGCTCCTCCTTGCCCTCAGGACCCAAGACTGCCTATAACGTAGGCCCAATAGAGTGTTCAGGGTGATTGCTTCTACCAGGCAAGACAAGGAAATTTTCTGAATATGACTCAGGGTAAATACCTATACTAATGGGCAGATACTTAATGACTGTAGGTTAACTGGTGTGAACGATACAGATTCTAGGGGTAACCTGTGCAAATGCAGATAATGCATGGAAAGACATAGCATTTCTGGTGTGTGTGGCTGTGACCTCATCTCTGTGTTGTTGCTTGCAACTTGCCCCTCCATTTCCCATTCTAGCCAGCCTTTGTGATGTACCCTACTCCTGTAGACAGGACCCCACAACCTGAGATAATGAATGGGGCATGAAGGCACAAAGGTCAGGAAAGAGTGAAGGAAGGTACTCCATACTCATACTTCATGATTTAGAATGTGCAAGGACCATCTTCAAACTACTAAGATATTCAGCATCCAAGTGTCCAGGTAAAAAGATGTGATCTGGGAATTAAGTTACAAAGAAGGAGGTTAAGATGTGAGAGTATGGAGTGGAGGGAACCCAGACAGAAAAACCAAGGACGAGATAGGGAGGCACAAATAGGGAAGAGCCCCTCTGGAGAGCTGGTGTCTGACAGTCTCAGTTTGACCAGCAGAGGGCAATATCATCCTGCAAATCCGGAATGGACCAGGGAGGAGGTGGGTATTGCCCCTAGAGTTTTTCTCAGCCCAGCCATCAACTACAACCCTTTCCTCCTCCTGGTCCTATATGTTCAGTACAAGGATGTGTATGAACATCTATATGTATTGTATAACTTTTCCTGAGAGATACACACAAACATCTTTTAACCTCAGATAGGGCAATGATGATAGACCAAGGAAATTATTTCATCTAAATACAGCTTTGGAAATCTATTTTGGGGGATAACTTACAGAAAAATTGTGTCTTAGACAGCTGCATTACTGTTAAAAGCCACACTCCATCATGGCTGGCAGTTTATGAAACTGTTATAATTGGAGTTTCTTGAGCAGCTTGCCGGCAGCTCCACTGCAGATTCTCCCCCACTAGCAGTTGCTTGTTGCTTGTGTAAACTGAGTAATTAATCTGAGAATCTTGTATGATTCTGAATCTGAGCATCCTGCTTGTGAATTTCTATTTGGAAGAAATATATAGAACAGCAGAGGACCCTGCCAACGGGTGGGGGAAAAAAAGGTAGACAGGGTAGCTTACAGCTACCTGGATCTCACACTGGAGATAGCCTGAGCTTCTTTCAGGCTGTTGCAGGTCCTGCTTGATGGGTATAATCTTTCAAGTTCAGAGGTGACTTCCTGAGTCTGGGGTGCAAGACTTGTGATGGAGCTAGTGTGGACTTGACAGCCAGAAGCCTGACCTAGGAAGGATCTCTGAAAGGTTACGGCCCACAGTTTTCTCCACATGATGAGCTTGGCTCTGAGAATGTTCCACAGACAGTGCATCACTATGTTGACTCCACACAGAATCTGGTGACCCATCAAAATGAGAAAGGGACCTGCCCCTGAGGAGCCTGTAATGATCAGTAGAGAAAGGTAAATAGATCTGGAAACACCTGTGGAACCCCCTGCTTGTCAATAACCTTCTTTTCCCATCCTTAATGGCATGGATAGTCAAGTAACCTTAGGAGTCTGCTGACTCAGGGAAACAGCATTAAAGCTCTCTGAGAAAGATGTAGTTGAACATGGTCACCATTCAGCCAGATAAGACTTGACCTGCAAATCAGGGGCCACAAATCCCAGGGCATAGTAGTGTAGGACTGGGTCACTCTACCTCTTTTTTGCAGGGGTCAGATGATGAGTTGGAAATAGCCCACACTCTAAGCTGAAAGCATGATCACCTTCCTGCCTCTCACACCCCTTGTGTGTTTGATGTACCATCCTAGCAGACCAGTTCTAGACTTCCCACTTGGGCTGTCGTACTAGAATGGCAGTGTTACAGGGTTAGGTGACTTTATCCCAATTGTATACTTAGGCCAGGGATGCCCCTCAAGACCATCTAGTCCTGAAATCTTCCATGGCCATTGTTAGCTGTTTCACAGCCCTGCCCTGTTGGAGGGCCCTGCTGCTGATGGTTGCAGCTTCAATGATCGAACAGTTCTCTGAGCTCAGCACAAAATGGAGGACTCCCTTTCCCCAGTGGGGCTTCCTACTCTTTGCCTAACCTCTGACACAACTTCCTGCAGAATGCTTTCTGACCCCTGGCCATATAATTAGATAGTGCACCCCTGCATAGTTGATAGGACCATCCTGTTTCATGCAAATGAAGTACACTGTGAGCACCAAACAGAATACCTCCTGGCTGCTTCCCTTTTCATATATATTTTTATCAGCCCTGGAGTAAAGTTAATCTGCCTCCCTGCAGCTGGTCTTGGAAGTCCATCATTCCTTCCTGCCTTCCCCCTCTTCCTGTCCTTGTGAGATGTTGGCCCCAAGGGAAGAGGAGACCCACACTGCTCCTGGCCGTGCTGATCTGCTGGGATATGCTGGTGTCCACAGGTCTCAGCCGGGAGATCCTCACTCTTTCATGGGAGTCCAATGGATCCTTGTGGAGTTGTGCTGTGATTAGCCCTATTTCTTGTGTTAGGGATGGGAATGCTTTAACAGCCTCTGTAAAAGGAACATTTATTCACCTGTTTCAGTTGTTGTCTCTGAGGATTATTGCCTCTGTCTGCTAACCTGTGCCTAGTCCTGGAAGCTTCTAGCCTCCATACCATCTAACTTTCAGCCTCTGAGACTTACTGCTTGATAAGCTCACCCCTTCTTGTTCTTACTGAGTTCTGGGCTGCCTGGTTTAACTCAAGTGTTGGTTCAGACTCCTCTCCCAACTATCTTATTTGATCTTATTTTCTCTTGGCCTCTGAGTTGTTCTGCTTGTCCTCAGACTAACTCAAGCAATCTGCTCTAATCTCCTGGCTCCTTCTCATCTCTGGCTCATTTGGTCTTCACCTGAGTTCTCGTTCTCTCTCTCTCTCTCTCTCTCTCTCTCTCTCTTTCTCTTTCTTTCTGCAACCTGTCTATTACTATCCCTGTGAATGTACCTCTTCTCCTCTACATTGCTCATTAAGTAGTTTCCATTTCCTCTCTTCTCATGAGAGTTGGGTATATCCTATTCTGTCAAATCTTTCTCTGATTTGTCACCTTTTCTGCTACTCAATTAGACATTACTTCAAGCATGAGTGTTTCCTTCTACAAACTAACTTCACCTTCTTTGTTTGGGATTAAAGGTACTATCACACCTGGACTAAGCTTTTCTTTACCTGAAACTTGCTCTATACCAGGCTGGCTTTGAACTCAGATCTGCTTGCCTCTGTCTCCTGGATTAAAGGCATGTCTGTATTGCAGATGGATCACAAAGACCTAGAAGGCCTTTGGATGTGATCTCCTGCCAGAGCAGCCATGACCTGAATAAAAATTTCTCTGCAAGCCTCAGAGTGTCTGTACAAACCTGAGAGTTCTTGGGTCAATAAGATCTGAGTATGCTGTTTCTTAGAGAGAAATTCAGCCATCTTGGTCTTCTTGATAGGTGGCTCTTGTGTCCACAGACTTCCTTGGCCACAGACTTCCCCAGCCCTTCACCCTCATGGTCTCTTGTGAAACATCCTCAACATTTCTTCAAGTTTAGTTACAACCAATCCCTTCATAATAAGCACATGCTTTTGGCCAATACGTTCCAAGCCTAGGCTTGCTCATCTTCCCTTTCCCTCCCTCCCCCACCCTTGCTCTCTCTTGTTCTTGATCTCTCTCTTGCTCTTACTCTCTCTTTGCCTACAGATCCCAATGTAGCTGTCAGCTACTGCTCCAGCACTTTTCTACATGCAACCAAGCTTCTCACTGCAAGCTTCCAGTTAATTGATTTCTTTTTCAGAGTTACCTTGGTTATGGTGTCTCTTCACAGCAATAGAACAGTGACTAAGACACCTACAATAGACAGATTCAACTTGTCTGGCAGACTGTTGAGCCCCAACTATCTGCTTGTCTCTACCTCCCCAATGTGCACAGGACTACATCAAGCAGTGCCTCTGTTTGTCTACCCTGCTTCCAAAGCATGAGGGTTTTGCATTAGTGGAACCCCAATGCCTCATTTAAAAAAAAATTACTAAACTTGCATAATTTCTTCTGGTTAATCTGTCTTATGCAGAACCCTGAGGTTTATTATTATTTTTTTATTATTATTTTATGTGTATGTGTGATAGTCAACGTGTGTGTGTGTGTGTGTGTGTGTGTGTGTGCGCGCGCGCGCGCGCACGTGCACCATGCTCATGCCTGCTGCCAGCAAAGGGCAGAGAAGGTGTCAGGTTGTCAGGAACAGTTACAGTTGTGTCTCAGTTATAGTTTCATTGCTGTGAGGAGACATCAGGACCAAGGCAAGCCTTCTAAATGAAAACATTTAATTGGGTTTAATCACAGTTTTAGAGGTTTAGTCTGTTATTAGTATGGTGAGAAGCATGGCAGTGTGTAGGCAGACTTGGTGCTGGAGAAGCTGAGAGTTCTACATCTTAATTTGGAGACAGCAGGAATTCCATGCTGGCTGGAGCTTTGGCATAGGAGCCTGCCCCCACAATGACACACTTTCTCCAATAAGACCACACCTACTCCAACTAGGCCACACCTCCTAATAGTGCCATTCTCTATGGGCCAAGCATAAGTTATAGGGGCCAAACATATTCAAACCACAGTTGTGAGGTACATTATAGGCACTGGGAACTAAAACTGGGTCTTCTGCAAGAACAGAAGTACTTTTTTTAATCATTAATTTATTTATTTAATTTACATCCTGACTGTAGCCCCCTCCCTCCTCTCCTCCCAGTTCCACCTTCCCACCTTCTTCCCCTTCCCTCCTCCCCTTCTCCTCAGAAAGGGGGACCCCTAACAACAACAACAACCCCCACCATCCCCCAGCCCATCAAGTCTCATCATGACTAAGCACATCCTTTCTACTGAGGCCAGACAAGGCAGCCCAGATAGAGGAAAGTGATTCAAAAGAAGGCAGCAGAGTCCATGTCAGAGACAGCTCCCACTCCAATTGCTAGGCGACCCTCATGAAGACCAAGCTGCCCATGAGCTACATATGTGTAGGGAGCCTAGGTCCAGTGCATGTGTGCTCTTTGGCTGGTAGTTCAGTCTCTGAGCCCCCATGGGCCTAAGTTAGTTTACTCTGTATGTCTCATTGTGGAGTTCTTGTGCCCTCTGGGTCCTTCTTTCCCCCAACTCTTCCACAAGACTCCCCGAGCTCTGCCTAATGTTTGTCTGTGGGTCTCAGCATCTGTTTTGACCCGATGCTGGTTGGAGCCTCTCAGAGAGCAGTTATGTTAGGCTTCTGTCTGCAAGCATAGCAGAGTATCATTAATAGTGTCAGGGGTTGGCTCTCTCCCATGGGGTGGGTCTCAAGTTGGACCAGTCATAGGTTGGCCATGCCCACAATCTCTGCTCCATCTTTATCCTTGCACACCTTGTAGGCAGAGTACCTTTTGGGTGGAAGGTTTTGTGGTTAGGTTGATGTCTCCGTCCTCTCCTGGAAGACCTGCCTGGCTATAGGAGGTGGCAACTTCAGTCTCCATACCCCCAGATGATAGAATCGCAACTAGAGTCAACCCCATATCTTCCCAGGAGCCTACCCCATTAAAGGTTTGCAGCTTGTCCCAGAGATGCCTCCCACTTTGGTTTCTCTTCTCTCTCCCAGCCTCCTCACCTCTCATCCTGTTCTCCCCACACCTGATCCCCATTCTTGTGCCCCTCCCCAACCCCCCACCTAGTCCTCTCTCTTCCTTTTCTTCAGATATCTATTCTATTTCTCCTGAGATTCAAGCACCTTCTTTTGGCCCCTCCTTGTCACTTAGCTTCTTTGGGTCTGTGGATTGTAGTATAGTTATCCTGTACTACAAGGCTAATATTTACTTATAACTGAATACATACCATGTGTGTATTGGGTTTGGGTTACCTCACTCAGCATATTTTCTAGTTCCATCCATTTGCCTGCAAATTTTATGATTTCCTCATTTTTAATAGCTGATTAGCATTCCAGAGGAAGTGCTTGAAGAGAGGGAACGGGGGTGGGGAGGAGTGCTAAGGGAAATGAGGGTAAAAACCAGATGTGGAGAGCCAGCTGTTAGATATAGGGTTGGTGAGACAGCCAATCACTGGAGCACAGGGAGCCTTATGAAAGAATGGGGGTAGGATAGAAGGACCCAGAGGGGACAGGAGCTCCACAAGAAGATCAAAATGGCCAACTAACCTGGGCCCAAGGTGAGGCTTGTGGAAATTGAGGCAACATCCAAGGACCAAGTATGGGCTCGACTAGGCCCCCTGCACATATGTACCCAATTGGTATCTTGGTCTTCATGTGAGTTCTCTGATAAGGAGAGCCGGGGCTGTCTCTGCCAAGGACTCTGTTGCATGTTTTTCCATCATTTCCCTCTGGCAGGGCTGCCTTGCCAGGCCACTGAGGAGTCTTGGTACAACTTGATGTGCTGGGATGGGGGCTGGGGAGGCTCCCCTTTTCTGAGGAGTAGGTGAGGATGGATGGAGGGTGGGACTGGGAGGAAAGGAGGGAGGGAGTTACAATTAGGATATAAAGTGAATGAATGAATGAATGAATGAATGAATGAATGAATGATCTTTTAAAAAAGAAATAAAAGTTTGGTATGCCAGTGTCCTTACCCTTCCTTATCGGTTGCTTGCATCCCACTCAGGAGCGCAGAATTTACACCAGCTGCTCAGGGACATCCATATCTCTTGAGGACCTTGTCCAGTCCTCACAGCTAAGCCATTAAGAGGCCAGAACAAATGCCTAAGGTTGAGATTCCACCGTGAATTGTGAAGGAGCTTACCAAAGCCCAGGGAAGGTCTACTGTCTATCATATTTCTCAAGTAAAAGGAGTTTCTGTATTTGGGAACCATTGCTAGGTAGAAGGGTGCTTGTCTTGTCTTTCTCTTAGCTTCAGGGACCAGTAGGTCTCTAGCTTCTCAGAGGCACAAAGCACTTTATTCATTTCACTTATTTTTGCCTTTGTTTGTTTGTTTGTTTGTTTTGAGACAAGAGCTTGCTGTGTAGCTGTGACTGCCTTGAAATTCGATATGTAGCCTGGACTGGCCTTAAATTCAGTTATCCTCCTGCTTCTACCTCCTGAGTACTGAGATTACAGGCCTGTACCACTGCCCCTTGCTTCTTGCTCCCATTCCTGGTGGCCAGGTGTTCCCCAATGACACATATTGCCTTCCTCTCTCTGGCCTTCCTTCCTCTAGTGGCTACATATCTGGACTCTGATGTCTCCACATTCTCTTCATTCCTAGAACTCACCGAGGACAGCTTAGTGTGCAGATTAGAGTCAGATCCTTTGTTCAGCCTTTCCTGGGGTGTGACCACAGAACCTGGGTTTCAGGCACCTCCGTAGCCCTGACACTCCGTAGCCCTAGGATCGGATAGATACAAACCTCTTGTGGTTCTCTGCTGACCCTGACCAGAAAACAGGGCCTCTGTAGGAGTCCCATCGGCCACCCAGAGGAGATGGCAGACTCAGATGATACATCCCATGGTGGGTGCAGCAGGTGCCACTAGTGACTTTGAGGTATCCTGTCAGCTGGTGATACTCTTCATGGCCAGCTGTGATGCACTCTGCATATGGGCAGCAGACCTAACTTCAGTTCCAATATGCTGTTCCCACCCCTTCCTCCTGGCTGCTGCATGTATTCCTTCATTCTGCCAACACAAGCACTCATTTACCAGGGAGCCAGAGTGGTGGCTGGCTTCTTGTGGGACAGAAACTGCCCAAAGTTGGTTTAGCTGCTAATGAGTCCTTCTAATATGTTATTTTATGTTGATTTGTTAGGTTTTTTTTAATGTGTTTAAACCAGCAGCCTCCACTGAAATATCTTAAATTTTTATTCTGCTAATAGGCACCTATGAACTACATAATTCATGTCCATATGCTTAGAACAATAGTTCTCAACCTCAAAGAAGTCACAACCCTTTGGGGAGTAGAAGGACCCTTTCACAGAGGTCACATATCAGAGATTCTGCAATGTCAGATATTTACATTATGATTCATAATAATAGCAAGATTACAGTTCTGAAGTAGTAACAAAATAATTGTATTAAAGGAATTGTATTTAAGGGTTGCAGCATAGGAAGGTTGAAAACCAGTGGCTTGGAAGAAGCTTTGCCTGAGATACTGGCTAATGTCAGTGGTATCTAGAAATGGATGTTTACCCTAAAACTATTTAGAACTCATGGCGTGAACTTTGCATGTCTAAGAGGAAATGTCACTAACACATTCACCTACACATGCACTTACCTAAAGACACAGTCTCAGATAGCTTGAGACTTGAGTTTACAGGGGAATGACCAGGACACACACACACACAAGTTTATTCATTAGCGTCCTGAAGCATAGGAACCTTCATAAGGAAATAGAGCCAGTTAGTGGGCCACCCATGTGCCAAATTAGATCAGCAGGAGATCTTAAAAGATAACAGAATGACATGGCCCTTGTTGATTAAAAATAAATTCTTGCCTCTGGTTTATGCATTTCCTCCCATGTAATTTCACCTTCTACTTCTTAGAATGGGACCATCAGAAAGTGATGCTATTGCTCACTCCTGCCATTTCTGGGTGCTTTGAGCTTACCATTGTCCACATCCAGAGCAGCACTTTTTGAGGTGCATTGTCTTAGCTCCTTCACATAGTGTTGTGAAAGGAGATAGAAGGCTACCTGATCCACACTTCAGGAGAGGCTTCTCCCCAGAATTAAAGCAAGTCATTGTCAAGCACTTCTATACCAACTGGGTTTAAGTTTTGAAGGCAGGATGTGGACTTGAGGAACTAGCTCTTTTCCTGGGTAGAAAAATATCAGCAAAGCACATGGTTCAACCCTCCCTTTTAAAGCAGATCACTCATATTGGTACAAAACACAGCTTTTACATGAAAAGGAATAAGAGTTCATTTTTGAGCCAAGCAAGAGTAACCATGACCCAAGAACATGAATTCAAATTCCCCGTACCCCCCCCCAAAAAAAAACATGTGTACCACCAGTTTCACCAACTTTTTATGCTTGCAGAATTTTTTAAAGCTGTAAATCAAGGTCTTTTTCAAATCCATTGGTTGAAACATCAGGTTGGACAGGTTAGCAAAGGAAGTTTCATCTGTAGGTCTCACATGTTACCTGATCACATTCTTAGCTTTCAGCAATGATGACATTGGTAGAAACTAGTGACTTGTTAAGATACTACATTTCAAAAGATTTTACTTGATAATCACAAGGATATTATATCAGACACAGTGGTGGACAATGAGGGGCTATAAAGAATGCCCAGTGTAATTTTTCCCTAGATCAGTGGTTCTCAGCATCCAAATACAGTTCTTCATGTTGTGGTGACCCCAACCATAAAATTGTTTTTGTTGATACTTTATCATTGTAACTTTGCCACTGTTGTGAATCATAATGTAAATGTCTGATATGCAGGATATCTGATATGCAACCCCCATGAAAGGGTCCTTTGACCCCAAGGGGGTAGCAACCCACAGGTTGAGAACCACTACTCTAGAGATCTTCAACATTCCAGCTTTTCCACAATCACAAAATTCTAAATTAGCCAGTTATTCTTATACCATATTGGAAGTAGGTCTGACTTTTTCTGGAAGCTTCAGGTCACGCTCAGGCCGTATTCCACTAAGAAGGTCTTTTCCATGGGGGGCTTTTAAAGTCTCTCTGGGAGGGCAGCTGAGTGCAGTAAGGGACAATGACCTGCCAATTAGCTCCATTTGTTTTCTTTTTGATGGACTTGGCATAGACCAGAGTCCCTTGGGCCTCATGTATCTGGGTTTGTGGTGAGGTATTGGGTGTGAGATAGTACCACCACAGCACTCACTCTGGTCCTGTGTCCTGAGTCTGTAGTGTGGACCCTGCGTTTCAGCCACCTTTCCTCTCTTCAGAGGTGTAAGGATAGCTGAACTATCAGAATGTGAGTCACATGCCTACACTGCTGCACACTTCTAGCATTTGCACATGGCATCTGCATAGGTATGGGGATCAGCCAGGCTGCATGGGTAGGGCCTTGTCTGCATGTATTCAACCTTGTTGTCTATGTCCCAGGCAGATATAAGAATCAAAACTGATGATCAGACAACAGGCCAATGGTTACCATCTACCCATCCTTCTAAGCTGCTCTTGCTGGCTGCTCCACTTCTGGCTACAATGTGTTGCCAGTGAGGAACAGGGCTCATGTTACTCTTGACTTTGGTTGACCAGAACTCAGGTTTTCTTTGCCCACCAAAGTCAGAGCTACATGAAAGCCAACAGAAAGCCAATTCCTAGACCCAGTGTTGATTCAGAGTAAGACTATTTTTTGCTAAGAGAAATGCTTTCTTGTATTTCACTTTTGTAGAACAACTCCCAAGTGTTCTGGCCAGTTTTTGCTTGGCTCAAATTTTAGAGTGAAAATGAAGCACCACCTATTACTGAACTTGGCCTAGCAGATGGAGAAATTGAATGTACCACAGCCTGCAAAGGGAGGCAGGACTTCTGACAAGAAACAAGCCACCAATGACAGGGCGGCCTCCTTTCTCTCTAATGCTTTGTCTTTGTATATTTTCACTTCTTCTCCCTCTAGAGAAGAAATGTGCATTGTCTACATGAAAGAAGAGAATTTAATTTCTGGGATCTCAACTCCCAGACAACCAATGACAAGCTATCAGTTTTAAATGATTAAAAGCCTTGATCTTACAGTTGTAGATGACTAGCAGTCAGACCCTTCATCCCCTCTTTGTAGGAACTGGAATTGATGCCTGTTGACAGCGCTCAGTGCTTTAGTCCTCAGGGTCCTCAGGAAGCTAGGTGTTGCCATGCACAAGTCCAGACACTGCCCAGACAAACGGTATGGGGAATCACTCACAGTATCCAACAGCACTGCATCTGACCATGAGAAGAACACTGCTCTGGCCCTCCAAAGCCTGGCTGACTCCTTTCCTGTCACCTGAGGAAAATAATGACAGGAAAGTGGCTGATCTCTGAGCTCACGGGTGACCTGAGGGAGGTACTTCAGGATGTGTGTAGTGCAGCACATCAGGCCGCCTGGATGGGGTAGCACTCCATGTGGTACTCAAGGGTACCACACTTGAGTGTGGTAGCACTCAAACTGGTCCCAGTGTTCCCTGCATATACCCAGGCCATAGACTCCATCCTACCAGTGACAGTGAAAACAGCTACAGCATCACATTGAGAGGGGCAGTAGTACAGAGGAGGAGCCGTTCCAGTGCTAGCACGGGGCTTGGGGACAGAGCCACTCACCAATGCCCCCAGGACTCAGGACTTCAAGCAAAGATGCAAAAGGCGACCACCCCACTCAGTACCAACGCCACCAATGCCTGTTTGCTGGGGATTTTGAGCACCTGGAAAACTATCTTGTCTCAGGGCAGAAGTATCCAGAATCTCTTCTGGAGGCTTTGTGCTTGCCACAGATCTCAGGGATGGCCTGCAGCAGACTCGGGTTCTTCCTTCTGGTACAGCTAGGCAGTAGGGGCTTACCCCAAGTACCATCATGTTGGGAACACCTCATGTTTTGCCTTCCTGATGACCCTTTCTGCTATCATGTTGGGACCTCACTCTCTCCAGTATATGTGAAAGTCACATATTCATCCTTATTCTTCTGTTACCCTAGCTTTGGGTTCACACTTGAAACTGTTTCCTATCAGCTTCTCAGTCTCTACATGACCAGCATTCTTCACATGGGGTTTCTTTATGTCCATGAGGCTCATGTCCCAGGGTGCCTTTGTATATGAGCTGTTGTAGTAGCTTGTATAAAGTTCGTGATGAAGATGGGTCTACTCACCTGGCTCTGCTCTCCACCTACATTCCTCTAGTAGTGTGCTCTTTCCTCCTGGACCTTGGTCTCTAAAGCTTTCTTACAGTGGTTGTAGTGAGGACCTCTTTACTAGTCTTCTGAGTGATTCTTATATCTAGTCAATCTAGACTCACTTTTATCCTGAAAACTTGCTAGTTACTAGTTTTTCTGTATCCCATTTTTTGCTTATTTTTCTCTGCCCCTGGGCCCAATGTGGATGTGACCATTAGCTTGGACTTTAGTCCCAAGGTTCCAGCCAGCCCCTTTTCATGACACTTGCTATGACATATGTAACTCATGGCATAGTCTTCTTTTCTTCCTTTAGGGATTTTTCAATTGATACACTTTACTAACTCAAAAGGAAGTTATGTATCCTGCCTGCTCTGTAGGAGCTTCTCTGAAGTATAACAAACTCAATATCCTAATGTCTAAATGTCCTGTCTACCATTCCTCTGGAATGCTGGTCTGGTGACCCCACCAAACATTATGCTCTTACTTGTACCCATTTGTTAGTTTGAATCACCACCTTCTGTATTTTCCTCCCTCCTCTCCCAACATGCCTCATACAGGTTCTCCGTCAACAGTGCCCTCCCAGTTCTTCCCACATGGTGGCTCTTGTATTAGCCCCACTGCCTGTCTGTATTAGAATATCTTTATGTTGTCCTCCTTAGAGGACAACATAAAGATTTGCTGCCTGCTGCCTACTTGTGTCTCCTCCCTTAAGTAACCTGCCCCAAGGCCAAGCCACGTCTCCATCTAGGTGGAGTCCTTCTCATCTGTCTTGGGAGAATTCTGTTGGGCCAAGGAGCTACAGCCTCAGTCCACTTTGGGAGCCTCTGGACTGTCAGCCTCCCTCTTCTTTCTTTCTGATGGCTCTGGTCCTGAATGTAACTGTCACCCTACTTTTCCCTGGTGCTCTGGGCTTCATTCCAGATGGTTTCTTCATGACTTCCTGCAAGTCTCAAGTTCTTGTCTTGTGTCTAACATAATACCGAACGTCTCACTGACTTAGGTTTCAGTTATTGCTTAATTTCCTGGTTTTGATTTTCAGGTTCTGCTTGCTTTTAACTACTCTTGAGTCTCCTTTACATGTCTGAAAGCACATGATGCCCATTTATTTTTCCCCTCACACACTGATGGACTCTGCTTCTTGTGTTAACAAACAGTACCCGGACTGCTGTTTCTAAGGACTTCCACTGCAGGCTACTAAGTTTTTTTTAATCTCCTTTTCTGGAAGGCCTTGCAAGGAGGCATGTGGTACCCTACACAGTGGACTGACATTTTACTTCTTTTGGGAGCTTGAGAACAATGCTAGATTTTAACCACATTAAAACAAACGCTTAGCCCTTGTCCATCAGATTCCCAGGAAGGTGACTGCAAGGCTGCAAGCTCACTAGGACCATAAACTTGTGATGAGTTCCATGGGAGATGCTCTTCTCATGCTCATTTTCTCTAATCCTTGGATTTACCACTCTCTGACTAATCCTGAGTTCTTCCACTGTGACCACCTTTGCTTTGGATGCATCTTGTATTAGCCTGAGTCTCTAGAAAATGAACATCGCTGTTTGCATCACTGAGATGGCAAACTTCCCTGGAATAAGACAGGCTCTGGTCTGACTTTAGTTTCTTATGGGGATGGGGATGCAGAAGACATCCTTCCTCACTGATGGGCAATGCTCTAGGAATATGCTATACAAGCCATCCAGCATACTGTGGCTTTAGGCTATTTCTCTGCTCTCTGTGTCTGTAGATGTTTTCTAAGTCTTAAGTTCACATTCTGAGGACCTTCGGTAGCTGCCTCTCCAAGCTGACAGCTAGCCATGTCATTTTTCTCATAGAGGCGGTGCTCCTGGGTCTGTCACAGTCCATAGTGTGAAGTGGGAAAGGGCCAGTTCAGACACTCATATTGTTGTGAGAGGCCACTGCTTGATAGATGGGGGACAGGGAGGGGTCCAGGGTCTCCCTGGACAGAGGGGGATACTACTCTCAAATTCCTGATTAGGAGAGATCTTCAGAATGACTCATGGTGGGCCATGTGCAGGGCTTCTTCCACAAATCTCAATCACATTTGTCTGTTCTTTTCTCCTCCAGATTTCTTCTAGCTCTTTTCCCATTGTGGCAAACATCAGCCTTCTGGGTGTGAGAGCTTGTAGAGAACAAGTGAAATCCTGAGTAAATGTGTGTTGTTGACATGGATATATCCTCCCTCTCCTTTCCCTCTCCTTTCCCTCTCCTTTCCCTCTCCTCTCCCTCTCCTCTCCATGGATATATCCATGTCAAAGACTCTAATGTTACAGACCCTGGGAGTGGCAGAATCTTTCCCAAGTGAGCCTTGTGTGTATGTGGGGGTGGAGTGGAGATGGCAAAGCCTTCTTCTGACCCAAGTTCAAATGTTGACAATATGTGCAGAAAATGTCCACTATAGTCACCCCCTAAAGACTATGCCCCTACAGAGACTGCTCCTACAAAAATTAGCTAACCCTGCCTCCATGTTCAACTGGATATAATAAATATGCTGAATTTCTAAGCTGCTGTGGTTTCTCCATTTGAGCCCAAAACACCCCATCCTGGCATTTCTGTATGTGTGTGTATCTATCCTTCATTTCCTGGGCACTCTGAGCCAGGCTTCAAAGACCCAAGCCAGAGAATAGCCAGGAGTGAGAGGCTAGAAACAAACCACATTCCTTAAAATGTATGGGGAAGGGGCAGGGCACTAGGCACCAAGCTGAGACTGGAGTTTGAGCCAGGTGGAACCTAAGAGCTGTGTAGTTCCTGTAAAGACTAGATAGATAGATAGATAGATAGATAGATAGATAGATAGATAGATAGATAGATAGATAAAAATTCAATGGGTTTATTTTGAAAAAGGAGTCATTTCTCCATTATTTTTACACAACCTGAAATCTAAGTTCCTGGGGCATGAGCATGAGCAGTGTACCTGGGCAGATACAATCCTGTCCCCAGTGCCTTTACCTCCTCTCAATGCGTGGACAAAGCAAAAGACAATTTAGAACTCACACAGCCCAAAGTCAAGTTGTGTTTTTTAAGTTGGAATGAAGGAGTTGGCTAGTCCCTCAGCAGGAGTTTGGGCTTCTCAGTAGTTACAGGGTATGATAGCTTAGTGAAAGGCAAAGACAGTGGAATGGGGGTGGAGTCTATGAAAGAAATTTGTGTGCATCATAAGTATTTCTTTTCTGGGGACCAGCCACCTAAAAGAGAGAACACAGCCCTGTTCACAAAATGTTTAAGTGGAATTAAGGGTCACTCAGCAGGCAAGGAATGTCCCCTACATCTGGAGAGACTGCTAGAGCTAGAGCTATGGAGGACTGCCTGGAGCAAGTGAGCAGATTCTCCAAGGCAGAGCTCTGTGTCCACTAAAGACGCTGACACAGAGAATGTGTGAAACGCATGGCCATGCTTCATTGATCCCTGAACTCTTCTTTCTCTTCTGCTCCTGGCCTGATTCCCTCCCTGCAATCCCACTCATCTCCTCTCACTACCTCCCTCCTCATCCTCCTCCTCCTCCTCCTCCTCCTCCTCCTCAGGGTGGGGCACACCATTTTATGGACCAGGCCCCGTACTAAAAAAGTGGGCAAGCTGAGCATAAGCATGCATGCATTAATTCATTGCTCTCTGCTCTTGACTGCTTTCTTCTGCCTTGATTCTACTACAGTGCTGTACAGTAAACCAAAATTGTGAGCCAAGTAAGCCTATTCTCCCTTTAATTGTTTTTTTTTCAGAATATTTTACCATAGCAATAGGAATTAAAAATAAGATATGCCCTGATCCCTGTTCCTTTTTGCCCCCATTCCTCTCATTCCTCACTCCATAACTTCCTCCTAATCCCTTTCTTTTGTCACCCTTTCCCATTTCCCCTTGCTTTTTCCTTTTCTTAACACATGTCTCCCCTTCCTGTTCCCCCTCCCCTTTTCCTGTTCATCTCACTCCTGTTCCTCCTTCCCTCACTCTCCCTCTACCCCCGGATTCTCCACTTTCTCCTTTCTAGTTCTTGTTTCTCCTCCTCTCCCTGAGCCTGTTCCCTACCTTCTCTGCAGTGATTGGCTGCCTTGTCATAAAGTCTTTCTCCTTGGGTTGGAGAGATGGTGAGGAGTACTTATTGCTCTCAGAAGACCCAGCACTCATATAGCAGGTCACAGCCATCTGTAACTCTAATTCCAGGAGATCTGCTGCCTTCTGGCCTCCACAGGCAACAGGCATTCACATGGTGCACAGACATACCTATAGGCAAAACACTCATGCATAAAATAAATCTAAAAATACTCTTAAAGAAAGTTTCTCTTCTGCTTGTACCAGGAAAATAACTGTGAACAGGTGGCCTTTTGCCTTCCAAGGCTTATACATGCGGAAACCCTGGTCCTTAAAGGTTGTGCTAATGCATTCCTATCCAAAAACATGTTCTAAAGAGTCAAGTGCCAGACCCATCTTGCAAGCTCAGAGAAGACAGAGGTTCCACAGCACTGGTTGGAGGTCTTCCTAGCTATTCTTTGATTCACTAGAAGAACACACAAAGGGTTCTCCCCATGCACCAATGCCAAGTGAGATTAGTACAGGGCCATCTGGTCTCATTATCAGCCTCTGGGTGTGGGGCACTGTTCCTTCTCAGATTGACAATAATATGAGGATGGTTATGATGTCACTGTATCATCAATTGAACTTGTAAAAGAATGTGATCCTACAGCGATTAGAGACTACAACCCAGGGCAAGATGGAGAAAGAATAGTCATTTAGAATTACCTGGGTCGAAGCTGGACAGGTTCAAAGGATCCACTCATCTGACCCACACCCCTTTTTCCCCCCTTGTTTGGTTTTTCAAGACAGAGTTTCTCTGTATAGCCCTGGATGTTTTGGACCTACTCTGTAGACCAGGCTGACCTTGAACTCCGAAATCTGCCTTATTCACATTCCCTAGCTTTCCCTTTCTTATCCCAACCCTTTGTGCCCCACAGTGATAGTATGCCAGGCTGCCCTTATTTTTCATCATCTTGAGAAGTACTGGCCGGGCGTCTCATAATATTTGCTTACACACGCATACACATGCATGTGCACACCCACCACACACAAAGACCCCTTTGACACTGTCCCACTGCGGTATGGTGCTGTCTAGTGTTAGGAAATGTGGGCATTATCTTTCTGTCACTGGCTTCCAGCTGCACTCAGAACACACCTGTCTGAGGTCAATTTTGTGCATTGAGATCTTCCTGGGACTCAAGATGTGTGCCTCAGGAATGTACTTTCTGTAGTTGTAGCATGGAGTGTGCCACAAATGCCCGTTAGATCCAGTCCGCTGATGATGTTTGTTATTCTATACATCTTGGCTGGCTTTCTTTTCACTGTTTCTACCATTTTTTGAGAATGTGGTATTGACACATCAACCACATTTATGACTTTGTCTGTTTTTCTTTTGGGCTTATTCATTTTTGCCTCGTGTGCTTTGAATCTCTCTTGCTTAGGGTTATGTTTTCTTGTTAAATTTATTTTTCTTCTCTTTGTTAGTCATGATGTAGTGTCCATCTTTATTAGTGAAAATGTCTTTGTTCTGAAATCCACTTTGACTTTAACATATTCACTCCAACATTTATTTGATTTGTATTCTTAGTATATATCTCTTTAATAATTTTAAATCTCCTCTAGTACTATAATTTCAAGTGAGAGTTTTTCATTTTGTTTGTTTGGTTTGGTTTGGTTTTAAATTTTTGAGACAGGGTTTCTCTGTTGTAGCCCTAGCTGTCCTGGAACTTGCTCTGTAAACCAAACTGGCCTCAAACTCATAGAGATCTGCCTGCCTCTGCCTTCTGGGTGCAGTTTTAAAGGTGTGTACTACCATTGCCCAGCATCAATTAAGTTTTTGGCATAGCATGTATTGGGTAATTTTTCGAAGTCCATTTTCAGCACTTCTATTAATCATTGGATTTTTAAGAGTACTTAAATTTGACTTAATTGTTCATATATTGGAACATAGGACACCATTTTGTTATTTGGTTTATTTTTTTCCTCATTATTTTTTAATGTCTTCCTTCTCATTTCCTACCTCTTTTTGAGTTATTTAGTCATTTCCTAGTGTGGTAATCAGCTTCCCATCTCTATAATGAAATATTTCAGGTAATTAACATATAAAGAAAAAAAGGGTTGTTTTGGCTCAAAGCCTTTTTAGCTCAAGATCAGCAGGTGGGGATGTCAGATGGCAAAGACAGGGCACCCATGGTGCATCAAATTGCTCATGGTGTGGCCAGAAAGGAAAAGAGAACAATGATGGACCCAGAACTCCAGTGACTTAAAGACCTTCCACCACTTCTGAAAGGGTCTACAACCTCCCATTAGCATGCTTTAGGGACCAAGCATGGGTAGGGACCTTTAAGGATGGGTAGGGAAACGGTCCTCTAAATCCTAGCCACACAATGTCATTTTTGAGAAGCCTCCATTTAGTTGTTCTGTACACTAAGGCTGTGTGACAGACTGCAATAAAACAAGGCCGTTTTATTGCAATGATTCCCCGAGACCCTGGACTTTCTAATAAGAATATGGATGGAGTACACCTAAATACAATTTCTTCATAGGCCTTGTTTTCTTATGCCCTCTCCTGAGTACCACACAAACTTAGAGTGCTATTAAATAGGGAAAGAAAGCAACTTTGGTAAGTACAGATGCCTGCAAGCCATCCGGTGCTCTGCTGAACTGGTTTGAGTCATTCTGGTCTTTTGATTCTGTCCAGTTTTGAGGTAGGCATTTGTTTAACAACTCCCTGGAAATTCATACAGGATGCCAGTCCAAACCATGGTGTGTAGTTGTTCACTTTAGTTTAACAAGTTCCACTGTTTGGGCTCAGGCATTACCATTTCACTGTTACCCAGTGTACCCTTAAAGCAACTTGTACTTCTGCCTCAGATGTGCCTAGTACATGAGACCTCCCTAGTCGCGTTCATGTGGTGATTGCAATGCTTAATTTGATATTTGTTCACTGCATCAGCTTTACATTTCAAAGCATGTATTATTTATGTTTTGTTTTATCATCCAATGCATATTCACTGGTTTCAGTCCTACAATTACATATATCTTGGGCTGCTCCCCAGAGATAGTTCTGTAGCTTTTCTGGTTATTTTGTGGTTGATAGAAGTTTAGATTTTAGCAAATTTTTCAAGAATGACTTGTAGGGGCAGTATTCCCTGAGTGGTTGTATATTTATGACTGCTTATGACTTTGTTCTTGATAAATGGCTTGGTTGCACACAATATTCTTGGCTCATAGTTCCTTCCCTGGAGTCTCTAAGCTGTTTCTCCACTGTTTTCTAGTAAAAGGTTGTTATTAAAGTACTTGGAGCCAATCTTCTGTTCTTTCTTTTGTAAATAAATTAGGCATTTTTTTCCTTTACTATCTGTTTTAGTTAGGGTTTCTATTGCTATAGACACCATGACCACAGCAACTCTTTTAAAGGAAAGCATTTATTTGGGGCTGTCTCACAGTTCAGAGGTTTAGTCCATTGTCAGAATGGCAGGAAGCATGGTGGCATACAGGCAGACATGGTGCTGGAGATGGATAAGAAAGTTCTACATCTGGATCCTCAGGCAGCAGAGAGAGACACTGGGCCTGGCTTGAACATTTGAAACCTCAAAGCCTACCCCAGTGACACACCTTCCTCCAACAAGGCCACACTTCCTGACAGTGCACTCCCTAATGACCAAGCATTAAAATATATGATGAGCCTATGGGGACCACCACACTATCCAAATGTTTGTTTGTTTGTTTGTTTCGTTTTGCTTTGTTTTAATCTTTATAAACTCTAGCCATTATTAGGCTCTGTTTTGATACTAGATTTTCAGGAATCGTTTTCCAGTTCATTTGTACTGTGTGTCTTACTAGTATTCTGTTATGCCCATAAATTATTCCTGAATTATAAATATTGTTAGATTCCACTACTCTTCTTTTTATTGATGATTCAAAATATATTGGTGTATACACATAACACATGCTCCACATACAGACTACAACCTAATTCCATGACCATCATTATAATAAAAAGAAATAATATCCATATTGATGACAAGAATATATCATGAAAAACAAGTAAAAGCTGCCACCAAATATTTTTAGTTAATTAAAGTAAGCACTGATTTTCACTCTTTTCCTGGTCCAGCATAGCAGTTCAGAACAATGGCTGATTGAAGAAATATACCTGATGCTCTCTGTATTAGTAACTTTCCTGTTGCTGTGATGCAACACCATGGCCAAGGCAACTTAAAGAAGAAATAGTTTATTGGAGTTAATGGTTCCAGAGGTTAGTGTTTATGATGGCAGAACAAAGGCCATAGGCAGCAAGCAGTGTGGCTAGAGCAGAGGCTGAGGGTTTATATCTTGAACTGTAAGCTCAAAGAGAGAAAACTGGGAATGGTTTTCAAACCTCAAAGCCTATCGTCGGTGATGTATGGACATACTTCCATTGTCAAGGCAACCCCTCCTAAACCTACCTAAGCAGTGCCACCAACTGGAGACCAAAGACAAAGGGACATTCTCATTAAAACCATCAGACTCTCTGAAGTACCCTTACTTTGGTGTAGCAAGGAGACTGGGTGAACCGACTTTAAATTCCTCATCAGTAGGGTATCTACCCCCAGATCACCTTATGCTTCTGGGACACAGTCATCCTAAGCTCCAAGTCACTCCAAGCTCAGGAGTACCTGCCCATGCCCTTGGGCCACACACATGACCCTCGACCTTCCCAAGCTATGTGGGTACTATCAACAGCCAGGACAGTCAGTGGCCCAGGACATTAGACATTTGGGTCAAGCTGCCTGCCTATTTGTTTATTTTGTGGAAGTTGAGTAACTTCATGCCATGGTGCATGTGCAGAGGTCAGAAGACAACTTTTGAGAGTTGATTCTCTTTCTATCATGTGAGTATAAGAGAAGCAACTTAGTGGAAATTGACCCTGCTTGCTGAGTCATGTTGGCAGTCCAGAACACTTGGATTTAATAAAGCTCCTGATAACATAGTTCACATACAAATTTGTTCACTCAAAGCAAACAATTCAATGGATTTTCACACTCACAGATATGCCCAGCCATTACCACAGTGAATTCCAAACATTCCCATCACCTTACTCCCTTCAGTGTCACCCTGACCCATGACCATGCCTGTTCGCTCTCCCAACCCATGAACATGAAATATATCTTGATTCGTTTCTATCACTTCTTTGAAAAGGTATTTTAGTTTTCAGTATATTTCTTTTGTTAACTTTATTCTTAAGCATGTTTATGGCATTAGCACTCTTTCTGTTAACTCCATTACCATTATTTTTAAACTGTCATTGCCAGGACAGAGAAGCAGGCTTGATTTTCCTGTAATGATTTTATGTTACATTTGCTTAAGTTCTACCAGATTCATTGGGTTCCATAATATGTTCTGCCTAAAAGATCATGTCATCTGTGAAGTGTTTTATTTCTTCCCTGCTAATACATGTAATCCCTTTCTGTTGCCCAACTGCCCACCCCAGCCCCAGGACCTCCTTGTTCTATTGGACAGCTTGGTAGGAGAAGACACTCTCACCTTCCCCTTAATTGTGAGAATCAGCCTTCCAGCTTTCCCCTGGGGTGCCCCTCACTAGTGCTGTCCCTCACCCCCACTCCCAGGCATCACCAGCACAGCAGCCTGGAGTCTTTGAGACCCATATGGCTACCTAACAACAGCTCCCCAGTGAGGCCTTAGGAAATCCACACTATATGGCCATTTATGCACACTTGGATAAATATCCAAGAATCCCACTGACTACATATGCAAATGAACTGAAGCTAGGAGGAAGAACTGATGCACAGGGAGATCAGGTCTGAATGAGATTCTTCCTGGGTATAAGACTTAGCTTAACAAGGTGTATAGAGAAACAGCAGCCACACATTTGAGTGAAAAGTTAAAGAACAAGAAGGACAAGATGGACAGTGTCTGGGGAGAAGAGATAAGGATGTCAGGGGACTACAAGCTCATCAAGAGCCAGCTGTGTGAGTTAAAAGTTTCTGAACAGCCGAGGAAGAAAAGCCTTGAAAACAGCCTACACAGCAGATACTCCGATCAATATGAAAATGTCCCCTCCTGCCAGCACAGTGTGCTGGACAGATGTGGAACAATTCCTAGTGCAGATCAAGTAGTATGCAGCGGTGTGGCTAGTTCATGTGTTAAATGCTGTGATTCTTGCAAAGCACTCATCATTGGATTGGAAGGAGGAGCCAGGCAGCAGCTTTGAGCTGGAATCTGGCTTTGCATCTAGCCCGGACCTGTACATTCTCAGAGAGGAGTAACAGACTTGTGCTTCCAGCAGAATTCCAGGGTGGTGGGACCGATGTCCTGGGGGAGTAGGCTGGTGGTGGTAGTGGGATACCCTGGAAGGGAAGTGAGACTTCCTTGGGGCATTAAATCTTCACACTTGGGGGTACATGCTAGCCCACTTGAGGCCAAGGAGAGTGACTAGAGAGCAGAGTCAGGACAGGAACAGGTGCCAGAGTGCCAGGTTCACTCTGAGGTTTTAGAATTATGGAGCAAAACATTCTGACAGAGCTGTGTAGATGTGAGTATACAGTTTAGAGAGCAGCAGTATCTAAGGCGCCAAAGCCACACCTGGAGTCACCAGGGCCCTCTCCATGAGCTCCTCTGTCTTGAAGTAAAAATAAACACCTTTTGAATGGCACGGTTTAATCAAGGAAGTCAAGCTGATCCCTGAGTGCAGGTATAAAGAGCATAGAAGTCCTATTGACCTTGTGTTGTTTGACATGAGCGTGACCGTGCCTCGGACCCATGGGAGTGGGAAAGTGTTCCTCTGGGTGAGGCTCATCAGGACATCAAAAACTTCTGCAGACATACTAGCTAGGTGTTGTTTTATTTTGCTCTACGTGTGAAATTAAACTCTGTGGTGACTTTTATCATGATTTTGAGACCCATCCACTGAAGTGTGATGGGGTGTGTGTGTAGCTTGTGGTAGGGGCTTGATTCTGCATGCCAGGCAGGCTCTGTGGTATTCTGATCACAGTGGGCTGTGGCCACAAAGCACACCATACTCAACCCCACAGTGACAAGGGGTTTTGTGAAGCAGCTATAATAGTTTCATCTCTGCCTGGTCCACCTCACCTCAAGCAATTGGAATTGTTTGTTTTATTTATTTATTTACAAAAGTAGTTTATATAGAATGTTCAAATCCGTTTGTTCTCAATCTTTCTAATACTGCGACCCTTAATACAATTCCTCATGTTATGGTGACCCCAACCATAAAATTAATTTTGTTACTACTTCATAACTGTAATTTTGCTACTGTTATAAATTATAATGTAAATATCTGTGTTTTCTGATGATCTTAGGCAACCACTGTGAGAGGGTTGTTTGGCCCCCAAAGGGGTCACAACCCACAGATTGAAAACCGCTGTTCTCAGTTGGTTACTGCTAATAATGTTGGAGATTTTATGTATCCTGGATTGCTTGCCATTTTTGCTGAGCATCTTATACTCTGAGTATAGCAAGCTTTACATTTCCCTTTTTTATTTTATGGTTGGCTCTTTTCTCTCTGTGGTACGTTTGTATACATGTTAATGTGCAGTTTCACATGTATGTGTGTGTGCAGATGCTTATGGAAGGAGGCCAGAAGTCAGCTTAATGTCTTATTTCTCTGGAGCCATCCCTCTTGATTTTATTTTATTTTGTTTTGTTTTATTTTATTTTATTATTTTATTTTATGTGCGTGGGTATTTTGCATACATGTTTGTGCATGACTTGCATGTCTGGTGCTCACAGAAGCCAGAAGAGGGTGTTGGATTCCCTGGACCTGGAGTGTGAGCTTCTGGAGAGCCAAGTAACCCCTGAGTGAATGTGTAAAGAGCAGGTTTCCTAAATGACTGTATACTGTTTGCCAGGAGCGTGGCTGTGTCAAGGACACCAATGCCTCCAACCTGGGGAAAGGAAAAGCCTTTCTCTGGGTGAGGCTCAGAGAGACAACAGAGTAATCTTCTGCTCTGACTGCAAATGTTGGTAGTGTATGTAAGAATAATAAGCCACAGTTTCCTTCTCCTAGGTGATTGCAACCTGAGACTGCTCACCCACACAGATCTCCTCCTGTTGATAGCTAAGCTCTCCTCCCAGGGCTGCACATAATCAAAGGGCTGAGTTTTGGGAAAGGCTATTATGTAGTTAGTGCTGTTCCGTCAGACTGAACACAACCCACGTGACCATGGCTTTTCTGTATGTGTATCTGTTCTTTCTTCATTCCCCTGCCAACCAAGTCAGATTCCTAGGATCAAACTGCATAGGATGCAGCATGAGCTGCCATGAGGGTGCTGAGAACCAAGCCTTGGTCCTCAGGATGAGCAGCCAGTGCTCTTAACCACTGAACAATCTCTCCTACCTCTTCTATTCCTCTTTTAAAAAACAAACAACAAAAGAACCCTCTCTCAGTGGGCCTTGGAACTTAATTTTTATGGCATAGTTACTTTTCTATTGCTATAAAGAGATACCATTTCCAAGGCAACTTATAGAAGAAAGAGTTTATTGGGGCTTATGGTTTCAGGTCAGAGGGTGAGTCTATGACCATCATGGCAGAGAACATGGCAGCAGGTAGGCAGGCATGGTACTAGAGCAGTACTGAGAGCTTACATCTCTCTGCTCCAGTAGCAGGAAACAGAGAGAGGGAGATAAAGACAAAGAAACTCAGCTTAGTATGGACTTTTGAAACCTTCTCCATAGGTTATCTCCATAGTGCCATACTTCTAACAAGGCCAAACCTCCCAGTCCTTCCCAAATAATCCACCAACAAGTAACAAAACATCTAAATATATGAGCCTATCAGGGCTAGTCTCAATCAAACTAGTTTTGAGGCTGTACTGGGTGGCCAGTAAGCCCCAGGGATCTTCCTTCCTGTTTCTGCCTCCCCAGTTCTTGGGATTATTATAAGCACAGGACAAAATTCTCAGCATTTTATCTATCTATCTATCTATCTATCTATCTATCTATCTATCTATCTATCTATCTTTAATATAAGTGCTGGAGATTGAACTCAGGTCCTCATCCTTGCTTGAGCTATCTCCCCAGCACCTGTGATGTTTTTGGATGTACAGACTGCCTTAATTTTAATGAGACTGAATGTTTCAATCCTTCTTTAATAGTTTGTGCTTTTTTTTTTTTTCAGTTAAGAAATTCCTCCAAAGGATATAACATTTCATCCCATGCCATCTCTAATTTATTTAATTTCTTATGCATCATCTGGGCCCTTAGTGTTCCCAAGGTAAGAAGTAGAAACACAACTTAATTTTTTCTTAACAGATGACTAACTTTCTCCCAGCTGTCATTATAAATTCTGTCCACAGCAAGACTTATGACCTGCTACTGTCTGAGGGATGTGTGTCTGTCTCAGCCTCACTTCATTCCTTTTGCCCATTTGGTTCTTTGAGTCTCTTTGCACTATCCTTTTGAGGTAGGCCTGTCTCCAGTCAGTCACTTTTCCTCCTGGGGTTTGCCCTCACCCTAGCTTCTCCATGTGGACTTTACAGTCATTTTTCTATAACGATGATTATTGGGGTGAGAGTTGTGTGACTGTCTTTATAGGAAAGGCTCCTCTTTAACTCTTAGCTCAGTGAGTTCATACAAGTTTACCTTCAATATTGTTATTTGCAGTAAAATTTTAATTTTCAGAACATTTTTCCTGGAATATAAAACTTGAGTTGACTCTGTGCTGGATTTGCATTCAGTATTCTTTTCCTCTTCCTCCTCCTCTTCCTCCTGGCCTTGAAGTCACAGAAATCCACTGGCCTCTGCCCCTGCCTCCCAAGAACTAGAGTACAAAGGTATGAACCACCACATCCAGCTACTGTTGCTTCTTTTAAACTTTATGTATTATCATTGGATGTATATAGGGTGGAGGGGAGGGGCATGCACATGCCATGGAGTCATGTAGATTGAAAAACAATTTTATAGAGTTGGTTCTCTACTTAGACCTTTATGTAGTCCTGGAGAACAAACTCTGTTCTCCAGATTTTGGTAGCAAATTCCTTTACCTGCTGAGTCATCTTCCTTCTTTAGTGCTCCTTGTTGCCTCTGATAATGTATGTATTACCTCAAGAAGGTTCTTGAGTCCCTCATGCTTCCTGGCCGCAATGCTGAGTCACTGGCACAAATATGCCATGATGTGTATGTGTGTGGGATCTAGCAGTCTTCAAAGGAGGCAGTGCCAGATCTGTGTGATTTCATTTAGATTTTCCATCAGGTAATCTATTTTTCTTATATTTATTATTTCCTCTCATTGTCTTCATTTTCTTAATTGTATACTGATACCACTTCCAAACAATATTTTTCTTTTTATCTTTTCCAAGTATGACATCAGGGTCCTCCTGAGCGCTCCTCACCACATCTCTGACTAGCATGACAGTCTGAGTAGCCTTTCCTGAAATGTCAGAAGGAAACCGCCCTCACCATGCCCTGATCACATAGGAACATTTGCTGCTTCCCCACTTAATACTGTGTTTGCGGAAGGCCTTTTGAAGAGACTCGTATTCAGCTAAGGAAATTCCTTTCTATTCTTAGTTGGCTGAGGGGTTTTTTTTGTTTTTTGTTTTTTTTTTTTCATGAATGAAAGCTGAATGTTCCCAGATGTGGGCCTGTGTCTATTAGGGTGGTCATGTGCTTTCCTTCTTCCCTTTGTGAATGTGGGCCCCAGGAAGTAGGTCATTCTGTGACCCCACTGCAGCCCTCACCACTCAGATGAACATGGTTACAAAGTGCCTTTTATATCCATTCTTTCTGTATCTCCACTTTCCCATCAGGAAAATGGGTCCCCTCAGTGACCATGGATGGAAACCCAAGGTTGCCTTTGTTAGGTCAAGCTAACATGATGCCAGGGTTTGAGAGGGACAGGAGGTAAACTGGCTGAGGAGCTTCTCACCTAGCCTCACTCTTGGCTCACCCCAGGATGGCTCCCTCCAGCTGCATCTGGGTCACAACCCTGAGCAGCTGCCTCTGAAGGAGCCTCCCAGAGGTCTGGCAGAAGAGAGCCACACATCTTTGGACTTGCCTGTAAAAACCCAATATCCTTTGAAACCAGCTCTGCCCATCCCAACTGAAGCTCAGTAGTGCTGAGGTCTGCCAGTCTTAGATCAAGACTGCAGGTAATGCAGTGGGGTGGGATTCCCAGAGGGCGCCAGGGGCATCATGGAGGAGAGCCGTCATCAGCCTGCACTGATGTACATCAGGCACCAAGTGTGTGGATCCAGCACTGCGTGCTTGGCTGGTGCTGTTGCCCATGGCCAGTGAGGCAGAAAGCCCCAGCCCTTGTGACCTGGGAGTGTGAGGGCTCCACTATACCCTGTCATCCCTCCAAACAGCACCCTCACAGCCAGTGCAATGGCATTTCGTAAAGAATTACACAGTCCTCAAACTTTTGCAAAGCCGAGAGAAAACACAACTACGACACTGAGATTCTTGGAATGTTTTTCATTTATTTGGAGCTACACAATCCCTCTTTCCTGTGGCATGTTAGAATGAAATGATAGAACTGTGACGCTTGTCAGATCCCTCCAAATAAGACAAGCTTCCTGGTCCTATGATGCCCACTCTTGGGGCAGCCCCACAGGGGCCTGGGGCTGATATCACGATAGGGTACTACAAGTCTTCCCTGAGATCTCTTGTTCAGTGTCTTACCCCTCAGAGGATGGCTTCAGGATGCTGGCTATTCCTCTGCTTAT
This sequence comes from Psammomys obesus, assembly GCF_907164565.1. Taxonomy (NCBI): domain Eukaryota; kingdom Metazoa; phylum Chordata; class Mammalia; order Rodentia; family Muridae; genus Psammomys; species Psammomys obesus. The sequence continues at coordinate 5,527,565 of NW_026596440.1, read as the reverse complement.
TCCAGAGTATCTGTTTATTCAGGGAATATTGATAATATTCCCTGTTGAGGCTCCCTATAGTTTGCAGCAGGCTCACCTGTTTGTCTTTCTCTGAGTCTTTCTTTGACAGGCACCCTGGCTTAACCTGAGTGACACCATAGTGGTATCTCTTGGATAAGAGATAAGATGTGATAAACAAAAGTTTATCACATCTCAGCCACCCAAGGTCCTACCACTCAACATCTTCCTATCGGCTACACAGTTTGTTTTTGTGGGGTAGGGCATTGTACAATAGAAAACAACTATTCAGTGTTTGCTAGAACCTTCTTGATAAAGCATTTTCCACTTGCTGTCCTCAGCACCTGGCTTCACTAGGCATGGGGGAGACTTCCCAGCTGCTGGAATATGTGATCCTGTGCAGGCAAGGACCACAAAGCCAAGGATGGTGTCACATGCTCTTTAATCCAAAGCCAAACTCATGATGAAATAAACCAAATAGTTGAAGGTACATGCTTAGCTCTGTAGCTGAGGTCTGGACAGCTCGTTATGACTTAGGCTATGCTGGCCTTGGCAACATGGCTCCAGGTGTTTTGTGGCCACAAGTAAATCTTTCTGAGGGCCAGTGGCCAGAAGCCTGCTGCCAAGCAGCTCACTGCAACTTGAGCCACCATTTTGTCATGACTAGTGTAATCTTGGCTCCCTTGGTTACCATAAAGCATTGCTATCTGAAGGGTCCTGTGTTCAAAATACAGGGGACAAGTCACAGCTGCATTTCTACCTAACTCATGTACTGTACTCAAAGTCCAGTTGAGTTCTATACCCTACCCTTCTCCATGGGCAGGTGACCCAACTCAGGGAAATGACATAGACTAGACTTAATTTATTTAGATAAATGTAGTTAGTGGACAAAGAGTTTCCATGTTGGGGAGGGAACAGTAGCCTGGAATATCTAGCCAGGCATTTTTCCAAGGACAGCACTTAGTCCTCTGGCCAGCACTATAACTCAGGTAACCATGTTCTGTCTGTCACGCATCCAGAGCTAGAGGCAGTAAAAGTCTTCCCTATTGTAAGATCAGGACATCGGGCCCTCCCTGGTACCCTTCCCTGGCTTCGGGAATTCTGCTTATAAAGATTTCTCTGAACTTAGTTTCTCCTATTAGGCAAATGGGGACATTATGAGTGTCATGTAACTAAATAAGGTTGGGGATAACCCCCAGGACAGTGGTTAAAAAGCCACTGAGCAACGAGGCCACAGGTGCTGGATGCACGCACCAATATAACAGGAAGAAGGGCCAGGAGTTCTCCTGGGCATCAAGTCAGCCAGGTGTGGGTGTAAGGAGCTGTTGAGCTGATCACCGTGTCCTTCCTTCTAGCCTCTCCTGCCATGCATAGCAGGTCTACTGTATGAACCTAGCACTTGGCTCAGGCTCTTCTACTTCCGTACCAGACCATCCACTACCAACTTCCTGATGAAGCCCCCACGGCAGGCTGTGACTGTGGGCTCTGTGGTCACACCTAGCTCTAAGGAAATGCCACTGGCTGTCACTGTCCCTAGGCCTCCTTGATGCTTACATCTCATGCACCATCATGGCCAGCCAGCCTGTAAATTCAAGGTTTTGCCTAAGTCTCTGATGCTCTTTCTTCTCCACAGGCCTGGATACAGAGTCTAACTGGGGTGTCCTAGTACTTTCAGTCTTGGGGTCCTCCTTCCTGCCTTCCTGAAGCAAAGAGGATTCCTGGTCTCACTTGAGTTCATTTGAACCCAGACCTCCATGGCAAGCTGCACTCATTTCATATCCCTCCTGCAGCTGAAGGGGTAAACTTCCAAGGCCCCATTGGCCTTATGGGAGAGCAGATATCAGCTGAAGGGTCAGCTCTGCACCCCCACCCTTCAATGACAGCTCCTGCTTCCAGGACACGTACATCTGTCTGGATCTGCAGCTACCCTCAGGTTCTGATCTGCATTGTCTCATGTCATTTTTAAAATAACTGAACATTGTGGCTGTTGCTGCTTTATTTCATGGAGCCCGGCAGACACCTCTCTGTTCTAAGAATTTGCTATAAGCCTATGCACAGTCATCTTAATGTCGCTTCTTCCCCTAGATCCTTGTTCTCATCCTTATCTGGGATGTTGTGATTCAGACCATGAATTCCTATATCCTACTGCTATGTCAGCACTGCTCTGTGTGAGGAGTTAGTCTCCAGACAGTCTTCTCTGCAGCTTTAACATGGCTTCTAGACCAGTGCTTCTCAGTCTTCCCAGTGCTGCAACCAGACAGTATTTTTGTTGCTACTTTATAACTTTAATCTTGCTATTATGAATCATAATGTAAATATCTGTGTTTTCGAATGGTCTTCGGTGACTCCTGTGAAAGGGTCTCTCAACACTCAGGTTGAGACCACTGTTCTAGACACAGTCAACATTTGTGTTATCCCTTATTTTCTAGTAGAGTCAGAAATTGAGAAAACCTTAAGAGCATCTACACAACTGATAAAAACTGAAGAAAACAAGGCTACCTCTCCTGATATCCACATCTCATGGAGACATTGGTTGCCTTACCTGCCATGGGAGTGACTCACACCCTCTTTCCTGTCTGTACCATAGTGGCTATTTGGACATAGTTCTCTCCAGAGGACTCTATACAGTCCGCTGGACACTCCATCCAGACAGCATCCTGCTCTCCTGCCACATATGCCATAGCCAACAACATGGACCCAGCACCTTGACATCGCCTGCCCAGATAAAGGGCAGCTGTTCTCCAAGCTTCCCACTTCTAAACTCCCACAGGAAAAAGGGCTGTCATGGTACAGGGAAGAAATACAGATGCCTGCAGCTCTGGCCTGGCCCCAAGTAAGGCCTTCTGGAGATGGCTACTCCCTGACCAGTGTGTCCAGACGGAAGTAGTCCAGCCAACCAGACATAAGGTTCTTGTTATATATACACTGTAGCAAGAACAAAGCAGATGTAAATGTTTCCCCTTTGGAAAAAGCTGAAAGCAGAGCCCAGGCTCTGTTCCATACTCCTAATAAAATGAGAGACTCATCTCCGTCAAAGCAGCCTGTGCTTCGAAGGGGCCTTTCTAGGAAGTTCAGTTCATGCAGAGGGGGGGAACAAGAACAAGAGCAGAGCCTGGATGTGGCAGCTCCAGGGTCCCTGTCTGTGCCCTGGTCTAAGCTAGTGTCTGCTTGGTGTAGCTTGAGAGTTTGGAGAACTGACTTCAGATAGCTTGGCAGGTGACTCCACCCATCTTTATACAGGTGTTTGATGAAAGCTAGAGACATCGGTCTGTTTCACAGTATGAGCAGGACACTCCTGATCTCCTAAGGGGCTCCCAGCTTTCTGGTAAGACAACCAACTTTGCCTTCTTGAACCCTACAGGTACCAACTGCTCTGCAGATCTGACCCTGTTGTTTCACCAGTCAAGGTAATGGTGGCGTGTGGGACAGAGTACAGCCCCAGACAATGGCCAAAAACCAGCTCAGAACATTTGCAACATAATCAAAGTGGACATGCCTAGCCTTCTGGGGCTCCAGTGGTTACAAGCATTTGATGCCAGCCAACCAATACAATGCCTGCCGATGGAATGACAGTGGGTGGCATTCCATACCTAGGAAGCTCTGGAGGAGCCGGGAGCCTTTCCTTTTAGAGTGGTGCTACCCTACCAAGCCTCTTCCCTCCAGTTCTGTGAGCAGATTGTGCTGCCTTGGCTGGATATGCCATAAGTACAACCCAACTGCAAACTTGATTTGTGTCCGTGTGCAGCTGATTTCATGGTTACTGTATTTGAAACCACCAGCTCACCCTATTCTATACCCTGAGGGCCTCAACTCACTGCAGTTCAATAAGGTCTCAAGGCTCCCTGCACAAAGCAAACAAAACAATTGGAACAAATAATAATACAAGTAATCATGACAAGAAAGAGGTAATAAAGATTCACCATGCTGATTATCAGTGTTTTAGAACTGAAGAGAACATCCACATGAGCATTACAGCAACCTGAAAAGCAAGGAGGCTAGTAGGTTACAGTTATGAAAATCCTGCACCTTCCGGACTGTAGTTTGAGCCAATTTATGCCTCTTCTCACCTTTCCGCCTTCTCTGGCCAGAGACTTTGACTTATGTGGTACAGGCCCATTAGGTTTACAAAGTAACTGTAAATGACTAGTGACACACTAATAAGGACCCCATGTCCTGAGCCCTACCCCACCACACACAGAGACAGACACACTGCATCCCAAAGAATGGAGTGGAACAAGGAAAAACAACTCGGGGAGCCCCAGGTAGCCTGTGAGCTGGGGAGTACACAGCAGGCGAGGTGCTTGCTAAGAACTGGTAGAGCCTTGCGACCTGGATGAGTGTGGATCACCACCCCAGCCACCCTGTACATTCCACACTTATGAACTTGGAGCAGAATGAGCTGCCACGGGCAAAACTATCAGAATGGGTCATGCAGGTGGGACTTCTAGCCAGCTTCTTGGAGTAGTTCTGAAAGGTGAATTTAATTCTTACTAACAAATAAGTATTTAATTAATAAATAGTCATGCACATGGATATTTTCTTCAGTTGTCAAGTGCCATCTCAGGGCTCAAGAGAGCTCAACTGAAGGGTTCTGACCCAGAGTCCCTCACAGTCATGGAAGTCACTCAAGCTGCAGGCTGCCTGCTGTCACGCCACCTCAACAGAGGAATCCCCACACCCCGTTCCCTCCAGAATGTTGCTGGCATTTTGGCTCCTGGTAGTGGCCAAGACATCTTGAGATACAGAAGTAGATCCTCTGGCAAGTTGCCTGGCCTAGAGGGGTCCCAGTCACAGGAAAGGAGAGAAGGAGGAGGGAGGAAAGCAGGGACAAGTAAAAGGGAACAAGGAGATATTAGCACCTGTTAGACCCTTTTAGTTTCAAATTCTACTGATTCACATAGGGCAGCTGCAGCATAGGGTGCTGAGACCTGCAAAAAGGACTAGGTTAAGAGTCTTGCCAACTGTGTCCATGTCCTCTATGTGGGGTTTGTTTGTTGGTTGGTTTCTTGGTTGGTTGCCTGGTTGCTTGGGTTGCTTAGTTGGTTTGTAGCCCTGGCTGTCCTGGAACTCATAGAGATTCACATGCTTCTGCCTCCCAAATGCAGGGATTAAAGGTGTACACCATGACCAGCTGGGTCTGGACTTTTAAGAAGGACTGATCTATGACCAGGGGATATGGATAGAATGCCCACCCGTTCTCTTCCCAGTGAACATTCTTCAAAATTATATGGCCAGGAATATGATTTTTTCAGGGCCAGAGAGTCCTCTTATATCTTTCCAATCAAAAGATCCCACTATCCTCTGACCCCAAGGACAGTGCCATGCAGAAGCCAGTGATTCATGGAGGTAGCTCCCTTCTCTACTCCCATCTTCTGTTCTGCAAAATGGAGTGCCTGCCAGGCTGGAAAGCCTATCACTGAGAGACTTACCTCTGATCACGTGACTTGAATTTGAAGCTCACTGGGGCCTGAAGACCTCAAGTTTGAGCAGATGGTCTGGGATTCATGGTGCTAGTTTTAAAGGTGACCTTGTACTATGCAGTGAGGGCAGAACAGTACCTCTGTGACTCAAGATAGTCACTAGTCACTGGGAGTAGACCAGGCCTAGAGCCTTGGGCAGAATATACCCTTAAGGGATCTAGGCAGTTGGCAAACTGGCTCCACCCTTCCCTACTGCTGCCCTCAGGTTCAGTGTGAAATCATTGTGTGGGTTCGGAGACTTTCTCAAATAATTATTAAACAAAAATCCCACATTCTTTTGCAAGAGTTCACCTTCGCAGGTCTTAAACATGAGTGTAGTAACTGTTACATACAGCGCTGCTGTGTGCTCCATGTCCTCTAAATACCAGTAATCCCTCAGCACTTCCAGAACACCAGTACTCCTCTGTGGCCCCAGAGAAACGAAAGCAGAGGGGCCCACACTGATGGGCAGCAGTGGGTGGAAACCCAGGACACCCTGGGTATCAAGAGCAGTCCCTAAAGTCAGATGGGTGTAGAGACGAAGGAGTTCCAAAGGCTCCACAAATCCACGTGAGTAATAGGGCCTGTGACCTCAGTCTTGGGCCACCAAGGGACTGTATCCAAGTGATTAGTGTTACTAGGGGCCAAGAAGCCCAAGGCTCAGAACATCTTACCATTATGAAGGGAGAAGAGGAAGTCTAGATGAAAGTGTGTGTGTGTGTGTGTGTGTGTGTGTGTGTGTGTGTGTGTGCGCGTGTGTGTGCCGGAGGTCAGCCAAAGGTGTCATTTTTCAGGAGCCATCTACCTTGTTTTTTGAGACACAGTCTGTCACTTGACTCTAAGTTCACCATTTTGACTATATGGATTGACAAGTGAGCCCCAAGGATACACCTGTTTGAACCTCCCCAGCACCAAGATAACAAATGTTTGCCACAGCGCATGGCTTTTTTACATGTGTGGTGGGTATCAAACACAGGTCCTCATGCTTTTAAGGTATCAACTTTATCAAGTAGTGCTCAGATGAAAGTCTCATGAAAATAATACAACAGGTTTACTATAAAATTATACATCTACAAATACAAGCTTACACAAAAACAAACACCAAAACCACATCCACATGTACTCACCCTCTCACCATACACATATACGTGCATACTCCATGTGCACACAAATCCACCCCCTAGGCACATACCAGTCATACGCACACTCAGACATGTGCAAGCATTAGTGCAGTGGCCGTGTCCATCCATGCACAAACATGCACACATAGTCGTGACTTGCTTCCCTACTTTTGTCAACTTTTAAGTTCTTTTGATTTGGAAATAAAGTTGGCCAACAGAGAATCATTCCTGTCTCCTTGGTGTAAGAAGTGTGTCTCGAAAAGGATCAAGTTTTGGTGCTCCTGTCTGCTCGGCAGGTCTGTTCCACCTGGTGCGTGGAGAAGAGGCTGTAGGAACAGCAACCATGCTGGGATGTGGGTAGTGACAGCATCTCTGCTGGTGGCCTATCCAAGAAGATGGGCAAAGAGGGCCACAGGATGGATGGAGGCTGTGAGGGATCCTGCTATCCTTTGTCACTTTCTTTTTTCCTCAGTTTCTGGTTCTCTTAAAGCAGAAGCAGGCAAACTGAAGTTCTCAGTCCCTGTCATCTGCACAGTATAGGGACTCATTAAGTGCTGGTGGTATGGGTAGATCAATAGATGAATGGATGGAGACAGATAGATGAATGGCAAGGAAAAGAGGCAGAGTAAGGGATGTTTATGGTGTTGTTGGAACCTCCCAGTCACTGGGAGCTGGAACTGGGTCTTCTAATTCAGCGTGCTCCCATCCCCTTCACTACACCACACTGTCCTTGGCCAGAATGGGGTAACAGTGAATAGGGGCCTGCAGGGTCCAAGCATATGTACTGAGACCTGCCTGTATGTCCACTTTCTTGAGTGACTTGGAGAAACACGGGCCTCCTGGAGTAGGGTGCCAAGGCTCAGGGTACCTGAGCTCCAGGGAAGACAGAGAAACAAATCTGGTCCACAGTCTGTCAAGGGAATGCCTACCCAGTGATGTCACATCCACCAGTATGCAGGCCTCCAGTTAGTCAGCCCCTCACAGACACACAATGGAGCGATGATTCAGTTTTTGCCTCATTTGACTTCATTTGTTGGTGTCATGGAGACACACAAGAATGGCCTCCAGTCAGGGGCTCACACACAAAAATTTCCAAGAAAGGCTTCATTATTCTCCTCTCTGGAGACTCTTATTTGGTCAGTTTTGAGCAGTCATATTTGTGGCCGGAAAAAGAAGTCAGGAAGACAGACATCCTGAGGGCCTGAAAGCTGGGTGGTTTTGGCGCCAGATGTCACCGAAAGAAATAGGACAATGCTCTTATTTATACACATAAAATTATCTCTTGAATAGTGGGAAGCTGCAAGATGGGATAGAGAGGTTGTTATCCTTATGAAGCTCAAGCTTCATAAGCTCAAGTAAACACCTGACACTAATCTTTGTGTGTTTTAACAAACTCCTCAGGTTGGAGAATCTTTTGTTTTCAGTTTCCAAAGGCTGCCAAGGGAGGCGTGGTTGTCAATCATAAGGCTCTGAGCTGAAGTTTACTAGAAAGTTCTGAAAGCAGAGAAGTTGGTTGCTTTTAAAAATAGCAACAGTGAAAACAAAAGTTTAAACAGCTAAGTGTTGGGAGGGCCCAGGGGGGCCTTGTAGAAGAACATACTCCCCTTTTAGAAGATTAGAGCCATGGCACTTGATGGGACATGGTGGCTGTAGATGACAATGTTTCATTGTCCAGAGGAAAAAATGACATTGAACAAGGCCCACACACCCTCATTCCACAATCTTTCGCAATCCCTTCCCTCAAGACAGCATCACCAGGCATTTACCGGCTCCAAATCGCAGCTGGAAGCATGGTTGTTTTTTCTGCTTTGATGAAGAAGTACTGCTTTTTTCAGGACTTTGAAGTTTATTTATTGTCACTAAATCGCATTAATTATTTTTGAAGCTTATACTTTTGTTCACAACTTAAGGGTTTCTGAAGGGCATACCATCAGCATAAATTCAAATAATTTGAAGAAATAGATCCAACAGTTACTTTTAATTGGCAGCAGAGCATGGCCTCCGATTTATTACAAACTTACACGCTATGGCTTAGAACTAATTTTAGGTTCCCCTTGAAGCTGGAATTCAAAACCTCACCGTGGCTCCACATGGTATTATCTGAGGAGAATGTTTGTTTCATAGTTTGAAATAAGAACCTGGATCTTTTATGAGGCCAATATCATTTCCATATGAGGACGTAGAAATGAAGGAGCCGCTGGGGTTGAGTTGTCATGGTGGGAGCCAATTCAGCCCCAGTCTCCCAGCTGTGGGCCCTTCCGTGGGACCCTAGGTACAAGTTTCCACAACCCTGTGTGCTTGGTCATCTAAAAGCTAGCCAGCATCCTGGGGTTTCTGGAACCTTAGGGCCAGGACAGTAACTGAAAACCCTCCCTCTAAGCATGTCCAGTAGGCACAGCAACAGCAGCCCCAGACGCTCCAGCAGCAGCAGACACGACCCCGGCCTCAAGCTCCACCGTGGCCTTCTTTCTATCTGGCCCTTCATGACATCAGAGAACCCATGGCCCATCCCTGAATCCTCCTCCATCTCTTCTCTTTTCTTGCTTCCCTCCCTTCTCGTTGTCTTCCAGAGTGCTGTATATGCAGACAGAGTCTTTCTCAGCTCCTCTAGCCTCTGGAAGTGAGTGACTAAGGTCTCAAGCCTCAAGAGAAAATGGGATTGCTGACCTGTGGGTGCAGGTCAGAGAGACAGGGACTATCCTTAACTGATCCCAAGACAAGGACTTAGATATAGAATGGATCTGGGAAGGTGATCCCAGGAACAGAAAGGAAGGCCAAGGGAGATGGGTAGGGGTCCTTGAATTGTCTCACAATGTACAGAAACAGGAGAGTGTTCCACTTACTTCAGCTTGGCTCCTTGTTGGAGCATACTTCCATGTCACTAGATACTGCTGTGTAGTGAGATATGAGAACTGTGAGTGCTGATGGGACCAGGAGCCTGATGATAGGAGACTTTACACACAACATACACTGAGTGGTTTCATGATGACCTGGGTCTGCAGGGCCCAGTGAGGATCAGGGAATCTGGAGGACTCTTACTGGGAGAGACTGAAGGAACTGAGCAATTGGGCAAAGAGTGATCGATTTTGGCCTTCTGTTTAAGACAGCATACTTGTTCAGGAGTCTCTGCTCTGTAATGGGATACTTCAGGGCTCAGAGGCAAAGGTAAGCTCACAGTGTAGACTATAAAAACAAGGCACGGATGGGGCTCTTCTGGATCTCCTCTTGGAGGCAGCTGACGGTTCCTGAGAAGGGCAGAGCCCTGGAGGTGGGGGCAGAGGTGTTTTCTGTGACTGTGTAAGCATATCACAGGGAAGTTGAGCATTTAAGTCTGGGGTCCCAGGGAAACGGCCAGGGCTACAAGCCCTCACCTAGCTGGGCAGTGCCTTTCCTCTGAGCCACATCCACATTGCAGAGCAGGCTACAAGACTTGGGAGCACAGAGGGAAGTTGGGCAGATGGGAGACAGAATGAAGGGTATCTTGCAAACCCCACAAAGGCCCTGTCCTATATCGGTGCCCTTTCTTTCTAAGGTGGTCCCTGTGGGGTATCCAGCAGTCCTAACCTGAATGCCTCTAGACTTTCTCTGCACCTTGTTAACTCTGGTTTGCTCTGCCTTCCTGCCTCCCTGTTCTTGCATTCCGTCTTTGGCTGACATGGTTGTGAGGCACCCTGGTCCAAACCCACTTTTGGTTATTCTCTTATCCACTCCCTGCCACCCGCTTGTTAGTCTGGCTGGTACCCTTGTTTGTGTGTGTGTGGTTTTGGCCTTTTCAAAACCTACAACAAACTTCATATTGTTTTAATCTTTCTTCCTTTCTTCTTGTGTCTTACAGCTTTTTCTGTGTTCATTTTTCTTTTTATTTGGAGGCTTCATTGTGGTTCTGCTGGCAGATCTTCTGAAGCCTTGTGGGAATATTTTTATTGTGTCTTAAGATAGTTCTTTCTTTTAACTCTTATATTTCTACTCCCTCTATTTCCGTGTTGCTCTCTTTTTAGAGTATTCATCTTTTGTTGTTAATCCTTGCCTTGACTTGAGGAATGTGATGCACTTCTTCTGGACCCTGTGTCCCTTTATCGGAATGGCCACTTCACCTGCCACTAGCTTCTAGTTCATGTGTGATGTTTATATTTCTTGTTGCAGTTTCCTTTACTAAGAGCTTGTCTTGCCCTGTAAGTATATCTGCTCACCTTTGAAGGGAGACACATCATCTAAAACCATGTAGAGCACCCAAAATACAGACTTTACAATGAGGCCACGACCAAATGGCCAAAACACTAAGAGGAAATAAGCTTCTAGATGTAAAACTGAATAAGGACAGAGTTTGTATGCTCCAAACATGGTTTTTAAGTTGTTGTGGTTCACTCATGCACAGTAGATAATAAAACAACATTTTCACAGGAGCATTGAAATCACTTTTTAATCAAATCAAAATGCTAAAACTCTAAACATCAGCTGAAATTAACTAACAAAAACCCAAACACAGTGGCTAATATCTGTAATCTGGGCACTAAAGAAGCAGAGAAAGAAAGGTCTCTGGCCTCACTGGGCACCCAATCTAGCCAATCAGTCTAGCCAGTACAAACAGAGAGAGAGAGAGAGAGAGAGAGAGAGAGAGAGAGAGAGAGAGAGAGAGGCTCAGGGCTAGCTCAGCCTGGGAGTTAAGATGAACAGCAAATAATTGACACTAGACTGTTTGTCTGAGTGAATGGAGATATGAGGTGATTTTCTTTTTGTTGGCATCTAGCATTTCCATTTATTTATTTATTTATTTACTTACTTATTTACTTATTTATTTATTTATTTAGACAATGAACATACAGTGTTAAGAGTCTATCAAGGATAAACCTTGATGAACCAAAGTAAAACTGTAAGTTGCTGAGCTACCCAGGCTCAGGACTCACTCACTCCACTGTGATTCGACATTTTCACTGGGATTCTTGCCTAAACAACTTTAGTCTTTTCTGGTTGGCTCAGGCATCTCAAGATCTCTGCTTGCTACAGAATGGCCTAGCTTAAGTTCTGTTTTTAAAACTTCAATTCCTAGTGCTTATAAACTGGGTATGATGGTGCATGCATACAATTCCAGTACTTTGGGTAGTAGAGGCAGGAGAATCAGAAAGTGAAGGCCATCCTTAGTTATATATCAAGTTTAAGTTTAAGGACAGCTTGGGACATAACCAAAAACCAAAAGTGGAACACTGATTCTCTTTCCTTTTTAGAAGGGGAACATCACCACACCCACCGGGCTTCCTTTGTTGTCCCATAGCGGAGACGTAGCCATTTAGAACCCTAGGACAGACCCAAGACCCCAACTCTCCCTTGTCCCAAGCATAGCTTCATATATCCAGTCACAGGGAAAGGCCAGAGCCTTGCCATGGCCCATGTCCACATCCCGAGGCCCAGGCCACCTTTCAGGGTGTCTGTAGGGTATTATTATCATCAAGGTCTGATGAGAGAGTTACAGAAACTCACTCCAGGATGCTATCTCATAGCAATGCTGGGTTAGAAGCCAGGCAATCCTTCCTTGGCTCACACATCTGCCTGGAACAGGATTAAGTCTTCCATCAGGTCTGATCTACTTAAGGGAACTTTACAGCTAGTGGGAGATAGCAGGGAGCTAGAGCCCAGAGGAACCCTGTCCTTGCTGGGCACCTCCCAGAAAGGCTGTGTTGGGTGGCTGGAACCTTCCAGAAACTGGTACTGTGCCCAGGCCCTAGATCCTAAGACCTGTTTTTGAAATTATAGGTGTGGCTGAGTTGGGACTGTGCTTTCTGTGGAGATGTCTAGACTGTCATTGAGGATCTTACATGGTCAGGGGCCACACCTCATTTCCAACTGGCTTAGGATAATGCTTTCTGCTATGGACAAAGCAGGCCATTCCTGAGCCAACATAGCCCTGCTGAGCACTGCTATGCAGGTCTCCTCCTTCCAAAGCCATGTTGAGCAGAAAGCCTCATCAGGGACTCTGTAAGTATGCAAGAATCCGAGCCATCTCTAGAGGCTCTAAGACAGGCCAGTGTTTGCTTCTTGGAAGGCATGCTATGTGGAATAATCTGGTTTGTCTGGACTTCTGGGGACCTGTCTACACCTGGTGTTCAGTGCTTTCCAGACAAAACAGGGCTGTGCTGTCTGTTATTGATGCTTCCACCTGGACTGTAGACAGGGTCTCACTCCTTAGTCACCAGGAGCAGCTCTTGCTTTTGAGATTAGGGAGTGAGGAGGGCTGGATTTGTGTGATAGTTGTCCATATAGTGTCTAGGGAGGAGAATGTAGGGTCCTCGTTTTTAGGCTTGGAGGTGTCCACTGCTTCCTGGTTGACAACAGAACTATGAAAACTCACTGTGCATAGTATACAAGTATGGGCTTGGAGTATATGTGTGTGTGTGTGTGTGCACCTACATTTACATTTGCATGTATGTACATGCATGTGGAACTGTGTAGTTGCTGTGATGGTCCTGCAGAACCATGCTATTTCTTGAACCCTCACTGCCACTCAGTCCTTCTCATCTTGGAGGTTTGGGTGAGACAGACCGTGAGTAGATGGAAGAAAGAGCCAAATAGGCATAGGTGTAACTTTGGGTGGGAGGCTGTGAGAGGGAAGGCTTTGGCAGAAGGCCTGGTCAGAAGATGAGGCTAGGTGTGGCAAGGCTACATGTGGGTACCCTAAAAAAGGAGTAAGGGTAGGGTGGACAGGAGGAAGGTTGGGGTTCTGAGTGTTGGCTGAGACAGGATAGAAAGACCAGTAAATTTGCAAGAAATTTGGAAGGAGGAGGAGTCCTCATTCCAAAGTCCAGCTGAGCTTTCTTATCAGCTGAAAAATCAAAGAATCCAGCACAATTAGCATTCACTGTGAAAGTTTCTGTCATACAGACAATATTCCTTTTATCTGTAGATACCTTATATTTAAAAGCAATGACCCAGGTTTACAGCCTGAATGTGTATGATCTAAGGTAGGAGATCATTATTAACTTGTGTATGGTGGAGGATTCTCTCCTTGCTTTTCTCTGAGCTAGAGTTTTACCATTTTAACTGTAACCTTTTCAGTGCACCTCCTAACCCTCCCAAATCATCCTGTGATCTCATGTAGGTTTCTTAGCCACCCTTTAAAGATGGCAGCTTCAGGATCCACCAACATCCTATACATAACTCTTATAGAAACAGCCAAGCATGTCTCTTCCTGCTGTTCTCTGAGTGCCCTCCTTTCTGTTTTCAATAAACCCCAACTTTGCTTGTTCTGAAATTATGGCTTTACCTAAGTCAAGCTCCCCTGACGATTAAGGGAACTTCTTGCAGTTCTGTGGGCCACATATAGCGCCATGCCACTATCCTCCTACCACTGGCATGATGCAAGCATTGCTGGGACTGCAGGCCCTGCTCTGGTATAGTTCTCATGGCTAGTCAGTGGCATGGAGATTCTGTGGCTCCCGCAGCAGAGGGGTAGCATGCATGGGTGCTGAGTGTAGACTCTCATTTGTCTTGACTATCGTATTGAGAGATGCCTGAGGGATTAGGAAAGCACATCGCTAGGTATTGGTGAGGCTGTTTCCAGATTGGATTAACCAAGATAAGGAAAGACCTGCCTAAATATTAGTGGAACTAATCCATAGACCAGAGTCCAGGTAGAGTAAGAGGAGAAAGGAGAAAGCCAGGGAGTACAGGCATTCTCCGCTCTGCTCTCCCACTTCCTTCTCAATGATGGGCTAACACCTCTTAGCCAATATAAACCCTTCAGTGGTTCCTCTGAGTAATTCTGACACAATGAAGAAAAAGTTAGTAATACAGTGTCTGTCTTAGGACACAGTTACTGCTCATTCCTGGCTGAGACACTGGCAGTCAAAGTAGAGCACAGCCATGTGGGCTATCTACACTGCCACATCCATCAGGATGAAAGGGAAGCCCAAAGAGGGAGAATAAAGGGGGACTGGCTGGTACCCATCTGTCAGAGGAACCTTGAGGGATACATTCTATCTCATGTATCTGAGGAAGAAGTTCCTTCGATGAGAACTCCATCAGCATATTTTCCCTAGACTGTTTTGGCTGATGGGTGCAAGGTTCTAGGGATGTCAGACACCTTTCTGGAAGCCTAAAAAAAGCAATTGGCCAAGGGCTGTGTCCTTAGACACCAGCCGTGTCCCTCATGCCAGTTGCCACAGTGGGGCAGCAAGAGCAGCCACTACTGAAGGACAAGACTGGCACTGGAAGACTCGTTTTCCCTGTTTTTATTCTGAAATTTTCCAGGGTGGGGGAAGCGCCTTTTTTTTCCTGGAGACTTGAGAAGTCTGAGAGACTAGACATAGCCTCTTTCTTCTGTCTCTAATTAACTTCCTTTCAAAGCCGAGCAGGAAAAACAGTGTCTCTCAGTGGGGCACTTGTCCTTGTATCAGCCTCCTGGAAAGCAGCCCTGGGTTCTGAGCGCATAGCTATAGAAAACAAGAAAATCCCAGGGAGAGGAAACAAAAGAAAAGCTTTTTTTTTCTTTCCCTCTCCTTCCACTTTTCTTCTCTGTGCCATGTACATCTTCAAAGTTAGAAAGAAACTATTTTTTCTTTTCATTATTGACAAGGAAAAAAAACCCTACTTTTCCCACTACATTTTGCTTAGAAAGGGAGGTGTTTTGTTCCTGGTGGTTTACAGGGCCACCTGGAAACCCAGCCCAGAATCTTTCCCGAGGCCCCTTTTTCTCTCCACTCCAGCTGCAGAAGCTCCATGTCTAGGACCAACCCCAGTGGTTGTGCTTTGGAGATCCTGCCCCCATCACATGCCTTCCCACTGTGCCTTCCATAAGAACAGCTAACCTTTGGGGTCCAGGTTTGGTGAAGAGAGGAAAAACTGAAGCCTCGAATCCAGCTGAGTAAGGCCAGATAGGTAGGTCCCTTGTTTCCAGTGCTATAAATGTAATGACATCGTATAATTAAATGTTGATGTGGCTTTTTAAAAGTAAGTCTGAGTGCTTACTTTATTCATTTAGATGAAAATCAATGATAAAGGAACATTATGTCAGCCATAACACCCAGATTCCATGGACGGGTGATCAGAGCATCCCTTGCCCTCCAGGTTGTAGTGGTTTGAATGAGAATGTCTCCCATAAAGCTCATAATTTTGAATATTTGATATCCAGTTGGTGGAACTGTTTGAGAAGGATTAGGAGGTATTGCCTTGTTAGAGGAGGTGTGTGATTAGAGGCAGTCATCAAGGTTTCAAAAGCCCATGCCATTCCCAGTTAGTTCTCTCTCTTCCTCTCCTTGCCTTGTGCTTGTGGATCTGATGTAAGTGCTCAGCAACTGCTCCAGAGGTATATCTGCCTGCTGATATGCTCCCTGTTGGTGATTATAGACTCTAGACTACCCTCTAGAACCATGAACCCTAAATTGATTCCTCTCTTTGAACTGGTCATGGTGCTTTGTCACAGCAGTAGGAAAACAACTAAGATGCAGAGCTCTGCCTTTCCCATCCTTTGGGAAACAAGGAGCCATCTTTCTTACCTCTGAACTCAGGCAACTGCCCAAGATTCACAAGCTAGGGATCTGACCAGACTGAGCAGGGCTTGGGGCTCTGCCCAGGTCAACTCCACAGAGTGAGCAGCATGCTTTGCCATCTGTTTTTCTTTCAACTCTTTTTTTTTTTTTTTTTTTCCTGAGACAGGATCTCACTATGAAACCCTATCTGGCCTGGCCAGGCATTTGCTATGTAGACATGCTGGCTCTGAACTCACATAGGTTCTCCTGCTTCTGCCTCCCAATTGCTGGGGCTAAAGATGTGTGTCTTTTAAATTAAATTAAACACGACTTTTAGTTTTTAAAGAGGTTTTTCTTCTTACCTTTTAAAAAGATGTATTACTATAACTACAAGTTCAAAACTAAAAAACAAGTTCTAAAATAAGCTTCCATTAATTGTCCAGTGTACATCTTTTTGGTCACTGACTGCATGATAGAATAAATGGTTATTTAGATATGCCGAGTGTGATGATTTGAATGGAGATGCCCCTGCAAGCCCGTAGTCTCTTAAAATCGAATGTAGAGTTACCACATAGTGGAACTGTTTGAGATTATGAGGTGTGGAATTGTGGAAGGAGGTGCTTTGAATTTCAAACACCTATACCAGTCCCAGTCTCTCTATCTCCATTTGTTTCTCTATGTGTCTCTCTCCCTGTGTGTTCTCTCTGTGCCTCTCTGTGTTTGTCTCTGTCTCTCTCACTCACACTCTGTCTCTCTGTGTGTGTCTTTCTCTGTGTGTCCTGTCTCTATGTGTATCTATCTTTTTGTGTGTCTGTCTCTCTCTCTTTCTGTCTCTAGGTGTCTCTATCTCTCTGTCTCTCTCTCTATTTCTCTCTGCCTGCAAATCAGGATGTAGCTCTCAACTAGTTCTGCACCATGCCTGCCATGCCTGCTGCCATGTTTTCTACCATGATGATAGTGGCCTAAACCTCAGACATTGTAAGCAATCCCCTAACTGAATGATTTCTTTGATAATAAGAGTTGCTTTGGTCACGGTGTCTCTTCACAGCAATAGAACAGTGACTAAGACACCAATCTTGATCTGACCATTTTTAAAAGGCTGATTAGTATTCTGTCCCAGTGACATGATCAGTTCATATTCAACTCCCCACAGTGAAAATCTAGTGTTTCTGGTGTTTAAATATATTTGTAAACCAGGCTACAGTGAGCACACATGACACTTCAGCTTGTAAGTCATCTGTTCCAAGTCAAATATCTCCCACAAAAGAAGAAGAAAACTGCCATTCCGTCCATATCACAGTTTTGGGTGGTACTGGCCAGAGAGTTGGAAAGGTAGTGTGTAGACAGTACTAAAGAGATGTGGAGCTTTTAGAAGTCCACCTACATGTTGAATATAGCTCATCATTTCCAGTTCATAGACAAGGGACAAGGGTTGAGGTGCTGGATTTTGAGAAAGTAGATTCTGTCTTTTTGTTTTTATTTCCAGCTTCTGAAGCTAGTGTTCTCCAATGACTCACAAAAAAACCTGTTCTTGGGCCAGTGAGAGCACATATGAAGCTGTCTCAGTTTATAGGAAGATGAATACCAGTAGTCACCTCTTGCCATGAGGCCAAGAGCCTATTTTAGGGGCAGCCCTAGGCTTCACAGCATTCTTACACCTCTGCAGGAGAGATCAGCAGGGATGGTTACTTGCTCTCTGCTTGGGGGTTGTCCTCAAGAGTTGACAAATGCTGGAGCAGAAATTCATGAACACTCTTTATATAAAGGGATGTCTCTGGCTCACTCCCCTGAACTTGGGGAGACATCAGAAGCAGAGTGACTTCCTTCACTTTAGGGCTGCTTAGAGAAAGCCCATACCTGTTTCCTCCAAGGGAGGAAAATTTTGAGTTGGGAGGGGGGAAAGGCAGAGAGATGTAAAGTCAGAGATAGGGAAATATGGTGAGACAGAGAGACTGAGAGAGTGACAGAAAATGACGCAGAAAGACAAAAAGATAGAAGATAGAGTAACTGTCAAAGTCAAACACGGACACAGAGAAGGAAGACAAGACAGGGAGAAGAAAGAGTCTTACAGAATAAGAATGGCAGAGGTGACACATTCCTTTAATCACAGCACTTGGGGAGGTAGAGGCCAGTCTGGTCTACAAAGCGATGGTGTGAGAGTTATAGACTTATATGCACCCCCAGAATCTCAGAATGAAAGCTCAGTCAAGGTGAACTGGTTAGAGTGACCTCAGTCTAGTATGCTAGTATCTTTGTAAAAAGGAGAACGTTAAATGGACTTGCAGATGGAGAGTGGTCAGGACTTGAAGACTGACCAACTAAAGGTCTATAAGTCAAAGACCTCAAGGGCTGTAAAAGCCTGAGGAGCTGAGAAGGGTGAGGCCAGACATCCTCAGGCTTCAGGGGACAGACCCACACACACCTTGTTCCTTGACTTGAAGGTGGGGTTGTAAGACAATAAATGTTCATTGTTAGAGATGCCTGCCTGTGGTTCTTTGTCTTGGTGGCCACAGGAATCCTATTTGCGGAGTTTCCTAGCCCTGGCCACAGGAACTTACAGGCTATCTCCCCTTCCCTGTGCTCTGGGCTCTGGAGGGTAAGTTGAGGCTGAGTATAGTGCATGTGACAAGGTTGGTGAGTCAGGAGCAGGGCTGGCTCCAAGCTCACTCTCTTACTTCACAGTGTGGAGCATAGGCAGTTAGCCTGTCCTTTTGTGATGTGGTGTGGATGGAGCGCAAGGGAGTGTTGAGACAAGGTCTCTCTCTTTATAGCCCTGGCTGTTCTAGAGCTGTGTAGACCAGGCTGCCTCAAACTCACAGAGATCCTATTACTTCTCCTAAGTGCTGGGATCAAAGGCGTGTGCCACCACGCCCAGCCAAATTAGCTTGTTCTTAGTTGGAACAATCCAAAACATAGCTAATTCCATCTATAAGAGTCTTCCTCAAACTAAACGGCACAGAAAAGGAGAAGACATCTAGGAAGGAATTGGGCAGGCACACATGAACTAGAAACATGAGTCTGATAAACAACACTTTTGTGTGAAACAACAACAAAAAAGATAGTGGCAGAGAAAAGGGTCAAAGTGCATTACATAGAACAAGGTAAACACTGCTTTGAATACTCAAACCAACATGAGAGAAGAACCAAGCTGTGAACCATGAAACACAGCTTTGAAAATATAAAGCATCCATTCTTGTAGTCGTGGCTGAGTGGTTAAGGCTCGGGCAGAGCTCAAGCGGAGCCTTACCAAGCCAGGGAGGTGCTGGTCCAGGCAGGCCGAGAAAACAGAAGGCACGGGAGGGCAAAGCTATCCTGAAGAAGGCAGCAGACGTGGGTCTCTCAGCGTGAAGCTGCCCACAGACAAACCTGCACAGAGTAAGCCCAGTTCACATCTCACCAGTCAGGGGAGTTTGCCTCCACAGGTACATGGGTTTTACTAGGGCTGTCAGAAAACAAAAACAAACAAACAAAACACTATGGAACAAATAATTTAAGTAAAATAAATGATTCAGCCCAGAGTTCTAGTGTCTATAGACGGAGAAGAAGCATGGGCTAGACTAGTTTCCCTGGAGATAAGGAGACCTCATCCTCTAGTCCTCCCCTGCCTTTGACGGCTGTGACCCTTGGCCTGCAGGAGCACCATCTGATGTCCTGTGTGTTCTCCAGTGTGCATCTGTTTCTGAGCTCACACCTGACCTAATGACCTCATCTAAGCTCAGTTGTTACAAAGACTATATTTTCAAATATAGTCTGACTGTCAGGTCCCATGCATCAGGATTTCAACAAAGGAAAAGGTGGAAATCAAATTCAGGCCCCAAGAGCAGAGGCACAGAACTGTCACTAGGCTGCAAACTGTCTGATCCCACTTTGGAGGGCTTCAAAGCAAAAGTAGAAAGCACCAAACTATTTCCGCATAACTTAAGCCCAGAGCAAAGCTTGGGATGTTTATAGAAAGATGCCCAGTACCTTACCAGCAAAGTCTGCAATGCCTGGGAGTCAACTAGAAACTGGCCAGCTGCAAAGAAGCAGGAAAATGTGACTCATAACATATCTCCAAATGACACAGATTCCACAGACAATGACATCAAAACAATGTGACCACATTTCAAAACACCAGAGGATAGATGGCTTAACCAGGCATGTAGAAACACAGGGGGTGTAGAAACTAAAACTAAACTCGGAGTGGATGTAATGGACACAAAACAGATGTTCCAGACAGTAACATCGACAGCCTGGAAGCTGTAATGAAGAAATCTATCCAAAATGACACAGGTAAAGGAAAAGAAGTGGGAAAAGTGAATTTAGTGTGAAAAGTGTGGAAAATTTGGAGTGTCCTAAATGTGTTGCACATAGATGTTTCCTCTAAATTGAAACATTCTCTCCAAAGATAAGGATGCTTACAAGGCATAGGGAAATCAGTAAGCTGCCAGGCTCACGAGGCCCCGCCTTAAGTAATGACAGCAGGCAATAAATTGCTGAGAAGAGGAAACTGTATGCTAAGTATGATTTTCAAAGGATGGAAGTATATAAATATTTGAAGAAACAACAGTCTGCTTTTTCAAAATTGATGACAACTACACACACAAAGATTTGTGATCCTCAACAAGCTTCATGCATGAGGAACAAGAAAAATCACAGATTGGTACAGGTACCTGTATGTACCTGCCTGTCTCTGTGTGTCTGTGTGTGTGTCTGTGTGTGTGTGTGTGTCTCTCTCTCTCTCTCTCTCTCTCTGTGTATGTGTGTGTGTGTGTGTGTGTGTCTGTGTAGGAATTTTAATCCAGAACAGGGCTGCTCTGGCAAGAGATCATATCCTGCTAGGTCTGTGTGATCCAGCTGGAATACAGACATGCTTTTAATCCAGGAGACAGAGGCAAGCAGAGCTGAGTTCAAGGCCAGCCTGGTATAGAGCAAGTGAAAAAAAACGCAAAAGCTTAGGTCTAGGTGTGGTGGTACACAAACAATGAAGATAAAGATAATTTGTGGAAGGAAGCACCCATATTTGAAAATGATGCCTAATTGACTGTCAGAAAAAGTGACAAATCAGAGAAGATTTGACACAATAAGATACTCCCAACTCTCACGAGAACAGAGAGGAAAGGGAAGCTACTTAAGGGGCATTGCAGAGACAGAGAGGAGGCAGTTTTACCAGGAGAGGGATAGAGAGACAGGTTGCAGAGAGAAAACTCAGGTGAAGACTGAATGAGCCAGAGAATGTGAAGGAGCCAGAAGATTAGAGGAGATTGTTGGAGTTAGTTTGAGGCCAAACAGAGCATTTCAGAGACTGAGAGAGAAGCCAGATTGAATAAGTTAGCTGGGAGAGGAGCTTGAGTCAGAACAGTTGAGTTGAACCAGCCAGCCCAGAGCTCAGAAAGAACAAGTAAGGATGACTTTATTCCGCAGTAATTCTCAGAGGCTAAAAACAATCTAGGCCTACGTTAGATTGTATGGAAGCTAGAAACTTTGAGGACTAGGCCTAAGTTAGCAGATGGAGGCAGTAATCCTTCAAGACAATAACTAAATCAGGTGAATGAAAGTTTCTTTTACATGTATGTATGTATGGTGTGTGTGTGTGTGTGTGTGTGTGTGTGTGTGTTTTGAGACAGGTTCTCTATATATTGCCTTGGCTGTCCCAGAACTCTATATGTAGAGTTCAAATTTACAGAGATCCACCTGCCTCTGCCTCCTAAGTGCTGGGATTAAAGACACATGCCACCATATCTGGCATAGATCCCTATTTTTGTTACAGATGCCTAATTTTACATGAATTCTTGTACATAATGGGACTTACTGGATTCTCCTAGTATTTTTCTCTTTATCCCTGGCTTTAAAGATATCTGATCCCAGCACTCAGAAGGTAGAAGCAGGTGATCTCTGTAGTGAGAATTTGGGTTTCTTTTGAAATCCAGTTATGTTACATGAATAAGTTTTTGTTTTAATCCTAGGTATTAATTAATCCTGCTGCTAATTTTGTTTTGTGTTGTTTATTTATTTGTTGAGACAGGGTCTCTCCATGTAGTCCTGGTTGTCCTGGAGCTTTCTATGTAGACCAGGCTGGCTTTGAACTCAAAGAGATCTGTGGGTGTACTTTTTATGTTATTTTTTCGGGTTCTTATATCTACCACCCTCCTCCACCTCAATCGCTTCCAACACTAGGTAGGCAAGAAATAAGGTTAGAGGGTAAAGGGAACATAGACCTCTTTAGCCTAATTCCTACTGAGTAGGGATGTTGAGGTCCTGGAGCAAGTCTTATCTTTGTTGTCAGGATATATCCAAGTTCTTGTTCTCATCAAACTGCAATAATGGCGACCAGGAGCAGTATGGGGGGCAGCAGCTTCCTAGCCCCCACCTAGGATTAAAACAAAAACATATTCATGTAACATAACTAGATTTTTAAAGAAACCAAAATTCTCACTACAGAGATCCCCTGCTTCTGCCTTCTGAATGCTGGGATCAGATATCTTTAAAGCCAGGGATAAAGAGAAAAATACTAGGAGGAACCGGGAAGCCCCATTATGTACAAGAAGTCATGTAAAATAGCAGCAGGCTTCACTCCCAGAGCTCAGAGACAGAAATGCAAAATCTTCAAAGTGCCAGCATTAAAAATCCATGGGTGCCAGATGTGGCACACACCTTTAAGTCCAGAACCTGGGAAGCAGAGGCAGGTGGATCTCTGAGTTTGAGGCTAGCCTGGTCCACAGAACTAGTTCCAGATAAGCCAGGGCTACACAGAAAAACATTGCCACAAAAATAAATAGATGATAGATAGATAAATATAAAGATAGATAGATAGATAGATAGATAGATAGATAGATAGATAGATAGATGGATGGATGGATGGAATAAAAATCCACCAGGTAAACTGGTATGGTGGTGCATACACCTTTAACCCCAGCACCCAAGAGACTGAGGCAGGAGGCTCTCAGGAGTTAAAGGCCAGCCTAATCCATAAAGAGCTCCAGGCTAGCCAAGGCTACACAGTGAGAGCCTGTCTCAAACAAACAAACAAACAAAATACCTATCAACTAAAACATTTTACATAATAAAAATAACTTGCAAAGACAAGAGCAGGCACTTAGGAAATGGCTCCATCAGCAAAGAGCTTGCTGTGCAAGCCTGAGGATATGAATTCAGACCCACATAAAAAGCTGGAGATGGCAGCACCAGCTTTTACTCCCAGCACTGGAGGTAAAGACAAGCAGATGGATCCCTGGACTTTGCATATCAGTCAGTCTATCCAAGTTGGTAAGCTCCAGATTCAATAAGAGACTCTGAAGACACCAGATGGCAAACTCTGGCCTTCACATGCATGTGCACACACAAGAGCACCCCACACTCAAACACACAAATGTAGTGTGGCTCCTTCAGACATTAAAAACTGGTGATTCTAGAAGCACAGACATTGAGAGGAAGGCTAAAGAGCTTCGAGAGGGAATGTAAACTAAAACAAGGCACTGGGTGAGCAAGTGAATAGGAAGGTTCTTACTAAATAAACCTTTACAGAAAGGTGAGCAACAGCTTCAAGCCTGAAACACTGTAGGTGGCGTTCACGGCGGTGTAAGGAAAACAGCAACAATGTCAACAGGGTAGGAGGGGTAGGAGATGCTGGGTAAAGGACCTGTCTTTATACTCATTAGTTAGTCCTGGGTTGCCTAAGGGTAATCATAGCCCCTGAAGCAAACACAAAACAACACAGCAGTTGAGATCTGTTTGTCGCTGTGCCTTGCAAGTTCTGCAGGGCGATGAACGCACATGTGAAGCCAGGCCACTTCTGCCATGCTCTTCACAGCCCCTGTGCTATCCACCACCAGCTACTCTGGGCCTCTTGCCACCTGCACCTCTCCTTCAGCAGGAGCAACTTGCTAACAATGTTCTCAATTCAAAGTCCCAAGAAACCCTATTCTCATGGTCAACATCACTCCTAACACAGAGGGGTCTTTGTTAGTTACTTCTTTTTCTTCTTTTTAACAAAATACCAAACTGAAACGAGAAAGGAGAGATTTATTTTGGCTCCCAGTTTCTGAGGGTTGCAGCCCATCAGGCATGGAGAAAAAAATGGGGTAGCTCTTTGATGGCAGGAGCCCACAGAGGGCGGCATCATGGTTACAAACAGTAATCAGAGGCCTCAGTGAGGAACTGGAAGTGGGGATCATGTTCAGAGCCCACCTCCACAAGCCAGGACCCACATTCCAAAGTTCAACAACCTCCCAAAACAGTGCTACTACCAGGGAACACATGTTCAAACATGAGTCTGTAAGGGGACACATTACATCCAAACCTCACAGGCATGGCATAATTTTCCCTGCCTCCTTCCCATCTGGGAAGGTTCTGGTAAGTGGTGCAAGATCAGAGGAATTAGAGGCACAAGTCTCTGTCTGCTGCACTTCTTTGCAAGCTCTTTGGGTTGGTAACCACCAGGCAAATGCCGTTTCTAGGAACTCAAAGCCAGAGGCAGCAGGGGGCTTCCAGAGCACCTTGGAAAAGGTACTCTGTGCCAGGAGGCAGAAAGGTGAATGGCCATAGTCTGCTCTTCCTACCTAGTCCAGCCTTGTGTCCATACTCCTCAAAGGATCTGCTGGTACCTGGCCATACTGGTCTACATGCATTCGAGATCATGGTCTCAGGTGATACTTTCATCTGGACTCAGATGTTCCTGGAATAGCTAGCTCCAGAGGAGAAACTGGGTCCCTCTGTCTCCAGTGAAGGCCCCTGGCCCCTTCTTCCCCCAGGGTTTAGCTGGCCTGTGTTATTCCAGTAGTAATTGAAAAGGGGTTCTTCTGTAATGCTCCAGAATCCACTGTGTGTTTAAACAGACTCACCTATTCTTTCCCCAGTGTCCCCCCTGCTCCAGTGCTGGTTTTATCTTCACTGAAGCAGCACCCGTGACTTACGGTATGGTAGCACCCATAGAACCTAGGCCTAAGGGCCCTAGCAAGGAAAGCTCACGTGTACTTAAAATGCCTCTTTATGTCAGGAGGCAGCGAGTGATGGGGCCTGTCCAAAAACAACGGCCTGCCTGCAGGCAGGCCACCTGATGCCCGAGCCTTCTCCAAGAGGTTCCAGGTACAGTGTTCATCTGTAAGTCCCTAAAGACAAGTGACACGTCTTAACATGATTTCTGTGACCGAGGCACTGCAGAAGGCCTCAAGAAGAGAGATCAAGGAAAAGGGGGGTGAGTTTCTGGCAGTCACTGACCATCCAGAGGCCCCCACCCTCTGCACCAGTGTTCAGATAAGGTTGGGTTAGCACTGGGGCAAGGTGGGGCAATGTCAGCTTCCTGCATGTCCTTGCTAATAGTTGCCCTGGTCTATCCTTATGATCAATCTGTTGGCTGGAGAGGTCCATAATTATGCCTATTACCAAACATAATGTGAGGAAGCAGCCCAGTGTTTCACAACTAAATAGCTCTAAGCCAAACCCCACCCTGACTGTTCAGAGTGCTTACAGAAACACAGCTGTGTGGGACCTTGCTGACACAAAACCCTAGCCTGGGTTCACGGGCAGTCAAGTCTGGGAGTCCCTGGGCAAAGGGGACCCTGGGCTTTCAATCCTCATCCTCAACTCTAGGTACCTGATAAGGTAATATAGATATACCCCACCATAGACTGGGAAGAGAAGTTGTGGGGCAGTGCCCAGAACCTTACAAGTCCTCTAGGTTGGCTTTTTTTTTTTTTTTTAAATCTAGTGGCTCATGTATATGGAAGCCACTTGGAACCTTGGGAATGCTGGAAACCTTGATCAAGGTTACCCACAAGGAGTTCTGCTAGGTCTCTCAGGCCATAGTTGCACCAAGAGGCTAAGAGACACTCTTGGCCCTCAGGTAACTAGCGGCTGAGAATGTTCTGGAGCAGGACTGACCATGTCTCCCTGGGATATACTCCCAGTCACCTACTGGGTTTCCATGGCTCTGAGCCACTGAACTGAACATGCCTAGGGTCCTGCCCGGATGGCTGCCTGAGACCCAGGCAGGCCCTCCATGGGAAGGCTTCACCATCTCGCTCTGGCCACTGAAGAGGTGTGGTATCTCCCTGAGTATGTGATATGACCTCCCACTCACCCCTGCCACCCCTGTCCTGCAGGGAGCTGACCCCTGCAGAGCAAGCTCAGGAACTTGTTACGGATGGATGGAGCCCACCTGCACAAGATCCATTCTGGGAGTCTCTACTGCTGGCTCAGAGTCCTGAAGTGCTAGAGAAGATCAGTCTGACAAGAATAAGAACACACATGTGCACTGACTTATATGACAATTTGAGAGAAAACCTGCCAGGCTTCTCACTGGCTGTAGGGTCCACAAGATTCCTCCACCCACAGAGGCCAGGACAGACCTGCTCCACTTTGTCTCCATCCTGTCTTTGTCAGGCCCCAACCTCCCGTCCTGTCCTATAGTACTGAGCCATGCTAACCCACCCTTCTCTTCACAGTGGTCTCAGCGGCTCTGTCTGACATAAGGGCATAGAATGCCTAGAGTTTTGAGAGATGGGTACATAAGAATAAGAACAAGCTGCAAATTTAGTCTATCTTCCCAGGAAGTAAAGAGAACAGAATTTCACTACCCCAAGGACAGTCCTCTGCCCAAGTCCTGTCAGTCAAGACTCAGCCTCAGCCCAGACACATTCACACAGGATCACATGCCACACAGAGACTAGTAAGAACCAAATGGTGGCCGGCTTTGTGTGAGTTCTGTCTTCTTTTAATCACCAGTACCTTATAACTCTAAGCTATGGGACTGGTGTGGTTGTATGGGCTGGTATGGTTACAAGCTTTGACCATTTGGGGATAATGAGGCTGAGCTAAGTTGCCAGCCCTGAAGACAATATATCCCACAGGCACCACTTGGTTCTGGAATCCCACCAATGGAATCCTGAATTTGAGGCTGAGGACATCATTGTTCACATGAAGAAAGTAACACTTGAGCAAATGTAGGGCAGCACAGCCTAGCTTATCACCTTTTAGGGAAGGCATACAAATATGTTTACATGTTTACAAACAAACACACACACACACATGTTTACCAAGCAGGTACAATATGTACCTGTATGACTATTTAGGGACATACGAAAGAGGAAGGCTGTCCCACATAGTCTTTCTTTGCCATAGTGGACGCTAGGCACAATCTAACATTAAGGGATATGGTGAGGGCCACCTTTCAGGACCCACCTTCAATAATTTATTGAGGTTGTGCAGGGTGCTGGCTGTGTTGTTAGAAAATGGATGGCCCATGGCCATCTTCTGACCAAAGGATGGCCAGGGAACCTTATGAGAAAGTTATATGCTGACACTTTTTTCTTGGATGTTGGATCTGGCTTGATCCATGCACAGAGGACAATCAAGGCTAGTGAGCCCTCTCACGCAGAAGGGGGTAAGATATGCAGGTCCAACAGATCTCTGGCCAGCTGGTCAGAGTGTCATCATGCTCCTTCCACCACCACAGCCTTCTGGGACAAAAACTACCAACCGTGTCCCACTAGCCTTGGAGATTTCTAATCTTGGTCCCACATCTGGCCAGTCTCTTTTTTGCAAACCAGGTGTTTTCTGAAGAAGTGAGAGCATCTGGGACAGAGGCTGTGCATGGAAGGAAACCTTGGTGACCTGAGCCCACTCATGTCTCCACTGAGGAGCTTCCCAGAGCCTGGCTTTTCTGTCCTGTCCACCTAGACATTCTTCACTCAGCTTTCCAGGTCCATCCTGATCCCTAGATCTGACTGCAGAGTGCTATGTGGCCAAGCCTGGACTCTCTCTGAGAACCCATCCTCCTGCTTTCTGAGCCTGCTGGCATCCCCTTGGCTCAGGCTGGAGCGGGGGCACATGGTGGACAGATTCTTCAACTCTAGTTTCTACTGGCAGAGAGTCAAGGGTTTAGAATAACTGCTACTCTTTCATACAAGGAAACCTAAATATTCCAATAATAAACACTCTTCAATTAAACAAGAAGCCAGGCACACTGTGACCCTCACACTCAGGATGCTGAAGTGGGAGGAATGTGAGTTTGAGGTGACCTTGGGCTATATAGTGAGAAATAAAGAAAAACGAATTTGAGGATAACGTATTTTTATTGCATAGAGATGTTAAAGTTGCAAATAGATCTATGAGCAAATGAGATGTTTGCAGAAAAATAACAGAGGAAATATATTAAAATATGAAAATCTCTTGTAAGCAATAGGAACAATTCAGCAGGAGAAATGTAACCGTAGCCCTGCATCTCAGGTGTCAGCCTCTACACAGCCAAGAATGTAAACGCCGAAGCCTACTGTTTGCCCTTCAGCATCTCCGTCTCCTCAGGTAGTTGAGCCTGGTTTGCTGATGTTTGCTACAGTTTAAGAGGGAAAGCAGTTCTCTCTCCCTCTGGGGAAAGCTTCCTGGAATAGTTAGTTAGACATCCTGAAAGACAGATGTTACATCAAGTAGAATAGAAGGGAACAGTGACACCAAGCCCCAGACAACAGTGCGATTATGCTAGACAACCACAAGAAGAAACCGCCATGAGATGGTTCTGATGAAACCTGAAGCAGTCGTCTGGATTGCCGCTCATAAGGGCCACTTGGGAAGAAGGAGTTAGGGGAGTGCTGTATTTCCCAGTTGATATTCTTCGTACTTCTTGACTTACCTGCATAGTCATGCAGAACTGTCGTTGTAACAAAAGGTAATATTTTATCTTCCGGAGGGATTGGGATGGGAGGGGGGAGGGAACCACGGGGGGGATACAAACTGAATAAAGTGTAATTAATAAAGAAAAAAAAGAAAAAATATTTTATCTTCCACAACCTGGGAAAGGTGACCTGAGAAGCCTGTGTGTGAGCACTGGCAACTGCTGTCCTGAGTGGAGGCAGTCATCGTTGTGGATGCCTAGCTCTAGGCAAGGCTTTAGGGTGCTCTCTCAGTGCTGGTCTTGGTGGTTCTAGACATTGGACGGTTCTCATTTCTTCCTATAGAGCCAGATTATGGGAGAGAGAAACACCAGGTCTAGGCATAGCCAGATGTCTCTTTGCCATGCCCTCCACTGTTGTGAGCTCCTGGTTAGCTTTTGACCCAGCAGCCTGTTCACTATCCCAGGGCAAGACCTCCAGTGTGGCTTCTAGGGGGCTTTTTTTCACCTGTTTCTGCCACACACACCCTCCAAGAGGGTTTTGTTATCCTCATGAGAAAAACATTCAGTGTGGCCAAATTTCCAATTAATTGGGTTGGCCGTGATAATGAAGGTCGGTGAGGCCAAGACAGAGATCAGAGGAGCAGGCAGGACAGTGGTGAGGTAGGATGCAAGCATGAGATAAGCCATACCCTGTCCACCCTGCTGTCTTTCTACCCTCTTCTCTGTCCTGGGCTGAGTGAGGCTCTGAATATTTTGACTGGAGGCAGTAAAGCCCCCAACAACAGCATGGACTGGTGGTGGGCATGTACCACGGTTCTGGTCATGTGCAGCTGCAAGCTACAAGGCAAAAACAATGCACTACTGCATTGATGTCTCGCTAAGAGGTTACCCAGCATGACAGAGCTCAGCTCACACAAGCGCCTCTCACCAAAGCCTGGAGTCTACTGGATGCTTATAATGTTTCTTCCACCTAACCGGCCCTGAAGGAACCTGGAGCTTAAGTCCATTTGATGCTGGTATGTCAGGTGTCATTGCCTTTGAGGCCCAGGTTCTAGGCTTTTCAGTGGGGTGAACAGCAGCTGAGGTTACTTTTATATGGGAAGACAGAAGAGATTTCATTTTACTGAGGAGACCCTGTGCAGATGTCTGGGGCAGCTTACCCCAGTCACCTGACCAGAGCTTGTTGTGTCAATTCATGGCTTCTTGCAGACATGGTGGCCTATGCCTGGTCCTTGGCTCTGGAGAATACACTATCTGGGTGGCACCAGGTCTCCGACTTAGCTGAGCGTGGATCCCCATTGAAGTCACTATTGGAGGACCTCAAGAATACCTGGAGCTGAGCAAATAACACCTCAACTGACAATGCTAGGGTCATGATGTCCAGCGCAGAGAGCCTTCTAGGGGCAGTGCATTTCTCAAGCTTTGACACTTCTCTATCCTTTTGGGAGCCTGCTGGGAAGCAACCTGAACACTCCATTTTCCTGAACACATCATGAGGCACAGCCAGCTGTTGAGCCTCATCTTGAAGCCCAGAGCTCAGAGGTTGTATTACCACAGGGAAGGAGCTGTGGTACAGAGGAGGCTGAGCATCATCTGCCCTTAGGGCTACAGATGACCCCAAGTCTGCAAAACTGGGCCTTCTTGCTCCAACCTTTCCAGCTCCTCCCTCTATATTCACTTTTCATTCAGCGAGTTCCAAAAGGACATGATCTCAAACACACTCTCCCCAATCTATGATCCCTGTACGATCTGTCTTCCTCTGCCCAATTCTTATTGCTGGTACCTGCCCTTTGCCTTGGAACTCTGTGGGCCATTTTATGCTCATAGACTTTCATATGCTCTGTGACTTTCAGAGACACTGGCACTCTCACATCCAAATACTTACCCTCTAGGGTCAGATGAGATGGTGGCTACTGACTTTCTAAGACAGATTCATGGGATTTGACCCAAGTGGCCTAAGACAGACATTGTATCACAGGCCTTTAATCCCAGAACCCAGGAGGTAGAATCAGGTGGCTCTCTGAGTTCCAGGCCAGCCATCATGATCTACATAGCAAACTCTAGGCCAGCAAAGGCTTCAGAATGAGAACATATTTACACAAGTCTGAATATATTCTAATATATTCTATACACCAAGGCAGGCCAACTGGCCAGGGCAGTTTTTCTCCACAGCTAAATGAATCAGGTGAAGGAAGACTGTATCTGCTATAAGCACCCCAGATTACACTAGGTGCCAGTCAAAAAGGGACCACACAATCCACTGAGGATGTGTGCTTCCCTGCCTGCAACAGGACCGCAGGTGCCTTCCTCTAAACCGCAGGCTTTCCACAGGTTATAGCATTAGCATTCTGCCTTGCTCTAGTGTCCTGGCTGTGTCCCTATGCCCTGGTGCCTCCTGGCATGGTTACATGTTAGAGGCCACTCCCCAGTCTTTGTCCTTGTTGACCACAGAGCCCAGGCTTGATTCTGGCTGCTAGAGAAAGGAAGATGAGGAGTGGGCCGGAACAGGAACACCCTGGAAAGTCCACCTTGTCCTGGCACTTCTTCAGCTTTCTGTGCCAGGGCTAGGCCAGGCCTAGTGACCATGAGACATCTCTCCATAAATCAAGCAGTTCTTTGGACGACAAGGTACTTCCTGTTGTCTCCTAACTGTGAATATTTATTTCACTTAGGCATATCCAGATTAAGATCCCTTCCTCCTTAAGAGAGAAGAAAGCCTGAGGAAGAGGCAGAGCACGCCAAGTGCCGCCAGCCACGAAGGGCAAGGCTCCCAGCTGAGGTGAAAGTCAGGGATAAAACGGGGCACCCCAGTTCCCCAGAGGCCAACTGTACAGATCTTCACCCTAAACTGTATAGACCTTACCCTCCCTAAAGAAATACACTGTCTGAATCTACTTCCAACACATCCGGGAGGTGCAGTAGTGGGAGGGGAAATAGAAGGTGAGGGGAGCCCTCGGCTGTTAAGCCTAGAAACTGTGGTGGGGCAGAGACAGCAGGGCAGTGCCTGATGCTGTAAAGAGACTTACCCCTTGCTGCTTTGCAAGGATATCAGAGAGCTGGTGGCCCAGCCCTAGGAAGCCCAGAGGGCTGGAGGAGAAGCTACTCCTGACTCGACCACTGATGTAAATAACTCCAGGCCAACAGTTTTGTGAGTGGCTCCAGCCATTCAGTGTCATTCTCTTGCTTCTTGTGTCTTCACACTCTCAGCTCAGGAGAGGATGCGCACAGTCCCTGTGACAGGACATGTGCTTTGGCTTTTGTTCCCCATGTCTGCCTGCCTTGGCCTTGGAGTTTCTCAGAGCAGCTCCATCTGGATCCACTCCTAATCAGCCTGAAGCTTCTGGCCCACAAACTGCCACCGTGTGTTCCTTGGCCCAGACACCTCGGGTGCTTGTGCTCAAACGTTCTCTGTGTGAAATGCAGTGGAGCCCTGGGAGGAAAAGATGTTAAAAGGTGCTTTCCTCAAAGGAAGAAGCCATTTTATGAGCAAGAATGTGAAGGAGGCTGGTGTTTGTTCCTTGACTCTGTATCATCCTTCCTGGGAAGACCTTGAGCTTCCTATCGAGGGAGAAGCCACACATCACTGGTATGATTCCCATTTCCTACTCTGGCAGGCCCACCGAGAAGCTGTCAGACCATCCTCATCCCATGGTCAGCTCTGTCCAGGACCCAGAACATGAGGCCCGAACTATAATCTGAGAATAACGGGAACAGCTTACCAGTCCGTATTTCCTTCAGATTGAAGTTTTCTCCACCTAAGGGCTGACAGGGCCAAAAAGAACAAGCAATCCAAACTTCTGTATAGATAAGAGTAGTATTACAGACATGCAAGTGGTCAGGCCCTAGCCATTATCTACTCATTAATACACTTCTCAGACATCTGGCAACCTGCTGCACCCCCAGCCACGACAAAGACCAGGCTTTCAGAATGAGTGCATGGGGCTCACCTTCACTGCCATATATCTTTCCTTAAATAATCCTCTACCTGAGAGTGGTGGGTTTTCTATATGTACCTATCACTTAGGTCTGAGATAGTTCAACCTCCATGTTCTCTTTTGCTCACATATATCTTCCAAGTGCTTCTGTTTTATAGCTTACAAAGCTTGAGTTAATTGTGATTAAAACTAGTAACACACACAAAAATCATGCTGAGGACACACTTGTGGATAGGGTAGATTGTCTCTTCTTGGACTTCTAAATACAAATCTGTGTGAAAGGTTTGCACAAACATTGCTTGATACTGAAAGGTACAACTCCTTCCCGTCCATAAAGAAGAACAGTTCAGTCTCTGTGAGGTCAGTCTCACCTGTCTTACATGTCGCTTACTGGGAGTGACTTGGTCAGAGTGAGGAGGTAAACTCTTCAAGAAGAAGCTCATTATGTAGAAACCTCCAGGTGTGCTGAGGTAGGGCTCATTACCTCAAATTCACTTCCACTTAGCTTTTAGCAGCAGCCATGCCAGCAATGGCATTGTAACTCATTTGTGCTCAGGGTAAGCGCTTATGTGGTGATAGTCAGGAGTTCACAGCTTGAAATGTAAGACACTCATGTTTTGTGAATCAGTGCTGGCTTCTCCAGCAAGGCCTTAGAAGGATCTGTAAAATACCAGAGTGTGTAGGTGGACAGGGGACAGATGCCCACAGAGAGGTGGTGGCTAATATTTCACAAACAACTCCACTGTAGCAGAACTCTGTGCATCAGAGGAGAGCCCTGCAGAAAGCATGGGGCCAGGCTGGAGACAGGTCATTCTGTACATAAGCAATGATCCAGCCACAAAAATGATGAGCAGATACTGTGTGAAGGAAACAGTCTCTCAAACTCAGTCTCTGACTATATGTGTGTGATATCTTCATGGAAGAGGTTGAAAAAGATAGATTGGCATATTCTGACTTTGTCACCTAATGATTTGTGTTTGTCCCAAAACAGACCCTATTTCTCAAGCACCACCCCAGGCACACAGGGAAACTGGCCCCTGCGTGCTCCCTGGTCCTCAGTTCAAGCTGTTTCCTCAAACAGGGCAGGATCAGCAGTGCTCAGTTCTGGGCCCTAGAACCACCTTCTAGCTAGAATGCTCTGCTCTGCGCCTTCCCCACTCCTGCCTGCAGCTGGCCAAAGCACAGCACACCACAGGCCTCCTCTCACTTCTGAAGAGGGGAGAGTAATGACTAAAAGCTACCATCACAGACATGACCACAGGAACAGACAAGCTGCCTCTCTGCACAGGTAAGAACAGCCCATTCAGGTGCCACAGCTAAGAGAGGGTGCATGCTCTCCCAGTGAAGAAATCCCACAATGAGCTTCTTTCTGAAGAATTTATGAAGGCAAGTGTCCCCTTCCCCTGTCTGAGCCAGCCCCAACCAGAGGTCACTACCACAGGCAGATGTGGGAAAGCAGAGGGCCCTTAATGGAGGGGCCCCTGGAGCGATGCCTCGTTTAGACTGGGGCCCAGGCTTGAAGAGAGGGGCCACACTGCTACGGAAGCTCTTGAGCTTTCACTGTTGGAGGTGGTACAGCATGGGGCACCAGCATGGGCAGGTGTGAGTAGTTGTAGCTTGGATGTGGAGATGGACGCCAGGCAGCGTCCCTTCATCTTAGAGATAAGGGCACTCACTGCCCTACCCACCAGACAGATAATGACAAAGTGCTTTGAAAAGCTTCAAGCCCACAACTTAATGAGACAGGTGTGGTCACAGCACAGCCTTGCTCTTTGAAACCTCTTGAGAGTTGATTTTTATCAACCAATGGACTCTTCCCAGAGCCTCAGGCCTGAGTAAGGCACCGTACTAGGTGTGGGTGCAGGAACCACGGTGTCAGAGAACACAGGCGATCAGATACTGTGCACAGGTGAGTTCTCATAGAGCCAGCCTGATTGTGTTCTATCTTCTCACACTGGGCAGCCAGGGGAACAAGGACATTTGGCCCAAAAAATTGCTTCTCCAGCCGGAGAGGCCCAAGCTCAGGCTGTTTCAAAAGATAACAGTGAAAAATAGAAGGTGGAAACAGACTTGAGTCCAGGGGCAGAAACTGACTCAGAGAGACAGGCCCAGAAAGGCTGACTGCCTGTAAAGAGGGTGTCGGCTACACAGGACTTGAGAGTAGACCCTGGTCTGAGTGGGTTCTGCTCTTAGCCCTGGTTGACGCTTTCATACATGTGGATTTGTGGTTCACCGAGGTTTGAAATGACCATTGCTGCCTTGAAGCAGGGCAGCAGTGGCCACCTCCTCTGGATCCTCATGATACTATATTAATTCCCCATCATGGAGGGAGGACGAAGGTCATGAGGTTCAGGAAACCTTCGGGGAGACCTCCCTAAGTGCCTTCCCTCTCTGATATTGTAAGAACTAACCAGTTGCCCGGGTTGGACTTCTCGGCGGGGCAGCTGCCTGCGCACCCCATGCTCCTGTGAATAAACCAATAGGCTCCTAATAAACTAACTGATTCTCCAAGCTGCACTTAGAGGGAACTGGTTTTGGTCTGTGCTCTCTTTGGGGCAGATGTTTCTTTCTGTCTCCTCAGGAAGCCACACAACAATCTTGGTGTTCTTTCTTTATGCCCTTGGTTCAAAGCTCAGAGAGATCACAGCAGCATTGGGGTTGGAGGTTGGCTTCAAGGGACAGAGATAGGCCTGAACACAGGATTAGTGTGGAGGCCTATGTTGCCTCTTGGGCATCAAGTCCCAGCCTCGGTGTCAAGTCCCTGCCTCTCCAGGAAGCCCAACCCGAGGATCCTGTTGCCCAGTTTGACAGTTACACTGAGTCTTGTCTCCTCGGGCCAATAATGTGCTCAATGCTTCATCTCTGGGAGTGGGAGGGATGGGAAGAATAGCCATTTTCTGGAAATTTCCACCCAAGTCTGTCCCCATCAACTGGGAAACATGAACAGGATGAAGCAGAGGATAAAGGCCAACTCAGCCCCATCCAGCTTGCTCAAAGGTGAGACAGTGGAGCACAGTAGAGCCTGTCCTTGTTGCAACCTTCCTCACTATGGCTTAATAATGGTGATGGCTGTATTTGCAAACACTCCTTCAAACAAAGTTTCAGACAACGATCAGCGAGTCCTTTCCTGGGACCCCTTCCTTCTTCCTCGGTTGCTGGTTGTCGATAGAACCTTTTTTTTTTTTTTTTTTTTTTTTTTTTTTTTCAGATAAGGGAGGCATGAGGCTAGGTAAGTGACCTGGTGGGTAAGGAGTTCCCATAGTAACATGAGTCCATTGCATATCTGTCATGCCTGTGGCTGGGACATGGCTCTGTTTAAGGCAAGCATGTTTGCAGGTGTTTGTTTTCTTTTTTGCACTGATGCATCTTCAGCATCAACAACTTCAAAGGACTTCAGAAGTTCAAGGTCATCCTTAGCTATACAGTGAATTTGAGGCTACCCTGGACTACAGACCATGCAGAGAGAGAGGGAGGGGAGGAAGGAAGGAAGGAAGGAAGGAAGGAAGGAAGGAAGGAAGGAAGGAAGGAAGGAGGAAGGAGGAAGGAAGGAAGAAGAGAGAAAGCAAACTCAAAAGACTAAACATGAAATGAGTCAATTTGTAGGAAATGCCAGAATAGGGAAACACACAGAAAGGGGATCTGTGGCTTCCCTGGGCTGCGGTTCTTCAGGAAGTAGAGGTAAGGCCTCCCTAGGAGTTTGGTTCTAGGCCTGACTGTGCTGACACATCTGTAAACAGACGAAAGGCCACTGGGCGGTGAGTCTTCAGTGGGAGAGTTATAGGATATGTGAACCCTACCTCAAGAAAGCTGGGAAAGAAAATGATGTGTGGAACCATTTCCAGAGATGTGTCTGTTGAGAGGACTATGCGAGCCAAGCAGAGAAATATTACCACGACAAGCTGGGGCCCAAGGAAAAAGTGGAAAGAGATCTCTGAGGATGAGCAGGCCAGAGAACAAGAGTGGGTGATTCCCTCCAAAGGGCAAGCTTGTAGGAGGGGATACAGAGAGGGGTTTGAGAGGTTAGCTAGCTATGGAGGAACTGGTCTGAGCCAGATGGACCAACCACAGTTCAGCAAGGACCCTGTCCCAGCCAAAGTCAAAGGGAAGGGTTCAGGGCCTGTCCACGCTGATGTGCAGGGCTGGTCCTTCACCAATATGAGAGGAAGGGAAAAGGGTCCACCCCAGCAGGCCAGGACACAGTTTGGTCCCTCTATTCCTGTGGCCTTCTAGCTCCACAACTCCACCTCCACAGCCCAGCCTGTGCCTATCAACTCTCCTGGCCAAAGGAATCAAAAACCGTCTCTAAGACCTAGGTGACTCCAGGGTTCTCTCTTCCACAGAAGTACTCTAACACCCGCCTCTTGAATTTGGGATCTCAAGACCAAAGTTTGGTGAGGGGTGGAGGTTGGTCCCCCATCAAGAAATCTGAGACATCAGAAACCTGGAGTCTACTACAGGCCCTGTCTGCCACCACAAGTGCTCTGTGCTAGTCACACCGCCTGGGGTGCAGTGGAACCTAGTGTAAAGGAGACGCTCCGGTCCAGTGCGCTACGGTCCGCGGCCGCGAGGGGCGCTGCGAGAACCGCTGTTAAAGCCCCGTAGCGGGCGCGCGCGCTCAGAGGGAGACCGGCCGCTGCCCGCGCCGCTGGCTCCGATTGCAGGGCCAAGCCTGCCGGACTGCCCCGCCCCGGATCCGGACTCCACGAGTCGCTCTTGGCGCGCGGTTCACGTGCCCCGGACTCGAACCTGGGACGTGCATGTGAGAGCTCGGCCGCAGTGTGGGTCCAGGCCCGGCGGCGACATGGGGAAATTTCAGTCTAAGCATGGTGAGCAGCGGGCCGGTGGCGGGATGCGGGGAGGCGCGGGTGGGCGCCGCCACTCACTGTCCCTTCTCTCTTTCCCGTGTCCTCCGGCCGCGCTGCAGCCGCAGCCGCCTGCAAGAGGAGAGAGAGCCCCGAAGGTGAGTCCGGGCGCGGTCAGGGCGCGAGGCGGCCCCGGGGCCGGATGCGCAGAGCTCCGAGCTTGGGGCGCCCCTTGCTTCTCGCCCTCGGGTGGGACACGCCTTGGGTCTCCGGTAGCTCGTGGCCCCGGGGCTCTGGGGACCGGGTAGGCGCCGGGGCTGGGCAGAAGCGCATCCCGCGAGGCTCACGATCGTCTTCCTTCTCCTTGGATGCCGTGTTTCCCGCCGCGTCTGCGGGCGGGCCGCAGGGGACAGCTTCGTGGTGTCTGCATACGGGAGCGGCCGCAAAGGAACGGAAGAGACCGA
Source organism: Psammomys obesus (assembly GCF_907164565.1). Lineage (NCBI taxonomy): Eukaryota > Metazoa > Chordata > Mammalia > Rodentia > Muridae > Psammomys > Psammomys obesus. Next base: position 5,489,743 of record NW_026596440.1, on the reverse strand, counting down.
ACGGCGCTCAGGCGGCGGCGTGGAACATCGCGCACGGGACAAGCAGGTAGGCAGCGGGGAGGTGGGCGGGGTCGCGCAGCCACCGGCCTTGCAGTGTCTGGAGTTATGCCGGAGCTGTGCCTCTCTACCACCGGGACATGCAGAAGGCATTGCTCAGACGGCTGGCCAGGATAGCCGGCCCCTTCCCAGCATCTGGCATAGTATCCCAGAGGGGGGCTGAGTGGAGGTATCGGAATCTCCAAGCGCTAAGTTTGGGTTGAACTGGTGGCTCCGCCCCTCAGGCAGGAGGGACTGGTGAAGTTGAGCTGGGGCCCAACTGGGGCCCAGATCACCGTATTCCAGGCTTGAAGGATTGAGGGACCTCCCCCATCCCTTGGTGAAGGCTATAGAGCCTATTGTTTGCATAGTGGAGTTATCAAAGGTAAGGGCTACCCTTGCCTTCCAACTTTTAGAGGGCTAACCACAGGCCTGCAGGGAGGAGAGCCCAGGACAGTTGGGCAGTGGGAAAACTGTTACCCCAGACCACAAATGTTACCCAGTGTTGTGGGAGTAGATTATCCAAGGACCATGTGTAGGAGGAGCGAACTGTCCAGGGCCAGGGCCCCTGGGGTGAGATGTGGTGGAGCTTATCTGCCAGCAAGAGGAAGCAGACACTGGGCTATTTGTGTTAGGAAGAGCAGAGTATGAGAGAACAACTAGACTACGTTTTATTTGCTCACCTGCAACTGGCTCCCCTCTGCTGGCTCCTCACTACAAGGTCCTCACTGGCCCAGAGCTCTGGGAAGTCAGCAAATGGACTGGGGTCAGTGTCCTTTCTGGAAGAACCTTCTGGTTGATGAATAGAAACTTCTGGGTATTCATGAGTGCTTTGTGTGGCCCTGACCCAAGACCTGGGCCTACAAAGGCTCAAAATAATATGTACTAGTTTGGATGCGTGTTTCCTGGAATGATCAACTGTCGCCATAAAAGTGGACATGCTGAGGTGTTGTGGGTCCAGTGTTAAGATTAAGATAGTTATGTGCTGTCCATTTCTGGGAGAGGAGACCAGGCCAGGCATCCAGGACTACCCAGGTCCATCTTGCTACCACTTACAATTGCTAAGGAATTCTTGGTGGCCAGTTGTTGCCTGTGGACAGCTTGGTTCTCAGATGCATGTTAGCCAGAGATAGAAAATTGGGGCTGGTCTCTGCGAACATGTTCATGCCATGGGAGAGCATTTAGGCTGGCCCTCCCCCTTATCTGCCAGGCTTGGGGTCTTTCTTCCTAGTAGCAAATCTGGGCTGGACCCTTGAAATCCCCACTTGAGAGCAGTGGTATTCAGAATGGGGCACAATTTAGCTGACAAGGAAGTGTGTGTCACTGGAGTGGGAGGGCCAGAGCATCCTCTGTGGAGAGTGCAGGTGCTTCCTGTATCCTTGTGGAATTACTGAAGTAAAGCTGTGATCTTAGGACCAGGAATACCACACTTTGGCTCATTGTTTTGTTTTAGTTGTGTGGGCTCTGGCTTGCATTTTTTCTTTTAGCTTTGTCCTTCTTTTATGATAAAGCCTTTCTAAAATGGAAAGAGCAGAGTCTCAGTCGGTCTGACCCAGCTTAAGTAGCTGTAAGTGACAACACTGTGTTTTCCATATCTAGCTGTGGCTCCCGGCCTGGCCATACCTTGAGCTGAGGCCCTAGCCCAGGCACCACCCTCACTAGGGTCAGGTATTGTTGAAGCCACATTGCTGCCCTTGAGCCTGGAAGCTAGAGCTCTGCTAGGCAGTTTTTGCCCAGGCCTGGGAGGGACCCTATCTTCATAGCATTCCTTCTGTCTAGAAAGCTTAGTAACAGTCAGTGTTGGGTCTATGTCCCTTCCCAAAGCCTTCGTTTCACAATGCCCAGAGTTTTGTCCAACTTAGCATCCCAGGAGCTGTGCCCTGATCATACGACTCAATACTCCCTATCACCTGTGGCAGCTCACTGGGGGACTTGCATCTCCCCTTTCTGGCTTCTCATCTGCTCTCCCATTCCCTAAAACCAGAAGGATGACATTGCTTTTGACTCTGCTACTGAGCTGTATGGACCACTTCCTGCCTCAGTGGCCATCGCTGCTATGTCAGAAGCTGTGCTGTGTGTCGGCACCTGTGTGACTCCTGGCCTGCAGGGAAATGAAGGGAGGGGCATGGGTTTGTCAGCAATAGTCAAGTGATGGTTTGGAGAGAGGTGTGTGACATCAGAACAACTGTGGTTTCAGGCCTTGAGAACATACTGATGGGGCTGAAGTTTGGGCAGCATTTGGTGGTGGCTTTTCTCAGTGGCTGAGTAGTCAGTCATCTGTGAGGCTCCATGCAGGATAGTCTCATGTGTGTCGCTTCTTCCACTAGGCTGTCTTTAATTTCCCCAGCCCCCCCCCCCCCCAGAGGCTGGCAGGAAATTACTAAGAAGACAAGAGTCACTGTTTTGTTGTTGTGAATTAAACACAGATTTCCACTGAGCCTGAGAAAGGAGCATTCTCTCACTCTAGTGGTGTGGTTTTAGCTTGGACTCTGAGGAGTCTGCCTGTATAGAAGCTGTGGAAGCCACTGAGAACCACGTCCATGGCTTTCTGAGTGCTCTACAGCTGTGCATATTTGCAAGAGGAAAGGCCACACTGCTTAGCCTGTGGAGGGCGATGTGTGGCTGTCTTGGGCAAACTGGAACTTTACAATGCCATTCACCAGCTCCACCCACATTTACACGGTCATTCTCTGTGTGCTGACACGTCGTACCTTTCAGAAGGAGATAGATAACATTGGAAGGTATGGGAGTGACCAGTGTGAGAGCCTGTGGTGCCTTTGGAGGCTGAATCCACTGTGCAGACCTTGGCTTCTAAACCCATGAGCTCTCGTTATCATGTCATCGACAGGTTCCTCAGAACCAGAAAGCTTGCTCATTCAGGCCTTGATCCCTTTTTCTCTGGAACCAGCTGTCAAGCCTGAGCCCCTTAACTCTGCTGCTCCTGCTGTGGCAGAGGTCATTTACCTGCCCTGGGTCAGGAGCCACCTCACCTGGACACTTGCTTGCTTCTGTTAGGGAACGGAGCTGTTAGCCTTTGCCACAGCCTGAATACCACCCTATCCCTGGTTGATACAGAAACACGGCACATGTAGTGTAAGACATCTGCAGGGCAGGTATGGCGCTCCAGAGAGGTGCTTTGCAGCCCCCAAGAAGAAGCAGTATTTCCCTGGGACTGCCCACAGAGCAGCTGGAAGAGAGGCCTTGAAGGCATCGGGGTAGAAGAGGGGTATCAGTGGCCACCATCACAACATATCATTGTTGTCCCTTGTTCTCCCTGTGCCCTCTGGGTTTGGCTTTTGGGACCTAGTCTGAATCTAGAGAGGTGCAGACGTGCATAGGGGCTCAGGGGCTCACATGGATGCAGGAGCATCAAGGACAAGCCTTGGGAATCAGCAACCTTTAGGAGAGGGGAAGCAAAACTGGCCAGAGGACGCAACCTGAGGGAGCTGGTGACAATGCTTTTAGGCACATGGCTGAAGGTTACCTCCCAAGATGTGGTCTTGTCTAAGTAGAGGAGAGAAGGGAAGCAAATGCCACCAGACTATCACCATGTTGCAGAAGGGGTTGGAGTCATCTCAAGGAGCACCAGGTGCCCTTCGGTCAGTGTGTAACCCAGTCTGGCACTTGTGGGAGGCCCTGGAACTGCTTTGATATAATCTGCCACTGAGGGACAGTATCTGCTTTTGCTCCTTGGCTAACTCTCTGGTGTCTTACGACAGGAGCTCTGGGTCACTGACCATACAAGGCCACAGTTAGGGTTGTGGCCACAGACGCTGGAGAGACAGATTCCTGGCATCTACAATCGGGAATAGCATTGGCTGGCACAGCCTCTCTCTATGCAAGGGAGGAGTGTTCCCTGGGATTCAAGTTCTTGAACGGTTCCCAGGAAGATCAACAAGTGCTCTCAACACTGGACACAGGGGATAGATATGTGCAGATGTGTGTATTGCCTACCTCTGCATCCAAAGAGCACCATATAAGGTGCCTAGGTCAAGGCTCTGAGAAGATGAGCCTCTTGCCCCAGGATTTGGGTGCGTTTCATAGAAAGCTAGGACTAAGGCTTGTTCCTGGGTAGCTTGTCACATCTAGATTTCTAAGACAGCTTCAAGTCACGGCTGCTCATTCTAATGCTGAAGGAGCTAAAATTTTGGCTCTGTAGAAGTATTAATAAAACTGGGGAAGTGGCTTCCCCATGCCCTGGTGAGCAGATTGGCCACTGTGGCAAATGGCACCACCTCCCCATAACTCAGATTCCTTCTTACAGTTTCACTTGTGGCTGAGTGATTTACATGTGAGAATTTTGTGCTTTGTGTGTGTGTTTCTGTGTGTGTGCATGTGCACATGTATGCACGATTACGTGGAGGCCAGAGGTCAGCCTTGGCCATTGTTCCTCAGAAGCTACCGGCCTTGTGTTAAACAAGTCCGAGAGTCAGCCTGGGATTCCCACTCTTGACCAGAAGGCCTGCTCAACCTGGAGCCCAGGTGAGGAGTGGGGGGTCTGAGGTGAATTTGGGGCAAGGCCAGCAGGAGGCCCAGACAATGGCATGGCTAGGGACCATGGTTCCAACCATACACAAGGGGATGGCCTGGCCTCGTGGTTCTAGCACTGTGGTCCAGCTTCATGTGCAAGAACAGGCTGGCTAACTTCCCAGAATCTACAGCTTGTCCAGAGCAGGGCAATGTAGGCAACATATCCAGACCCAATCCCTTCCCAGCGTTAGGGATAGGCCTACTTGCTCTGTATCCATTGCCACTTGCTCTGTAGTCTGGGGACAGGGGTTGGTGGTTTCTGTTTCTCGGTATGCAAGAAGTAGAGGGCGGAGCTGTGTTTCCAATTCCAAGGCTCAGTAGTGAGATCAAAGGGTGCAGATGACCAATCTGCACAGAGGTTGTTGAAGTCTTGGCCAGAGCTAAACTGGAACCCCATGCCAGAGCCAACTAAAACATGACTTTTTTTTTTCTTCTCTATGGTCAGGAGGCAGCAAACTGGCCCTAGCCACGATGCTCTTGCTTGGCTATCTGGCCAGGTCTTGTGGCCTGCTCCATATGTCTCTGGAATTCAGCTTAGCTTGTTTCCTGTGGCCTTGAGGCTACATATTTCTCACAGTCATATCAAAAGGAATGAGGGGACAGATGTGAGGGTCTAGAACGGGATGCACGAGCTTGGCAGAGGTGGATCCCTGTGCTTCATCTTGGCCAGGCCCTGACAACAAACAGTAGGACCACCACATGTGGTTGGGAAGCACAGTGGTCAGCCTTATGCTTAGGAAAGCTGAGCCCTGTGGACAAAGACCAGGTCTTCCTACAGGTAAGAGGAACCCCCAGAATGTTGCCTGTGTCAGGAAGTTATGAGGACAGGCTCGCATCACCCCAGGAGACTATGGAGACACTGATCCACAGCAGCTCATGAAGGCTGCTGTCCCTGACTGGCTCATGGAGAGGTCCCACAGAGCTGTGTGGCTCCATGGAGCCCAAGAAAGAGTTGTTTGTAGGGAAACTTACTTTAGATGTCTGTTCATGGAACTGTTGTGGGTGGCCTTGTGGGCTGTTCTTAACTAAGTGATACATGATGCCACCCAGCTCATCTACGTGAAATCTCTGCTCTGAGACCCTGACATACAGGAAAGCAGCTCGGTACAATTGTGCCTGGGAGGTTCTGGTGGGTGTGTTACTGATGCGTCTGTCTCCCTTTTACAGCCTGATGGACTAGTCTTCCTTCTTACAAGAGGAAGGGCCCTGAACCCCGGAGACCCCTATCCCTCCCACCCAAACACCTCTGAGAAATCAGTTCTGTGCCTTGTGAGTTTTGAGTCAACTTTACCCACTGGCAGAAGGATCCCTGGAAGGGGTCAGAGTGCAAGTGTATGGAGCAGGTCTGCAGAATCTCTCCTGGGTTATGTGAGAAACTGAAATTCCCCTGGAGTGAAAGGATGGGATATGCCCTACTGCTACACAGAAGTGTTCTGTCCCACTGGGGCACTGTTTATGTGCTTCATTTGTCAAAAAGTTGGTAGACATGCTGACAAGCAGAGCGGGATGCAGTCCAGTGACCATAGCTTCAGAAAGATCATGGGGCTCTGGGATGGATACAGAGTCACTGAGACACGTGGCTTAAGTTAGGCTTCTCACACTTGAGGTGGTGTATGGAAAGGTCATCCATACAGCCCCACCCCCTTCCCAGCTCTTTGCTTGATTGGCTTTCTGTGGTTATCCTTGGGCTGTCAAAACACCAGTGCTCTCTGCCCACTGTGAGCACCCAGCATGGGTCAGAGCAAGTGGATTCCTTATGGGCCACCCAGTGGTGATGGAGGGTCATTTTCAGACTGTGTTCTGTTATTAACTGAGCTTGGTGCCAGATAACATTGAAGCCTGGCCGGCAACATGGACTGGCCACTTTTAAGGAGCACAAGTTTGTCTCAGGCTTTGAGAGGTGAGGGTGATTATCCCATGTGCTGGCTACCTCACCAGGCACAGCTGTAGCCTGTTGGATGCTCAGAACCATCCCAGGCAGAAGCACAGCAGTGGCCTGGGCAAGACTGGCTCGCTGGAGCTGCTACTCACAGATAAGCCTGTTAGTGATCAAAAGCTCTCACTGGCCCCCATCCTGCCTTACGGCAAACTGCACCCACTGCTGGGCCCGCGTGTGCTGTAATCAGCTTTCACGTTGACGGGGGATTTGGCAGCATCCGGCTGGCAGCCCTTCATGCCAACACCGGACAAATTGGGTCTGTTCGATCCTGTTTGCCACGCACAACTGGAATGTACTGATGGCAATGAAGCCCGGCAGCCAGAAGGGAGGACTTATTTTACTTTTGTTCTTCAGAATCTTCTCAGTGAGCCATAGCTAGTTTTGAGCCCTGAAATCAGGGAAGCTAAAAAAGCATGTAATATTTTAATACAGAAATTCAGATGGAGATTATTTTAACATACCATTAGGCATCCTGGTGGGTCGCTATCCAGAGCTCTGTGAAGGATGGTCTGTGTGTTTGAAAGCATAGCCCTTCCTGCTTTTTGTCCCCAGAATCGTAGGTTCTGCTAGTCCTTGTCTGGGGTGGGGGTGGAGTGGAGGGTAGCAGGGCCCTCTTAGCTTCTCTTAGCTTGTGAAACAGGGGTCCAGAGTGGATCTCTCCACTAAAGGGAAATTAATTCTTTTTATCTCCTTGAAGTGAAAGCCTAACTTTTTTCTGGCTCTGGGAAAGAACTTGCTCAGAAACCTCATGAAGCTGGCAACCTCATACCTCTTTCTTCCTGCCCCAGCCCTCACTGGTGACAGCCCTCACTGCAGGAACCTCCTGTGTTCTCCCAGAGAAATTGAGAGTACAGGTGGCCTGGCCAGGCCCTTCCACTCTTGTCTGCTCACCCTCACAGGTTTTGTTAGCTCTCCCGTCCTGTTTGTGCCCTTGGTGGGAATCCTGGATGCCCACCTAATACTGCTGGCCTCATCCTGCTCAGTATCCCCTGCACACTTGGTTCTCCTTTCCCATAGCTGACTGGGCACCTTTGGAGTTTGTTCTCTAAAGCTTTATCCAGTAGCCAGCTCTGGTGGAGTTGGTTGTGACTACACATGATTGGGTTGAGGAACCAACAGCATCTGATGACCTTAGTGGGCAAAGAGTCATGAATGCTCTGTGGGAAGACCCTAGGCCAGGCATTACAATGCAGCAGGAGCCAGCCTTGTGTCAGCTGGGGAGAGGAAGCTGTCCGGAAGGTTCTTTGGACTTGGTCTCAGGGTTTCTTTTGTTTGTGATATATAGAGTATAGGGCAGAACGAAGAACAGGAGCCTCTGCTTGTGTGTTGGAGTTCTTCAGGCAACAGTGAGGGGATCTGTGGGTACCACATCTCTGCCCAAGGACCAGAGCCTTGCTGGGTGAAGTACCAGTGCTCTCATCTCTTCCCAGCCACCTCCAGTCCTGGCAGCCAGCGTATCGTTGGCCCACTAACCAAGCCCTTGGACCTCAGTCTTATCCTAGGAGCCCCTGCTATGTCCAGGCTTTCTTCTGTGTCTGGATGACCCTGGGCTCTAGCTCTCCCTGCAGCTGTGCAGCCTTCAGCTGACTGGAGCTGGTACCATTTCTGAAACAATATTGTTTGTTAAACTTGCAATGCGAGTTTGTCACTGGGACCACACTAAATTTCCTTAGGGAGGGTTTGGAGGATCTAGGTTTGGCCTTTTTCCGTTTAAGGCCTTTGTGCAGCTGCTGCCAGATAGGGTAGCTATGAGGCCCCCTTTGATCTCCACAGCCCAGCCAGGCAGCAGAGCCAGTGAGGGTATGTTTCCACAGAGCTCTACAGAGAGCACTTAACAAAAATGAACACCATTTATTGCTTTTTCTGAGTTGTGAGCTCCCCAGGGGCCTGGCGCCGGTTTTTAGCCTGCTTATCTCTGGTAAGAACACCACATCACACAGTACATTCTAAAGTAAAACAGAAACAGTAACTTAGGGTTCAGCCGTGTTCTCTTCCAGCTTTGGAACTAATCTGCCTTTGGAATGAGAAACATAAAGCTTTAATAGGAATGAAAGAAGCAAAGATGTCCAGTAGGTTTCCTGAGTCAGAGCCTGAGATGGAAACTGTGTGGGGTCTGTGTTAAAAATCAAGAGTCCACTTTCATCCAAGAGAGGAATCTGAGTCTGGGAGATGATCTGAGTTTGGGTTCCATTTTGTTATTTTGCAACCTCTGTGGCCTGTGAACTGTGAGTTGTCACCATCAGGGAAGGCTGGTCAGCCTTGGTCATCATTCTCTGTGAAAGACAATTGTGGTGTCAGGCATGACTGGTAAAAGACAAGTTGCAGTGACCGTGGAACACCAAGAGCTAAGAGTAAAAACAAGACAAGTAGTCACCATGGCTTATGGTTATCTGATTCTCTGGGCAAGCACACTCGTGGGTTCATGTGTGTGTGTGTGTGTACATTTATTTGCATGTGCAGTGAGTACAGACATGTTTATGTACAGACATCACATGCATATAAAGACTTAATGTGTGCGTGTGCTGAAAGTACTTTGTTTCAAGGTGGGTCTTCTGTGGACGTCTTTGTTGGAGATGGATTCTTGGGAGGACTGGTGAGTCCCCTTTCTTGGCTGAGGTATGGGGCCAGCAGCATTCTGTTTCACATGTGTAGGTTAATGTGGATGACACAAGTCACCGGAATCCTTCTCTCTGAATGAGGGATAGGGTCTCGGCTGCCAGACTTTAAAGGGAGGCTGCTGACCCCTTACTGCAATTGACCTTTTCACGGTGTCTCACATTGCAAACATTTCTCCAGCAAGTGGCCATGCATTCATCAGTGACTCATTCATCCTCTTCCTCCTGTCTAGTACTCTCTGTGAACTGGGCCTCCTTGGGACCGTGGATGCTCAGTTCCCCACAGTCCATGGGGCTGATCAATTCCTATAGCAAATGTGGGCCCTTTGGGGGACTACTTGGGGGATCAGTGTATTTTTGGGTGAGTGGGAGTTGGGAATGGAGTCCGTGTTTTATTATTCTATTATTCTATTATTATATAATAATTATTATTCTATTATTAATCAAGTGACGGAAACAATGGGAAAGCTGGTAGGAACAGGAGGAAGATGATGATGGAAATATTTGTATTTTCTGGCCTGGACAAAGTACTGGTGTGAAGGATGAGTGTGTGTTTTAGGAAACCCTGTTACTCTCCCAGTTACTCACCTTTTATGAATTTCATTTTTTGGTTACTATAAAATCTCTGGTGAAAATGATCCTAGCCCCTTTCTCCCAATTAAAATAAAAAAAAAAGAGTGTATAGAGTAAAAACATCCTGCAGATCTTAGAAGAAAGCAAGAACATGCCCTTTCCGTGGTGGCTTGGGGTTCGCTATCCTTAAACATCTTGTTTTAGATTCAGGCACTCAGGACTTCATGGCCCTCAGCCCCTGCAGGGGACCTGCCCGGCACCACAGGAACTGCTGGGCCCCTACTGCACATGTGTCAGAATTATTAAGCCCATAAAACTAGATTGTCACATCTGAAACTGTTTAGCTGCTGAAACTGAGACGTGACTTCAAAGCTGGCCAACCGTTTCCAGACAGACCAGCGGGCCAGCACCTGGAAATGGAATTCCAGCCCCTGGCGGCAGGCAGAGTGGCCTCCTCACCTTTTCCTAAGAAAACATTGTTCCTCGGAGCCTGGTGCTTGATGCCATGCCTGGAAAACTGTGTGAGGAGCAAGGCCCCTGCATCTGAGTGCTTTCAAAGCCATAATCTCCCCGCCCCCCAAGTCCATTGCTTCCCTGCTCCAAAGGTATCTACAGCCTGCTTTCCCCAGTGTCTCCTCTTAGGCTGCTGTTTCTTGCTTCTTGCTGGTCCTTACTGCACCTGGTACCGTCCCCAGCAGAAGAGGCTGTGGCCTTGCTATCTCTACCCTGTAGCCTCTTTCTTCATTCCTCTCTTGACTCTACTGGCTTCAGTACTGTGATGGTCCTGGCATCAGCCACTTCTGGGCATCACATTCTCTTTGTCCCAGGGGTGATGCCTTTAACTTGACATGTGTGAGGGATGCCCACAATAATTCCACGTCCACAGCCTGCAAGCAGGAGCCTTGGTGTTTTCCTGGCTCCCTTGGCTCTTCCGCATGGTCCTTAGGTAGTTGCAACCCACACTTGAGGGCACTACTGGCTGCTTTCTTATATCCCCTCCACCTACTCCCTGACCTCCCCCCAAACATGGCGTAAATCTCACACAGATCCTGCAGCTCTGTCTTCCCACCAGAATGCTATTCTTAAAAAAGCCCCAGCACCGGTGTTAGAGTGACTAGGACTCACACTGCCGAGCTGTCCAAAATGTCATCCCGGTGGCCTGCGACATGTGTTTATGGAGAGCTTTGCATCTGGGAAGGGGCTGAAGGGGTCTTCCAGCAAATAGGAGCTTGATGTGGTGATTCTTATGATGGTCAGGAACTAATATTGAAGTGAACATATATACAAAGACCACCCTAGTACTTGGTAACCATGTTTGAGACCACACACTGTTCCCAGGGCCTGGTGGTGCCAGCTGTTGGGCACAGTTCTGGACAGTGGCCTCCATCTGTTTTATCTGGCCTCACCTCCTTCTGTCTCTCTTCCGCTGGGGTACCCACTGAAGGCCGAATCCCCACCTCTTTCCCCATCCCTGCCTGTTTCTGTCTCTGTATTTCTTTATGTGACCATATCTGTCTCTGTGTGCATCCCTCCCCACAACCTCACCCCATCTCTGAGACATTGGCAAGATCTGGCCCTTCATCCCAGTCTACACTTGAAGATGTACAACCTTGACCTTAAAACTTATAAGTGGAGCCAGAGCTTTCACAAGCCTAGAAGCTGTGAGCCAAGGGGAGATGTGGGCTTGTTTGAAGGTCACATGCACACTCCATCACAGAGAATAGGAATTTATGAGAGCTGTCACTGCCTGTCCTTCCACCAGAACGCCTGACCTGCTGCGCTATCTTACAGCAGAAGCCCTTGGACCTGGCTTCAGGAAGGGGAAAAAAAATCTAGACACCTAGATTATTTTCTGGACAGGAATAAAGGCCTTTTCCCTGGGTCCCGGGTGGAGACAGTGTTCTTGTGTTTCTGAGTCTGGCGACACCTCAGGCAGTGGTTGTCCTGAGAGGCCCGTCCGCCCTGTGCTGCTGCTTTCTAACAGCAGCCTATGTTGGCTGGGCATTTGGAAGATGCTGAGGTATGGTCTCCCAGGGTCTGCAGGTTCTAGTAGGTGATAGGATTCAGCAACATGACCCTCTTTCTAAGGTGGATGTGGGGACCACCACCTCTGATTCTGCTGTGTGCTTACAGTAGGACAAGTTGCCCTCTGAGTTAGAAAAGTAGGGCTCCAGGTTTGCTGGGAAACTTTCTCACTCGCTGCTGCCACGCAGTGGCAGTTATGGGAATGTTTGAGGACTGTGACCTGGATTGGCCTGAGGCCTGTCACCTCCCGAACACCTTGTGGAGGAATGAAACAGGGCAGGAGTGTGGAGAATTGTGGACCCCTCATTTTGGGTGTGAATAAATGGGTGCCTGTAGGGTGTGGACTGTCCATGTATGCAGCAGCAGGGCAAAGAGCTCCTCAGGCCAGCACAAGTTAGTCTCAGACATACCATAGATACTTGCCATCTTATATATGAGTCATGTTTTCACTGTGGCATGGGCCCCACAATCATGACACTGGGGGCTAGGAGAGTACCCATCAGAGCTTGGAAAATGAGATGGTGATATTGCAAACCTTGGGGTAGAGTGAGTACTGGAGGGAGGTGCCTATGGGTTAGGCACTAAGGAGATGTGCAGAACGCTAAGCTGGAGCCTCATCAAGCAGCAGGGGTTCCTGTTGACCTGGACAGGACTTCCAGTGTGACTTGGATAGGTCCAGACATCAGTGTCTAGCAACTGAGAATGTAAAGAGGAGGTAAAGCTTGACCAGAGAGGAGTAAGTTCAGAGGCCAGAGCAAGGAGGGTCTAGTAGAGGGTTTGGTTCTAGCTCTTTAAGAGCACATAGGGTGAATGGGGAGGTGGGCCGCAGGAAAATCTGCCTGAGGACACCAGACTCCATCACAGCAGGGGTTGTAATGTCTGCCTTTGACAGCCTTCCAGTGAGCCTAAGTCACAGGGACTTGCCTGCACTGGGGAGGGGCTGCTTGTGTGGTCAGTGGCCCTGTGCAGGTTTTATATGATGTAATTAAAGCTTTTGGCTCTTCTCCTTAACTAAAGCAGTGCAGATTAAAGGGCATTCCAATATAAGCAGGACAGATTTGACTTAAATCACCAGGCAGAGGCCAGAATTTCCCCACAAACACTCATTTTCTCCTTTGATCCAGGGCCTCTCCAGCCACCTGGGCTAGTGCTCAGAATCCTGATGTTCGGGGTTTTAGTGTGTGCCGACAGTGTGCTGCAGTGGCCCTTCCCACAGATGCTGTGGCCTTGGTCAGTTATAGCAGCCCTGGTCTATTACTGTAGCCTTGGGAATGTCCTAGGAGACCAATCTAGAGTTTGTGCAGGATCTTCTTTATTTTGTTTTTCTTCTTTTCTTGCCATGCTGGGCATTGGTATCTAGAGAAGTGCATCCCAAGCATGCTAAAAGCCCAATCCCCAGCTCTTTTTCTAAACTGAATGTCCTTACTTCCCTACCCAACTGCACATTTAAAGCCCAAAACCCATGCAAGGCTCCAAAACCTGGTACTCAAGATTGTTTTTAAAATAAGAAATGGAAGGTGTCCACGAACGGTGGCCGTTCCAACCTCATATACAGGATAAAGTATGGAAGTGGTATAGGCACACGCCAGAGGCTGGCAGCTCTAGGTTCTAGCCTTTCAGCTGCATCTCCCTCTCGGGGTGCTGTACCCACCAATTTCTTAGTAAGATGAGACATACCTGTTCATGAAGGATTCAAGCTCTCCAACCAAAAGCCTGATGGGGAAGAGATAAATCCTGGGAGTCTCATGGAGGAAGGGACTATGAGAATATTAGGGAGGACCTTGCTCTCACCTGCACCACTTTTCAGGCCCAGCAGGGCCCCTGAAGGTCACTCAAGAGATGTCGTCCTTGATATTTGCTCCACTTGTCCTTGTTCCTGTCTCTTGACAGTGACTCAAATCTTCGACCCTCTTCCTGTCATCAGCCAGCTTTGGTTTCCCTACATAACTGTGTTTTGTCAGCAGCAACATGGAACCACTGAACTTGTAATCAGACATAGGACCTGTGTAATCAGACACAGCACCCTCCAAGATGAAGCTGAACCCTTGGGGTCCATGTTTTTGGATTCTAGCTTCTACACTTCATAGGAGCTAGAACTGAAGCTTTACAACTTACTCTGATTTCAAAAGAAGGAAAGTCCCAAATCAGCTTTTTAGAGGTTACTAAATTTCATCATATGTTCTACAGGGATAAGCTGGTCCCTGTTCCTCCAGGCTGAGCCCTCCAGTCTCAGAAGGACATGGAACTATGCATTGTAGACATAAAAGAGTTCCACAGAGCCAGGCCAGACCCCTTGCACTTCATTAAAATCAGTTTCTTTGAGCCTTAAGTCTGTGGGTTATTTGATCAGTGAGTGAATAAGAAGTCCTACTTTTTCCTCCTTTTCCTTTTTGAAAAGGGGTCTCATTATGTAGTCCTCACTGTCCCGGAACTTGCTAAGTAGGCCAGGTCAGCTGCAAACTCACAGAGATCCTTGACTCTCTGTCTCCCAAATGCTAGGATTAAAGGCACATGTTACCATACACAGCCAGAAAAGAGACTTTTTTTTTTTTTAATAATTACAAGGTTTTCTCATTGAGATAGTCTCCAGTATAATCCTTTAAATGACAAGCTATAATATGCATCAAGATCCAGACAGAGGATTCTGGAGGTACTTATAATTTGTAGATATGAGCAGGGGTCTCCCCTACTTCCTGGCCCTAGTCATTCAGCCTTGACCATTTGGTCTCTTGCAGTGAGGGCTCCTCAAATGCTGTGTTTCCCACAATTGGTACACAGCCAGAACAGCCTAGAGAGGAGCCTCTTGCTGCACTTTGGGGTAGTCTTAAGGAACCCCCAAGCCTGTCCTGGCTTCTTCTTTCAGGAGACTAATACTGGGTTTGTCCTCACCAATCCTCACATAGCTAATACTGCCCAGAATACTGCTGTACTCCTGTCTCTGTCCCATGTGCCTGAACATTTCTGATATCCTTTTCACACACTCTGCAGAACAGTCAGCCTGTCCATTCAGGCTTGGGGCTTTCAAGAGTTATTGTGTTGTTTGCTACTAGAGACAAGATGCTTTTCACATTCTATCCCAAAGGCATCAGGTTTTTTAAATATGCTCTGTCACTATGTCCTTTCTGTTCCAAAGGGCATAAACACGAGGTTGTGCTAGGCAGCCTGCCAGGCATCCCATGTTCTCCACAGTGAGGAATGGGGTAGTGGGTATTTCTGGTTCCTGTGGTCACTGACAGGGTGAGACTGTGCCAAACTGTCCCCAAGATACTCAGTTTTCTGGATGAGATAAAATTGAGGGGCCTTGTCTTTCTCCTGCCTCTGGCTACAAACCAAGGGCATCCTTTGGCCCTTGCTGGCCCCAGGGACATTGCCAGCTAGCGAGATGGATGGGTCTTAGCTCAGCTTCCCATCTACTTGAGGGCTCTCAAAGCTTCGAAGACACCTGGAGTCAAACAGGAGTGCCAGGAAACTGGCGGGAAATGCTTCTGGCAGCCCTGAGTGCTGGACTGGCAGCCGCCTGTTCTCCTGCCATGAAGAGCCCTTTGATTGCAGATGGCTTCCATGGCACATTTTATATTTCCTTTCTTGTAGCTTTTGCTTCTGTGGATTATTTACAAGAACCATGTGAGCTTTTGTTCTGCACAGTTTCTTGGCTTAAACATCGCCTAGATGTGTTTGAAGTCCTTCCCATTTTTCCATAACTGGTCTTGAGATCAGCTGTGGGCTGAGGGTGTTTCTTGGCAGCCATCCCTGCTCCTTAGCTCAGCCCCGGGGGAGGCAGTGGCCCCTTTGCAGCTCTAGTGAATGCCACCCTGAGTTCATCCCAGGGCTACCTTGGGTGAAGCTCTGGTAGAAAACTCTGCAAGCTAGGCCAGGACCAGAGTGTCGAGGCTTCTTATACTTGTGGGTTGGCAGTGTTGGAGCTAAGCTTCAGGGAGATCCCACTTTGAAAGTGGGTTTCGCCTGCAGACAATGAGGCCCAGTCCTGGAAATGACTCCAGCACACAGCATTTGTACATTCCACTGTGAGAAGCTGGGAGGGGCTGGTGTATGTGGAACTGTAGATTGAGAGGCCTCTTGAGGTCTGATGTTGGTGTTTATTCAGGTCTCAGCCTCAAAGAGCTCCAACCTGTTGTCATTCTCTGCCCTGCTGAACCTCATGGCCATATGCTGCCCCATTCTTTTGCAGGAGCTGTCAAATGGTGACCCCAAGGATGGGCCTTTCTGGGAGGACAAGGGCTCCCTGGAAGGTGAGTCTAACTCCAGCAAATGCTCCCAGACTTCACCTTGACCCTGGGGTTCACACCACAGAACCCTCATACAAGGGTCAGGATCAGTTGGTTCCTAGTCTCCAGAGCAGTTAGTTCCCGAGTCAGCAGCAGCCTTAGTCACCTGTGAATCTTACCAAGCAGACAGCTTGGAACTGTCAGTGGAAGAAGCAAACTGTTGAGCCAGTGTCCCCATACACTTGCTCATTTTGTGTCTGTAGTTCTGGGAATGAGCAGAGAGGTCGGGCTGTGTGGACTGGTGCTCTTGAATTCTGACTTAACCTCATGGCTACTTACTGCACCAGTTGTCTTAAACATGCCATCTGTGACTTGAACTCCACTTGAGTCACTGACATATGCTTGCATCTTTGCTGGAGTCAGCCCCACCCAGAGATGTGATCAGTTCTTACAGGCACAGTAAGTGCACTGTAGATCCACCTTCAGACATCGGCTGAAGCCCAGAGAGGCTCCCAGCACTGCCTTCTGGAAGTCAGGCACTGGGCATCCTCTGCGCTCATACCTGAATAGACACACCTGACCAACATCCGTGGGTCCTTCTCCTGAGGACACAGATTGAGACCCAGAATATATGAGCCCCCAAAACAGGGTTTCTTATCCATCCACATTGGGAGTCAGGGGAGACAAGACTGCTTGGTCAACAGATAGCCCACATGTGTCCTAGTCAGTGGATTTTGGATTGAAGGCATTGAAAAATGACCATGAAAACAAGGAGAAAAGCTTGGGGATACTGGGATTCACTCTCCTGGAGGACTTGGGAGTGGAGGCCACTCTGTTCTGATCTTGAAAGGCCTTCTCCCACCCCATCTGTGCAATGTCAGCCTAGCGGGGGCAGATTGCTCACTGGGAGCTACTGTGGGCTCATGGAGCAAGGGTTTACCCAGTTGAAGCTAACCCAGGTGAGGCCTCTCTCTGCTCTCTACTTCCCTATTCTACAGGAGCAGGCTCCTTACTCAGGGCCATGCAGAACAGAAGAGAGCAGCAATAGTCAACCATTTCCCCTCTGTCCTCATGCTACCCATGCATCACTTCCTCTTGTCCCCCTCAGTTGTGCTGCCCCCTGAGAAGTCTGAGGGCCACGAGGGCCAAGGACAGCCCTTCAGCATAGATGATGGGGAGAAAACGGCAGGCCGGGAGGGCCCGCTAAGACTCAGCAAGAAGCACTTAAACATTGACGTAAGTCCTCTCCCCTGAACATCTGCATGAGCGGGTCCCTAGGGCCCAAGATGAATAGTGGGGGCCCCTAAATGGGGGCCATGGCCATTCCAGCCCTATGCTTTCCTTAGCTTCTCTGAGGCCTTAAAGCAGGACTAAAATGTGCTGCTTTACCGTTTTGCATGGTATTGCCATGGACTTGGCAAGGCCGGGCAGTTTACATATGTAAAAAATGGGATTGCTTATGTAATGGGTATCCAGGACTACTGGTCAGGGAACAACAGCGGGGTTTCCCGCTTCACAGACAGGGGAGCAGCAGGAATACGTGGTTCTAATTCTCTTTATTCAAAGTGATTCTGGGTATTTGCATGAGCAGAGACAGATGCTGCAGGGGAGAAACTGAGTCATGAGGCATGGAGTCAGCTCCTCATTAGGAGATGGGTGGGGCTGGGCAGAGATAGGGTTTGAGGGTTGCAGGCCAACTGCCTTTGAGCTTCCTTCACCTGTGTAGAAGCTGGGACAAACTGCAGCTGGGGCACTCCCAGTCGTCAGTCCCAGCTGGCTCTTCCTTGTTTCCTACCCCTGCATACGGCCTACAGACCCTCCAATGTGATGTCTCCGTGGAAGAAGACAACCGCCAAGAGTGGACATTCACACTGTATGACTTTGACAACAGTGGGAAAGTCACCAGAGAGGTAATGTGCCCACATGCAGCAGACCACCATAGGATGGAGGCTCAGGTTAGGGGCGTGGCTGCTTAAGATCTGGAACCAGTTTGGTTTGGTAAACAGATGGACAGATGATGTCTGAATCCTCAGATGGAGAGACAAAATGAGTCCTAACTGGAGAAAGAGACTAGAAATTTCCTGAGAAGCAGGGCCCACTTTCACATCCTCAGCCAGCTGGTATCAGTATCCCCTTACTCTCTAAGTCTGCACACATCTCTTCACCAAGTCCAGTATGGTCTTCCTCTATAGCTGTGATGTCCCTTACGGGACAGCCTGGGTACTTGGAGTGCCCCTGCTCCATTGAACTGTGTCTAGGAGAGCAGAGGAAGCCTCTGCATTGCCTTGTGACATTGATGCTGAAATAAGTGTATCCAGGTTAAAAACAAAACAAAACTTACCTGCTTGCTTATCTAATGTTCTGGAATATAAAAGTCAGAGATGTGGCTTTGAAAGGACAGACGGCAGGGCTACCGTTAAGCCATGTATGACATTCTTGGGCTAATATTAGATATGAGTCAGTCTCTGGTGGGGAATAAGTGAACTCGTAAGGTACCATGTAGTTACTCAAGGAGGTAAACACATGCTTGATAAAGGGATAAATGTCCCTTGAAGTCTGTCATGTTGGTCTCAGGACATGTCCAGCCTGATGCACACCATCTATGAGGTTGTCGACGCCTCTGTCAATCACTCCTCGAGCAGCAGCAAGACTCTCCGAGTGAAGCTAAGTGTCAGTCCTGAACCCTCCAGCAAGAGGAAGGAATGTCCTCCCACTGGCCAAGGTGAGGGGTCTCTGCCAGGACCCTTCCTGTTCAAATGGCGCCGTCTCCATGATCAGCACCCCTAACACAGGCCTGCGGGGGCAGGGCACTTCCACAGCCACCTAACTTACACTTCACACTTGCCCTTCCCTAAAGCACTTATCTCTGCACCATCGGTCCCTGGATGTCAGCATGGTTCATGTTTCCCAACCACTTTCAGTCAAAAACTTCTTGTTTCCACATGTCCCAAGCAGAACCTGGTACCTTGCAGGGGACAAAACTGTTTGCTTAGTGAGTGGATGGATGAGCAAGGAAAGTAATTCATTAACAAAGGGCATAGTGATAGGTCTCCAATCTTAAGCACTAGGGAAGCAACAGGGTTAAAAGTCAAAGAGCAACATTGGTTATAGGATAACTCTGTCTCAAGACAATACAACAATAACAGCAAAGAATGAGTGGGTATATGGATTCGTAGGACAAATGGGCAGAAGAATGCTTGAGTGAAAGCGTGCATGTGCAGGTGAGCAGGGGATGAGTGAACGACCAAATTGCAAAGGAGTGAACAAATGAGTGAGGCATGAGAGAGCACAGCACCTTTCTTTCAGACCGGGAGCCAGCTCGTGGCAGAACAGAGAGTGAGCTCACAGAGGACTCCCGGGTGGCTGACAGAAGGCTGTCTGCCTACAGCAGGTGAGATGTGGGGCCGGGTGGTTGCTTCCTGCAGGCCTCCCTGATGTCAGGCAGGGTGCTGAAACAGGAAGGCCCTGTGTGTTGTGAAGGGCAAGGGTACCTGGGTGGGGCTAAGCATCATGTCTATCCAAGGAAGGGAGCAGGGGCCATGTGGCCCGTTAAGTGGCCAGGAGCACCCTAATGCTTAGGGCCATTCAAGCCTGGGAGACCTGTGGTGGGGCCCTGGGTCCTGGTGGGCTGCCGTAATGAGCTGTGGACCTTAGTTCTCTGAACGACGTACAACATTGCCCTACTGCCTCCCTCCTACTTTCTCCGGACAGTGGGCACTAGTCAAAGTCCCTACTTAAGCCTCCTAGACCACCTCCCCGCTCTGTAGGCATTCCTGCCATATGATGGTTGAAGCTCCGGCCTTGAGAAAATGGTCAGGCCTATCCTCTCTGCTCCACACAGGAAGCCCAGTGCTGATCCCCAGCCCTGCTCTGTGCGAGTGCCCTACTGTGTGGATGAGAACACAGAGCGCAGAAACCACTACCTAGACCTTGCTGGCATCGAGAACTATACATCTAAGTTTGGTCCTGGTAGGTACTGGAGGGCTCTCACCATTGGTCTCTCGGCCGTGTATAGCGGCCTCCCTGAAGCTGCAAGTGGGCAGGAGGCTCTGGAATTATCCAAACACAGTGTTGGATCCCTGGTATCCCCATCCCATTTGGGCACCCGTCATCCTCTACCTAGATGTGGACCCACAGCTTCCCCTCCTGTCACTGGCAGGGGCCTGGAAAGCAAGGTGGTTAAACATCCAGGTATGTGTATGAGACCTAACTCTGGCTTAGAGAAGATAGAGAACTCCTAGATTTAGCTTCCGGAGCCTTTCAGCTGGGGGAGCTGGTGTGTTAGGCCAGAATTGCCAGCTTGTGTAGAAGTGGACGCCAGTATTGTAGGCACCTGCAGTCCTGCTTTACTGAATGCACCTCTTGTTTTGTGCCTCTTGTAGCCTTTAGAGGTTCATGAACTGCAGCCTGCCTGGCACTCTGAAAGCTGGAGGCTAGAGCTCCCACCCCATTTCCACTAAGCATCCCTGAGGGTCCACACAGGCAAGCTGAACACTGTGACAGTATCTGATAAGCTCCTCCAGTCTGTTCCAGACAACCTGGGCTAGAGGTCCCTGGCTGAAGTTGACCCTCACCTGGCAAGGGCTGGCCCCACGTGCTTTGTACTAGAGCTTCAACCCTCTGATGATAGGGGCATCTGAAGAGGTAGATGGAGCTCCAGGGGGTTTAGTGGGGAGTTTGACCTCAACTGGCCCCATGTACTAAGGTCACTGCACAGGGCTGACTTTAAGGGTTTAAATACTTCCTGAAGCTGAAACCAGATATTGCAGAAGTCTGCTTGATCTGGCTCTATCAAGTCTCTCTCTGTGTGTGTGAGAGAGAAAGAGAGAGAGATGGAAAGGGGGTGTATGTTAATGAATTAATTACACTCCTTCACTGGAGTGTCCCCTAATATAACACAACTTTCTGTCACCCCTCCTTATGTCCCAGACAGGGTTCTGACTATGCCAGTGGAGATTCTCCCTAACAAGACCCACAACAGGGAACAAGGGGCCAGCTGAGCCAAGCAGCAAGTTGTCAGGGTGGCCAAACCCCTTTCAGTAGTGACATTCAGGGTCTCTAATAAGGGGATGATTCCCAGACAATGTATAAAATGTGCCTGGGACTGAACTGTCACTTCTCCCTGCTCAGCTTGGGGCATGTGACCATCTGAGCTGTGAGCCAGCCAGAAGGCCACCTCTATTGCAAACCCATAGTGCAGATATGACCTGTGTCCCAAGCCTTACTCTGGGCCACCATTGTGTCTTGTCCCTAGGGTCACCACCTGAACAGGCCAGGCAAGAACATCATGGCAGGGCCACACACATTCCAAGCAGGTCCCGATCACAGGAGTCGGATGCTCACGCTATATACCACCGCAGGTCCCAGGTCCTGGCTGACCATGTCGTACCAACTAATGAGCCTGCTGCCCGGGCTCTGGCTGTGCAGCCCCGGCTCAAGGGGCAGGAGAAGCAGTTCCTCAGGTCTCCCAAAGGTTCAGGAAAACCTCTCGGGGCACCAGGCAACAGCAAGCCAGGGAAAGCACTCAGCTATGGCCTGCAGGCTATGCCACTGTCCCAGAGTGCTCAGGATGGCCACCACCTTCCGCAGCCCCCGCCACAGCCCCCACCACAGCCCTATGGTCACAAGCGGTACCGACAGAAGGGCCGGGAAGGCCACTCACCACTCAAGGGGCATGGCCAGCCTACCATGGTGGAGCATGAAGTGGTACGGGACATGCCTCCCATGCTGGGGTCCGAGGGCTACGTGGTGCCTGTGATCCAGAGGCACGAGCACCACCATCACCACGAGCACCACCACCATCACCACCACCACCACTTTCACCCATCCTAGCATCCAAACGAGCACTTTGCTCCCACACCCTCGGGGACACAGCAGGTGCTGGCATGAGCCCAGTAGAGTACAGCATCTCCTGGCCCAACACCAGTTACAGATGGCAAGTTGGCACCAGGGAGATGGCACCAGGCTGGATATTCATGGACAAAGCCACCTTTCTCCATTCCATTTGGATACTAGTACATTTAATGGCAGCTGACAGTTCTCAGTAACACGTGCTCCTGTGTGATCCAGAAAGCCCATACATGAGGGCAAAAAACCCATCTGCTCTTACTTTTGCTGCACAGCGTGGTCCTGGGATGTTTGAGAGACTGTGCCTAGACATGGTTTGTATCCTCGTGGTTCTTTGACCTTTGGGTGCCTTGAGTTCCTGGTACAAGGCCAGGAGTGAACGGAGAAGGCAAAGCTTTCTGTGAGGTTTATTTACTGTAAAGTCAGTGGGCTGGGTCTAGAAAGTAGTTGTTCTCCAGTGTGCCATGTTCTTAGTTTCCCCCATTTCAAGCAGAGTGGAGGGGCCATGAATGAGCAGAGGGACAGAGTGATGTTCGGTCAGTGGGTAGCATGAGGGCTTCCAGCATCCTAAGTGGATGAGGATGAGACCCAGACAGGTTTTGATGGGTTGGATCAGGTACTATGCCGGGGGCCCGTCCAGGCTGTGCTCATTTTGCAGCAGAGCCAAGTGACACTTAAGTGTCCTTCTATAAGGGCTACAAGGGTGTGGGAACCTCAACAAGACATGCTCTTCATGGTTCCACCAAGAGGAACTTTTTAACCTCTTGTGAGTGTGTGCAGATGGCATTTTTTTGTCTTCTCAGCGTTAAAAACAAACAAACTGCATTCTACAATGTGCCGTACCCTGAATTAAAACACTTTTCTGAGAGCTTCGGTGAGTCTACCTACACCTTGTAGCCACAGGTGACGGTGACAGGTACATATTATGGAGGGTGAGGGCTGTGGATTCCTCTTGGCTTATGCTGGTTGAGGCACACAACTCCATTGTAAATCAGAACTCTAAACCCGAGACCACCCCATGTTAACAGGACCACTAGGCCCACAGGGGCTACATGGGCCAGGGCTTATTCAGACTTTAGAGAAGCAACACAACTTTATGCCTGCTCTAAGGAATTCCTGAAGCTGTGGATGTGATGTCTCCTCTGATCTGGCCTTCCATACACAGGGAGACCTAGGCTTATCGGCTTTCTGACAGCTATTGCTGGTCCCTTCACAGCCAGAAATAGCCCTGAGCACCAAAATGACAGAGCGAGCCTTTTCCTTACAGGACTAAAGTCCCCCTATCATGGATGTAGGGAAGGTACATGGATGGAAGGTACATGGATGGTAAAGCTCGATCACCCACACAGCAGAGGGAGTAGACAGGAGTAAGCTTGGCCACCCAGCTTGTCTCTCAGTGTGCAGCATTCCTATGCCAGGCTTGTGTTACAAGGGCCTTGAGAGACATTGTGCAGGATATCCCTAATGACACCTTGGGCCATGGTTCAGCCGAGCACCTAGTGGGGGGGGGGGGGGGGGGGGGGGAGTCTGCCAGATCTGAGCATTGGCTTCCTGTTGTAAAAATTCAGGGCAGGTGGAAGTCCTAACAAGCTCATGGCAGGGCTGAGCTCCTGCCACTATGTGAATGTTAAGCAGAGGAGTCTGCACTACTCCCTCCAGCCAGCTGAGGGACCAAGCCTCAGCAGGGTCCTTAGCGCCAGTGCCAAATGTGTGAGGCTCAGAGGGACGAGAAAGCATTTGTGAATGAAAGAAAGAACAAAAGCCCCAGATCATTGAAGTTGGATGTGGCAGCGAATACTTGTGCAAGGCTACATCGAGAGCTACAATTTAAGACCAGCCGGAACAATCTAGTGAGACTACCTCCTGCACGCCCCCCCCCCCCCAATTGCCTGCATTCTCCAACAGTTAGCCACTCTAGACACGGCCACTAGTGCGTGCACACATGAGAACGGTGGGTCTGCTGAGGTGCAGTATCTTGGCCTGGGTTGACTCAGGGACTCCAGGACCACCTACATGTAAAATTGCAATGTGGAGATGGAGGTAAGAAGGCCAGAGGCTCTGATGCTTAGTCTACTCTGCTGGATCCCAGGAAGCAGTCTCTGTGGCAGTTAGTAGTACCTGGCAACAGAAGAGGGTGGCCACTGAGGGAAACAGCCTTGGCTGTGTACACAGAGGCTGTGGCTACTGTGTGTTCCTGGAACTGAACCTGATCTTTGTACATTCCCAAATAAAAAGCATCAAGGGAACGAAGGTGTCACCAAGATGCCCCTTTCTCAGCAGGTACCCCCATCACTTTCAGGACGAACCTTTTGACTCTGGGTGCCCTCTCAAGGGTGATCTGGAATTCTGCTGCCCTGAGCTAGCCATGTGTTCCACTCACACACGGAGGCCTCTTTACCTCTTTCCTATCAAATTCAGGCAAGTGTGGGCTCGTCGCTCTAAACCTTTTGGGATTAGCTCTGCCTCTTCGGGGCTCAGACCTGGGCTCACAACCATGCTGCTCTTGCCTGTTACCAAGGCCAGTTCTAAGGGCAGAAGGCAGTCCCTGCCATCCTCAGCTGGCTTTGGAACTACCCAAGGAGACCACACCACATCTTTGGCATCCATTGGACCATCACCATGTCCTTGTTCTACTCTCAGAAAGGGACAGGCCACAGAGCATGCCTTTTCATTCTACCTTCCACTAGCAAGACCTCTCTGCTGTCCCCTTGGGTCTGTTCATAGCTGCATGTTTTCATGACCTTGGGTAAAGTGACCTGTGGGCCATACCCCTGGGGTAAAAGGGGACTTTAAAGGGGTCCTCATTCCAGTGTAATCAAGGATTTGGCCATCAGTGAACCAAGTCCATCCTCGGGGATTCTGGAGTGGTACCCGTTCTGTTTCTAGTGTCCTAAGCAGAAGGCATCACTGACAGACATCTGTGGTTCCTTCAGCTCTAAAAACTACACCATGACAGGTCTCCCAAAGGCCAATGGTACTCATTAACCTCCACCTGCAGGGTGTAACAGGCTACAAAGACTACACTGCCTGCCCAAGACTCATACTAGCTATAGAACCTGTTAGGCTCTTGATATGACTGAGCTCTCTGTGTCTGTCTGCTCCCCATGACAACCCAATTCCTGATCTTTGCCATGAATGCCAAGCCTATGTGCTCTAAGCCATGTGTAAGAACTCTGTGCTCATTTGGCAGTCTTCCCTGACCTGTCCTCCTTCCTAAAAGTTTCCTTAGATTTGCTTCTTCTGGGACTCAACTTGAGTGGAATCCATACTCCAGGAGCAGTGTTGACTCCTCTGAGCAGGTCTCCTGGGTTTGTGCATGCTGCCACATGTCAGAACCTCCATTTTTTTGTAAGCAAACACTGCTCGATTGCAGAATGTCTAGGTATGGATTAACACCATGGTAAATGCCAGGGAAAAGGCTTGTGGGGATATGTCCTGGGCCACAAAGATAATCCGACTTCACAATTTTTGAGGCCCAATGCCATTCCCATGGCTGCACAGTTCTGTATTCCAGTGACTCAACAGCTGACCTGTTCCCCATTTTCTGGATTATAGCCTCGCTTGCACCGTGATGATTCTGGGGCTTCCATCCTTAGACAAATTCTGTGTTGAGTCCCTATGGCAGTGTCCAAATCTAACAAGCTGGCAGGAGAGTGCCCCTTAGTATTTTTGTAGGGCTTCTCCAGCGCAGGAGGGTCAGTCCTGACCCTGGGTGGGCTCCTGGGTGATCAATCCAGCAGTGGACCTCTGAGAAGCTCTGGAAGGAATGAGTAAGTGCATCTTCTCCCACCACTGAATTTTATGGTAAACGAGACACATGAGGTTCTTTATACACTTATATTTCATAGAACTTTACACTTCTACTAACAAAGTCATACAAAGCCTATAAAAAGGAAAACAGGGAACTGATTTGAATGGCCACAGTTACCAGGAACAAAGTGTTTGCAAGGGAAAGGAAGCCGGATACTTTGACTGGCAGCTCTTGTGACCCAAAACCTGGAAAGGCCAGCCACCCAGGGCACTCCTAACTGCTGGCAGAGGTGCCCACCTGCTCTGCTCTGGCACTGAGTGGAAACCATTGTACTGATGGGTGCACATACTGGGCCGCTAATCTGGCAAGCTGACCTCCAACTGCCTGACAGTCTGAGGAACCCCTGCAGGTGAAAACTTGGCCTCTACCCTAACTGGAACTTTGTGAATGTGGACAGGGTTGATTCTCCTGGACGAAACCAGAGATGGCCCGGGGTCTGGCATCACGGGACATCCACACAGAAGCTACCTCTATCAAGCTTCCCCAGGGAGGGTTAAATAAATAAATACGCCATACAGAACGTGTGGAACGGATTGCTGCTGTTGCCCGCAGCCTGTGAACAAGCTGTGACCTACAGAGCATAGTGCTCGAGGGTAAAGTGCAAATCATCTGTTGGGTTCTTGAGAAGTATGGAGGCACCCGTGACCCCAGCTCAGTAAGGCTCCATGGCAGGAGGCAAGAGGCTCAGCCAGAGACCCAGGCTCTCGTAAACCGGCGCTGAGGGTGTTGGGCTGGGTCTGGTTCTTCTCCCCAAGAGGGTGAGGGATGGGACGGCATGTCATGTGCAAAGCTGTACGCTGAGCCACATCATGGTTCACACTCCAGAAGGCACCTGCTGGCATGGGCTATGTGCAGAATCCTCAGTGCTCCTGCTGTTTGCTTGTCACACTGTGACTCTCTGGAGTCACCTGCTTGGTGTTCCCAGCCCAGTGTGTATGAAATCAAGTGGATGGGTTCCCAGGAGAAGAGAGCAGATTAGCTGCAGACAGCCATGAATCTGCAGGACAAAGGTGCTCTCTGCAGAAGCAGGAGCTCCTAGGGCATTACACTCAGATGGGGACACAGCTGGCAGGCACCACTGGCCCAAACAGTGACTCACTCCTACCCTGTAAACACTATCTCACTCTCCAGTGGTACCCTGAACCATGTCTGAGGAGTGTGGGCAGGGAATGGGGAGGTGAAGGTAGATAGTCCTCAGCTTGCTTACTATACAGAAAGCACAGCTAAGGATACTCAAAGAAACAGAGAAGGCAGAAACCAATGGGGAACAGCTCACTGACATTCTAGCCCAAGGAACTGGGTGCTTGTTCTTGTGTTCTGGACAGGGTGGAAATGAAATGTAACAGCCCCAAAATGCTGGACAGTCATCCGCAGAAAAGTGATCCTAGTATCTGGAGGTGAGGCTCTGCTTGTAGCAGGAAGAGCTGACCCCGGAGTCCTTGGGTATACCTACCATTGCCCACAACGATGCAAGGAGCCACTCCTGTCAGAACAGCTCTAGGTGCTCCCCTGGAGCATCTGCTTGGAGGAAGCCCAGCAGGTGTCCATGGGAAGCCATGTGGGGCAGGTGGCCAGAATCACTGCAATGTCTTGGTAAGCCAGGCAGCAAGTGCCAGGGCAGTGGCCATCAGTCAGTGGCATGCTGGTGGGCCCCAGCCTGGCCACAGGCTGCTAGCACAGTCCTGACCCCATCCAGGTGTGTCCAGGCTGCAGGTGTTAGGAGTAAATGGTGATGACTTCCCGGCCACCACCCCTGACCAGGAGGACCCTGTTCAGCCCCTCGGTCAAGACCTCAAGGAACTCCATGTCTGGGTTGATAGTTAAGGCCATACCAATCTCAACTGGCGACACCAGGGACCCCAGTTCATACTACTGGCTTCAGCCTGGGAAGCCAAGGCCAGTGGTAGATAGGCTAGGGAGCTCCAGGACAGAGGAAATGAGGGGGTGGTATTATGAAAGAACAGGAAGGAATCTGCCACCTCCAGAGGACAGAGATTCCTGGAGCCTCCAGATATTAACTTAAAATCAATAGGCAACTGGGTCACAGGAAACCTAGTGACTGGGTGGTCTCTGGCCACAAAACCTAAGGAAATGTCTTCCTCATTTGTCACTCTATGGTCCCAAGTGGCTGTCCAACAGGACCCAGAGATGCCCTGACACCAGCAAAGCACAAACTGCCAAAGCTGTAGCCCACCCACTAAGCTATGAAACTTAAAAGCAGGACATCTATCCTTTTTGATCTGCCACTGGGGGGACACTAAGCTCAGGGACCCTGTGAAGAATACCGAGAGGACACTGCATCTGGGCAAGGAGACTCCGACAGGATCTGGAAACAGTTCTGCTGTGGGATAGAGGCCAGTGAGACCGGGAGAGGCCAGGTACATGTAGGAGAACAAGGGCTCAGTTCTTCCTGTGAGGGGTTGCTGTTGTACTCAGGTACTTGCTGGGCATTTGGAGGCCCCAGTTTGTGTCCCAGTTTACACTGCTCTGCATCTGCTTCAAGACCTGTCACCCAGGGACACAGCATGTGGATTTGCCACTGCTTCACATCAGATGTCAAAGCAAAGGTGCATGCATCCTGGGATACGGTTGTGGCCCAGGTAGAGTGCTTAGTAGCTTACCCAAGGCTCTGTGCTTGATCCCCAGCACTACAAGGAAGGGCCCATCACTTAACCCTCAGACAATGTCCTTTCTCCAGACTCCATGGCACTTGCCTACCTCTTCCCATCTCCAAGGTCCCCAAGACAATGCAGGGCATACAAGGTAGAAAAGCATGTTCTGGCACTGATGGGCCTAGGTGTACTCCTCACTGTACCCCACATTACTGCCTGTCTTAACCCCCACCCACGTCTTCCCCAGTCCATAGGAGTTGAGGCTCTGTGAACAACAGGAAGCAGCCTTGACAGTGCCAATATTGCTCACCCCACCAGTAAGAAACAGTAGAAAAGGATACAGTTCTCATCCCCCTGACGATTTTTGGGGGGGCCTGGCATATTCAGCAGGACCAGCTGGGCATCTTGGGACTTGTTGAGAA
Organism: Psammomys obesus; assembly: GCF_907164565.1. Lineage (NCBI taxonomy): Eukaryota > Metazoa > Chordata > Mammalia > Rodentia > Muridae > Psammomys > Psammomys obesus. The sequence goes on along the minus strand of NW_026596440.1, from coordinate 5,461,107 downwards.
CAACACCATTGAGTTTCACAGCAGTATGCATCCTCCTGACGTTGGACTGGTCCCTGGGAGAAGGGTAGTAGAGTGGGAAGTACAGTAGGCTTGAGGTCTGCGGTCTGCCTGCCCTCCCACTGTGTTCATGTATGCTAGGAAGGGCAGGGCTCAGCAAGTCATCTGAGAAAAGCATGTGGGCCTAGACACTTGAGAACAGAACATCACTAAACAGCTAAGCTTCTAAGGACCATAAGGTAATGCAGGTAAACTACAACACGCTCAGTAAGCCACACTTGCGAAGCAGCCATTGGTACAGGCAGAAATGGTGAGAGGGCACAGCAGCTGTCTGGGCAGACAGGGGAACTAGCTTGTGTCTCAGGGCAGTGGTACAACAGCTGGATCTCTGGCATCCTCCTAACAACACATCTGGTGTTGCCAAGGAGCAAATCTGTTCAACTGAGTTCAGATACTTAGGTGTGGCTGGAACTAGATGCTCAAAAGGAGAGGTCTGGAGTGTCCTCTAACCAGTCATGACAGTGTCACCCCAGTACTGTCAGGTTCTGTGCTGCAGCTGGGATTCAGCAGAGAACTGGGTCTGGACCCAGGTACCCCTTTCCTACCCTCAGCCAATCCAGACAACACTGCCAAGCTGTGAGTAAGGAATGAGAGCTTCTAGCACTGATGGTTAAGACTCTGCAGTCAGCAGGACATCACTAACTCCCATCGCTCTCACGCCATGTGCTCTGCTGCTACAAGGAGCACTGTAGTCCTCAGTGTCCCTGTGTAGCAGGGTCACAGCCTGCCACACAAGTCTGAGGATACGCATGCTCATACTCACTAGTACACACAGGCATTCAGGTCAGAGGTCAGCCTTCTCATCTATCATACACCCCCTCAAGAGAACCAGACCAACCACGTGTAGAACCAACATTTAGAAAAATTACCTTGGGACACTTTGCCACAGAGCACTACCTGTCCCAATGAATTTGTATTTCTATCTGTACTGGGACATCTGGCACATCCTTGGGCTCAAGACATAGGAAAGAATTTTCAGCCAGCCTGTTAATCTGCCACAGTCATGACTGTACCCTTCTAAGTAGAGGCATCTGTGCCTCAGATCCAGGGACACACAGGTGAAGCCGCCATTTGAGGGTCACAGAGAGGTCCTCAGAGGCCCCCACTCACAACCATTGATCAACTCAACTCTAACTGCCATTCTCCAGCAAGAAAACAGTCATGGGCCCTTTCTCTTGTCTCTTCAGTTTAATTTGATAAAATTATAGGTCAGTCTCTGTGGCACCATTCAGGCCTTTCATTACAGGAACCCTGAATACACTGCATGGAAAAGGCACAATTACTATGTGTTTGGTCCAACAGCAATTCCCAAACTACATGAAATGCAAAAGAGCCTAGGGGTGAGAGAGGATAGCAGTCACATGGAACCTGAATCCTGGGTTTGAACTGTTATCCATTCCATTATGGCATGCCCTGTTGAAGCTAGAAAAAAAAACAGGGGGTCCAGGAAAGGTCCTTGGGTTCTGGAAGCTAACTAAATCCCATCTCTATTCCCAGTAGCCCAGCAGAGTTAATCAGTAAAATGTCTTGTACAAATGAAATTTCTAGACAGTGTTCAGACCTGTGAGTGTAAATCTACACAGCAGTCTTGGCAGCAGGAGGTGAAGTCACATGTCCTTGGATGGCTATCAGCAGAGCTGCCCAAGACCATCCAAAACAGAAAATACATGCGCTCAAATGTCTACAAATGCTACCAGGTGCATACCAACCCTCATGCAGGTAGGGACACCGGTGTGTACACAACACAAATGCACTGGCACTAGCACACATGCTCATCTGATAACACATGCATGAGCTTTAACTGGCGTACATGTTTTCTAACTTGTACTCACATGCACTCTAACTGGCACAGCCGTATATGCTCCAGGGAAATTGTAAGAGGAAACACCTCTTGGAAATGGGCCTGAACTCTAAAGCTTCTTCTTGACCCTGGCTAAGCCTGGGTCTTGAAAGATAAATAAGTACACCAACAAGAGTCCCCATGTGTGTGTCCAGGCATCTATATGTACACGTACATGTGTGTATAGATTTATGTGCACAATGGGTATAGGGTTAAACCTTGTTCCTATGCCTATCTGATTATGCGTTTTAATAAACTACGGGGGCAGGATGGCATTTAGATCTGCAGAGAGCAGGATGCCTAGGGTGCTCTCAGCCTCCCCAGTTGGCCAAGCTTCTCAAGGTTTACTCGGTGAGTAACTCAGGTACAGTCATGTAACCATCTCAGCAGTACATTGTACATGACCTGCCTTTGAGGGACAGCAGCACAGAAAGACTGGAGGGAGACAGGACAGGGACAGGGACAACACAGATGAAAGGATCAGAGCGACATCTCCAGGCAACCTCAGCATATGTCTCCCAGAATGCTCCCACCCATGGGCTTTGCAGGTGGACCCTCAGAGTTTGGATCCCTGCCTTTGACTCCTGGCCCTGACATCCTGCCTCCATAGCTCACACACAGGTAGTCTGACCATATAGAATGGATCCGTATTCCTTTTTCACTGGAGAGGAAAGGATGGCAGCCTCCTGGATGAATGGAGAACCAAGGAAGCAATTTTATGTTGAATGAGTAGCTCTGGAGGGATGTGGGTGAACCTGGCTCATTGCTGCAGGAAGCACACACCTGTCCCGCCCCCCAATTCCCTCAGAGCAGCTCAGGACCAGCCCTCCCACAACTGTCCTTTGTGTCACTTAGAGAGTGGCCCTGAGCCACTCGGAGTGGAGGCAGTAAGGGCCACAGGATGCTCTACACACACAGGGCTATACACACATATGCACACGAGGGCATGCAAGGCAACTCAGTCTAAGAGGCAGCCTAGAAATGAAGGTTCACTTACAGGTTTCCCCACTCTCTACATGGAAGAGAACACAAAGAGCAGGTTACTCCAGCAGAGGCCTCCACACAGTTGAACCAATTCAAGCGCTGCCAGCCATGCTAAGTGGTAAAATGGCTGGCCTTGACCCTTCAACAGATTCCCACTCCTCTCCCCCACCCTAGGAACTTGGAGCTTTCCCGTTATCCCACCATGAAACCCAGTCAAAGGGGCTCTGTCCTCTTTTGGGTTTGGAGGCTATGTCAATGAGACTTAACTGACCCACTTACGATGGTATGCCCACAGCTCTGTGACAGACACTAGGACCTCACAGACTTGAGATTCTCAAGTCAGCCAAGAAGACAGGACCCCAGAGGTCCATGGCAGCACTTAGACCATAGGGAGTCTGGAACTCCACCTTTCCAAAGACAGTAAGTCATGTTTGAGTAAGCTCATCTTTCCCAGCTGTGGGAAGTCATTAGCAGCAGGAAAGTAGGCTCACAGCCCAGTCCCCTCATGACCTGCCCCACTGGTGCTGACAGCATAGCCTTGGGCTGGTCCCAGCTCTCTGCAGGCCTGTGGGCCAGTGGGCTGCCCTCCAAAACTCCTTAGAGGATGGGGATGGGAGACTGTCCCCACTGTGCCTGGGCCTAGGCCACACAAACACTCACGGCTTTAGGCTGAAGAGGTCTTTGAAGCCTGATGCACCGGTATCCTTGTTCCTATGTTTTTCTGCAATGAGTTTCTCTTTTGTCCACGTCATCTGCACTTTGTCAGGTGTTGGTGGAGCTTGGGTTCTAGCAGCTGCTGTGGTATGGGATGCGGTATTCCTGTCGTGGATCAGCTGGGCCTGAGGGAACAGCAGAGTTGGAACAGACCTGGCTCTTGGAAGCCACCTTTAAAAGAATATGACCAATAAGGCAAAGAGGCTGCAGAATGAACCAAGAGGATTCATGTGTGACTCACTAGGACCCCTCAACCACTGGACAGCGGTCCACAAAGGGCCCTGGCAGTGTTCCCACACCACAAGGATCTCCCCTATCTCTTGTACTACCAGATGGACTCTTGTTTCCCTCCACCACCTCTTTATTCCTCACTTTTCTCCCTTCATAGGAACCAAACAAACAAACAAACAAACAAAACCCTTAAAAATGCTGAGCGAAGAAACATTGCTGTCAAGAGTCTCCTTACATCGTGTGGCCCAACCTCTCAACCATCAACTCTGACCAGCAGACACATCATGGTGTACATCTATGTCAGCTTCTATCTCAGGGAGGGGCTTGCTTCAACCCTCCTGCCTGCCAGGGAAGCAGGGCCTGACAGGCTCTCAGGGGCTCTGGAAGGGCCCTAAATGTGTGGTGAGTGCTAACCCTGGGAGGATGAAGAAGGGGCGTGCCTACCTACACAGCCCTCTCCCGTGACTTAAGCATCAAGGGAGTGAAGCAAGACCAATCTGCACCCTAGGCCAAGGGTGAAAGGCCTGAACAGTTCTTTCTCTTGTCTGGACTATGAGAGTCAGCACTGATGCTCTGAATCTAGGCTGTCAACAGCCAGGGACAAAACGGCACATGGTATCTGTCTGCTAGAGTCACAGAGAGTGGGAACTTTCCACTAAGCATATCCAACCACTTGGAGGCTAAGTGAAGCAAAATGCAGCTGAAGACACAGAAATCCCCACTCAGAAGGCCCCTTATAACTAGGACTCATAAATGTCCCCACAGGACAAATCCATGTCCCAAGGGGAGCAAGCAGCAAGGGCTAGCTTGTCTTCTTCATACTTGACAGTGTGAATGAGCCACTGGCTAATGAGGACACATTAGGACACATGCCCTCTGTGGGAACCAGCCAAGGGCTCTGACCTGCCACCTGCTTACCCTCATAGCCTCAGTCAGTGTGGGTAATGGCTTACTGCCTGCTCACCTGCAGCCGGGGGGGGGGGGTGTCAAAATCCACCAGGGAATGCTACTTATCCTGAGCCCCACTCAGTACTGTCTGTATAGCAGAGGGTAGCAGGGGCCTCCACGATGGACACTGAAAGACCGTAAGTTAAGGCTTGACTTCCTCAGATGGCAGCCTGGGTCAACCCAGCTATGTCTGGACTTCACGGTCCTGAGTGTCCTCATCTCCCCAACATGGCCTTAATGTCCCTACAGCCTCCACAGGGAAAAAGCCTGTTGATCACCTACCACAGCTGATTCAGTACAGTCTAGCAGTGCAACCAAAGGTTCCCACATACCCTGCTGACCTGCTCCAAGCAACCCAGTGGCCTCTGTGCCATGTGAACACCTTTGCTGAACTCAGACTCCTGAATATTGTCCCCCTACCTCAAACCCTTCCTTGTCTGAGTGGAGTAATTCTCCAGGTTAAAGATGCCCCTTAATCTAGTATGGGTTCTTTGTCCTGGCTGAGGCCAGAACAGACAGGCTGGTACTAGGACTCCCTGCAGCCCATGGGGATGGTAACAGAAACAAAGCCACAGAATCTTCCCAGACAGTGCTGGAGGCAGCTGCCAGGCATCCATGCTATAGTCTCTGTCCATAATCATGGAGGGCATCCTGTCTGGATCCTAGGTCTCCTGCCTCCTTTGCCCCTAACTCCTAGGAACCTGGGGTGATCACTGCTCTGATTCCAGTTATTAGTCACGTGACCCACTGGCTGACCTTGGCCAATCCTCATGGACAGTGAGGTGGTGGGAAGCAGAGGGTTCTTGTGCCACTGTGACCAGAGTATGTTACACTGACCCCATAGA